>NC_046155.1:220746391-221117214 GCF_011064425.1 Rattus rattus | reverse complement strand
CTTAATCTTAGATCATCAGCCATTGGTGTTTTTGTTCAGGAAATTTTCTCCAGTGCCCATGTGTTCGAGATTCTTCCCCACTTTTTCTTCTATTAGTTTGAGTGCATCTGGTTTGATGTAGCAGTCCTTGATCCACTTGGACTTAATCAGTTGTTTTATATTTTGTTTACATAGATACCCATGTGCTCATAGTCGCCCAGTGTTGTAATGTGTGATTGACAGATGCCACCTGAAATAAACCAGGAGTTACCTGGAAGGAAGCGGAGTGTGAGAAGGGAAGAAGTCTGGATTAGGACAGTTGGAAAAATGGCAGGGAGAATCCATTACAGACTCTAGATAACGCTCCCAAATGAATGTCAGAGATGAGTTTCACTGTTTATCATCAAAACTCTTCAGGAAGCATATTTCAACAGCAATTTGATGGGATGGGAACCTCTTACTTTTACTCTTAAATATATTTTAGGGTGTATGCACTCATTTTTATATCCTTCATATTAATTCAGAGACAACTGGGTTTTCTAGGTCTTATTTTTATATTCCATTTTCCCTAAGGAAAACTTCACAGACAAATACACAATCAATCCATTGCCTATAATAAAAATTCTTTAAATATTCTATTGCTGTTAATGTGAGAAAGTTCAATTGCCTTTATCCAATTCTGAAAATGTCTAAATTTTTGCCTTTCCTTAGCAGATAGACTGGCTGGTGTTTTATTTCACTCATATTCAGATCATATATTGACCTATGGACTGGTAACACTTTTTTAGGAATTAGATAGTAAATGGATTTGTTCCTGCTACCTGAAGGTTAGGTTTATTTTGACTGGAGTTGTTTCTTTTCCATTAAATATTAACTGCTAAATGACTAATGTCAGTGAACTTCATCTCAGAACATATATACTGTAGGTACACTGGTTACCCTTCTCATCACAGTGGCAAAAGGTTGAGAAAAATAATAAGTGCAGATTTTTTTTTGGCTCATGGTTTTAATCCCCTCAGTCCTCATTCAGGAAGGTGTAATTGGCTTTTTTTATACAGAAGCAGAAGCTCTGTACATCACAGCAGGACCCAAATCATGCCCTTAACCACTTCCCATCAGGGAGGTCAAACATGAAACTTCCACAGGTTTCCCCAAAGTCACTCCCTCTCGAAAATGGTGTCAAAATATAGATATTTGGAAGACAGTACAATTTCAGAACACCACAACTATATCTTGTATTTCATCATACAATTTTATACTGTACTCTATTAATATCCTCAGCATTTAGAGCTATGGGTCCATGAGTACACTGGCCACTTCCAAAGTTAACATTGCATCGTTTGCAGCATGAGAATGTAGTCAGGAATTCAGGCCTTATATTAGGTACTAAGGGGTTGTAAGCTAGAAATAAAGTGCTAAAACTCAGTTCATAGCAAAAAATATACATTTCTCCCTGAGAGATTATAACAGATTGCTGTGACATTTGTATAGGGCCATGGTCTTTGTCTCCTTTCATCATCTTATTCTGATTCCTGTGAGTCCAATTCACCAAGTTATCCTAGAACTCAGAAAGCTGGGAAGGGGACAAAGATTCCAAAATCTTACGAAGGAAAAGTGCAAGATTTCTTGTGAGCAGTGGCTATTCCCAAGCCCAGCTGAACATGGGCGGGCCCTCAAAGGGGTGAGTGGACTGATGCAAGAGGGCGTGTTCTTCTGGTGTGCGTGCCATCCTGCGCTATGAAATCCCCAAAAAGATTGGCTCGCCTTTCTACTCTCCCCTGATGCTCCTCAGAGTCGTTCTGCTGGTAGCCCATGGGGCTCTGGTTATTTCTACCTGACTGTTTCAGGTTCAGGGCTGTCTGTATCCTACGCACCTGCCTATCAGGTGAGGAACTCGAACCCCTAACTGCTGCTGCTACTTCATCCTTTCCAAGGATGTAGGCTGGTCCACAGCTCTGGGCCTAAATAGGTCAGAGTGAATGGAGGGTGTTCTTGATAGACCAGCACGGTAGCCATCAGACAAAGGTAGCTTTTAAGCAATTGAATTTGACTCATCCATGTAGACACATGCTGTAATTGTAAAACGTACACATTCATTTTCAAAGACCAAGTACAAAACAATAAAAATAAAATAAATGGAAATACAAAAAAAATTTAATTGACTGTATATTGAAATGATAATATTTTGATATATTGGGATAAATAAAATCTATTAAATTTAAAAAGAAAGTACTGAGCCTCAAAACTTATTTAAAATAAAACTCCACATGCCAGTATTTAGTCCATTGCTTTTCCCATTTGCAAGAGAAATTGGTAACATGCTCTAATGACTTAATGACTTTGATTGTCCCCCAACAATGTTGTCTCTCATCCATCTTTCCATTTCCTTCCCAGAATGGAGCTTGTTTTGTCTTTGTTCCAAGGGCTTATCTTTCCTTCTATTATCCTTCTATTATGTCTGTGAAATCTTGTTCATTGGCCAGCTATCTTTCTATCTCCTTCCGTGAATAAAGAGACACAAAACCACAGGAGGAAATACAAGGACAAAGTGTGGAGCAAAGACTGACGAAAAGCTCATCCAGGGACTGCCCTACCTAGTATCCATCTCATATTCAGCCACCAAACCCAGTCACTGTTGCTGATGACAAGAGGTGCTTGCTGACAGGAACCAGATATGGGTGTCTCCTGAGAGGCTCTGCCAGAACCCCACTGATACAGATAAGGATGTTTGCAGCTAACCATTGGACTGAACAAGGGCCCTCAGTGGGAGAGTTATAGAAAAGACTGAAAGAGCTGAAGGGATTTGCAACACCATAGGAAGAACAACAATATCAACCAACCAGACCCTACCAGAGCTCCCAGGGACTGAACCACCAACCAATGAGTACACATGGAGGGACCCATGACTCCAGTCACATATGTAGCAGAAGATGGCATTGTTTGGCATCATTAGGAGGAAAAGCCCTTGGTCCTGTGAAGGCTCCCTTTCCCAGTATAAAGGAATGCCAGGGCTTTAAGGTGGGAGTGGGTTGGTGGAATGGACGCATCCTCTTAGAAGCAGAGGGAGGGGGAGGAATTGTGGGAGAGGGAGGAAAGGGGATAACCTTTGAAATGTAAGAACATAAAATAGCCAAGAAAAATAAAATTTGAAAAGTGACACAAAACAGTCAACAGAAAGACATGTCAAATAATGATGAACATTTATATTAATCACAATATATATATATATATATATATATATATATATATATATATATATATATTTTAGCAGATGACTTGGAGAGTCAGCTGCCAGTCTGAGTTCAGATTCTTTCCTCTTTGCCTTGTCCAGTGTGGTGGTAAACACATGTGAACAAAGAACCCTTTCTCGTTTATCTACTTGTGGTTAGCTACATAAAACACAATCTACACAAGCTCTTAGGATAAAGTGACTTAATGAAGTTATGTCTTATACTTAACATTTACTTTAGTATATATTTACCCCCTTAGCTGAGTAATTTATTTCTGATTTAACATAAGTAGTTATATGTATTACCTAAATATACAACAGGATAAAATATTAATTTTCTTGCAGTGTTAATATTTCTTACTGCAATTTGGAGACACTAAATTTGACAAGCTTGGGCAGATTTGCCCACGGTCAGAGTATCTGTTGCCATGGTATTTCCCTGCGTGGTATTCTGATATGCTGTCTATTCTATTATTCTTGTGGAAGCTAAGGTACTTTTCAAAAAATGAAAAAAAAAAGACATTTTGAAAGAACCTTGCCTTCGGAAGAAGATAAAAAATAGGTAAAGGCTGTAGAATTTTTTTAAAAAAAAAATATTGTGCTGAAAAGACCTCCTTGACAATATCTGTGCACATTCAATCACACACAAAGTCTCTCACCCACAATCACAAAAATACAGTATCATATGCACACATACAAAGAGAAGCATAGCACAATTATCTGCAAAATAAAAATGACACAGGTTTAAATAATTTCAATTTATTTTAATAATGACCTATAATGTTTTTGGAAATAGAAATCGTTTTTGTGGAAATCCAAATAACAATAAACATGATCTTGATATTAAGTATCCTACTATTATGTATAATTTTAGTGATTAAATAAAATGTTAAATATATTTTAATGAAATATTATATTAACACGTAACACAATCACTGAGCACAAGACATGACATAATTCATCAGTGCTCAAATCAAGGAATATCTGATTAAAATTTTCTGTACCCCTTTAGACAAGACTCCATCACAGAATAAATTAACCCCCAGTCAAAGATAAAAATGTGTAGGTTTTGTTGGGTTTTATTTACAAACATACATAAACATACATGGGCTTATGAAGTACGTATTCACTGTTAATGGTTTATTTGCTAAATGATATTATGGAATCAATTGTTGCCTCATGTAGAGGAGTCATTTATTAATTTAATTTACTATACGATGCTTTGTTTCCAAATAATTTTTGTCTGTAATAGAATTGACATTTTTGATCAGATACATTTGCTATAGTAATAGTTATATACAAGTTGGATGTTCGGTGATATCCTGGGTATTCCTCAATCTGCATGGGCATTCTCTTCTCTCTACTCACACCTTATACATTAAAAGAATTTCCCAGGTGAAAAGTCAACTCACAGCCAGACCAATTCTATTTTATAACTATCCATAAATGCAAAATATTCTTGTTATTAACCTTTGATAGATTTTTACATTATTTATAGCTTATAAAATATTTACCAAAATATTGTGCTATGATATTCTTGTAGTTGTTATAATATATACACCTTTCTTTCCATTTCTCATATGTCTATCTTCATCTATCTATCTATCTATCATCTATCATCTATCTATTTATCATCTATCTATTTATCATCTATCTGTCTATCATCTATCTATCTATCCATCTATCATCTATCTATCATCTATCTCTCTACCTCTCTATCTCTCTATCTCTATCTATCTATCTATCTATCTATCTATCTATCTATCTATCTATCTATCTATCCATGTATCATTCTTCCATCATCTATCTACCTGCCTACTTACCTACTTATTTACCCATCTGTTGCAAAAGCGCACACTTTGTTGAATATGTTGTGTATCTAAGATCAAAATAAGAAATGGACATGTCCATCTTCAGGAGAGAATGGCAAGCAGGTTTGTTGAGTAGGCACACCAATTACACACTATGAAAAGTTCTAACTGTTCTGTATCCTCAGTTGTTTTCTCAACAGCTCCTGAAATAGATGTTTAATGAAATCTTGTGACAAGTTTAACTTTCTTAAGCCAAACAACTAATAAACTGCTTGGGTTCTTTTGAAAAATTTTTTGGGCAGCTTTGATGTTCTCCTCATTTATTTTTTGTACCAGATTCATGGTTTTGAATTTTTAGAAAATGTGTGTACCCTAAGTGTTTGAGATATATGTGATTTCTCTAATTTCCCCCTCTCTTTTAAGTCAGAGACTTTTTTTGTAGCCCAGACTTAACTCACATTCAGTGTATAGTAGAGAATGACATTGAACTTCTGATTGTCCTGTGTCCACCTACAGAGAGCAGGATTTACAGGCATAGATCATCACACCTGGGTTTATATAACACTGGGCATCAAACCAAGAACTTTCGTGTGTGAGGGAAGAGCTCCACTCTATGAGTTGCATCCCTCTTTGAGGTATATTTTGACCCAATCTTTTCAAGATCTACAAACCGGGGCAGAAAGTTGGGCTCATCACAGTAAGTTTTTCTATGTCTGGGTTCTTAGTCCCTGATGTGTGCATGTCCTGGGGTTTTGACACTTTCCCTGCCTAGCACTTCTGCCGATTAGCTGCTTTTGCTAAATTGGCTTCTTGCCTAGCACAACATCACTGTTACCAATTGGCTTAGGGTGGGAAGCACACAGCTGTTTAACTCTCTTTAATGAGCTTCCCTTTTTATGGTTTCCTGTTTCCTCACATCCTGGTTGTCTTGGCTTTCCAATGCTATTAAACAGGTTTTGGGCTTTACTTAAAAAAAAAAATTAATCCAGGTTCTATTCTAGTTGTTCTTTGAGAAATTTGCTACTCGTTTACAAGGTAGTCCTTGTTAGCCTGGACTAGAATTGTCAGCAGTGCCTTAGGAAAAAAAAAGCAAATGTGATACAATTGTAGAGATATTCAAAAGCATAGCTAAATTTTCATATATATGTGTGTGTGTGTGTGTGTGTGTGTGTGTGTGTGTGTGTGTATTAGATCCTATATTTCTATAAGAGAAATAACTAATAAGTTTTCTACATAAAACTGCAATGTCTATTGTGGGTTTTATTTATTTACATCTTCCTTTGTTCTTTTCATTCTGTCTTTCTTTGTATTCATGTCAATGAGTACCTCTGTCTATGTGCATGTACATACAAATGCCAGGACACAGGAGAGCCTCTGACCCCCTGCAGATGAAATCAAAATGGTTGTGAAACTCCAGACCTGCTAGTTGGGAATGCAACTCTGGCTCTTTTTTGGGGAGTAGTAAGTGTTTCTAAGCACCGAGACATTATTTTATTTATTTACAATGTTTTCTCTTTTCTTTTTTCATGTGATTAGGTTTATGGTGATTAATCATATTATTACTTTGGAGGTGCTGGCTTGTATCTTGTTTTCGATCTTGAGATTTATCGTCAGCTAATACAAATATGAAGTTTTAGAAAAGTAGCGTATTTAACTGTGGCTCTTGCACAGAAACCATTTCTCTTCTATTAAGTTCATTCCGAGAGTCAGGAAGAAACTATTTGTTCCTGTTGACTGTACAATCAATAATACTTGAATCAAAACACAAAAATGACAAGGAAAGACGAGATGCATGAAATGCCAGGCTCCCATTAGTAGAGAACTCACAAATGTATGTAGAACAGGTCATTATATAGCTGTTACATTTGTAACTGGGGAAATAAACCACCTAGTACAGTTCTGAAATTCAATCTTTCTTTACCTTTCACTTTTGGTGTGATTCATTTTTCTGTTTTTGTTTTGTTTTTTCAGAGATACATCTGGATAAACGTCCTAAGGACCAAACATTCTATCACACAGCACTAACTTTGAGACTACATGTAACTATATAGATAGACATTTGAGAGTTTTTATAATTTTTATCATGGCATCAAAATCCAGATAAAATGTAACCTTACCAATGTTTAGTGATGTATATCATCTGATATGAAAGCAAAAAAATATTTGAAATAGTCAAGCATTTATTGTAAATTATTACTAATTATACTGTTTGTTTTAGGAAACAGGTTCTTGCTCTGTAGCCCAGGGTAGCTTAGAAATCAATATGTAGGTCAGGGTATGAGCAAATTCATGGGAATCCTCCTGTTTCAGTTTCTCCAGTCTAAGATTTATAAGTTAGTACACTGGCTACTTATTCTTATTTGGAAGACAAGTATTACTCAGAATTTTAAGTAAGAGGAAAAAAATATATGCAAAGTTAACATTTGAAACAAAATGTTATGAGCAACAAGAAACAATATAAATGGGAAAAATTAATAAAGAATTGATATTTTGTAAAATATATATGCCTGCATTTTTAAAAGGCCATGGCTATTTTAAGGTACCATTTTGAATTTTATTATTGTATCCAATGTTTTAGTCTACCTGGAGGCAATAATGTTTTACTCTACTAAGGAAATGCTTTATGTCTATTCTTTAATTTGGAGATAAAAGAATTTGACCAAGATTATTTTTACCAGAAAATCTTGATTTATGGAAATGACTTATTTTTTTCTTACTGTAAGTTGCTGACAAAATATGACCAATCAAGTTCAAAGACATATAACCTTAAATTGTATTATAATTGCAATAACACTTTTGTGAAATGATCGTTTCAGTATTTAAAGCTTCCTTATTTCTTCTAGCCTTAAGCCTCTCCTGTCTTTGCTTAATTAGAACTAATGCCACACCTACTGTGCCAATTCAATTCCATTTCGAAGGAAACTTTAAGGAGAGCTGAGAACATGTAAAGGAATGATAGGTTGATATTTCTATCAATTGTGCACTACTTACAAATCAGTACAAGGTATATACCATGACAACAAAACCTAAAGTAAACATAGACACTCTGTCTATTCCAATTAATTAGGGATCTGCCTTTACATAAATGTTTCTAGTACTTTCTGTCAAGAACTCGCCCATGTAATTCTTTAAAACCAAAGGTGGCTTATTAAGCTCCTCAAGACAAGGTGGATGAATGACCAAATATACCAGGAGGGATATATCCGATCATGTTTGTTTTGGCTGTTACTCAGTCCTCATCAGTCTCTATGGTGACAGTATTCCATCTTTATTGAACAGCATTAAAGAAACAGTAATTCAGGATTTCTTTAGGACTTCAGAATAATAGGGCACAAGAATGCTGATATTTGCAAATTTTCTGGGTAGGCATACAGGATACTAGCACTTCTTCAATATTTAAAAATAACGATCAATTTTAAAGTCATTGCACTAAAATGAGAGGCACGCGCAGAATCCAAATAATTAAGTTTGATACATAAAGCCAAGCAAGTATTATCTTCACAGCATTGGATTCTCTACAAGACTCATTAAAAAACAAGAAATATTTGTTTACATCACAATTCAAAATAAGTAGCATATGAATCCTACTCCTTGCCTAAATTTTATTCTATGTTACATGAAGAGCTAACATAATAACTTTTTGTTGTTTCCTACTAAGTGTGCTTACCAGCATCTTGAGTCCTGTATTCTGCCTTCTTATTTGTGTTCATTTTGTTGTGTACCCTAAACAAATTTTGATCATTAATTTGTGCAATCTACTTATAATGACATGGAAAGGTAATCTCAACTATTCAACTATCTCCTTTAAAATGAGAACACACAATCTAATTTAGTGTAGGTGTCATAGAGCCTAGTGAAAACAAATTACATCACAGTGAGAAGTGTAATTACTTAACAAATAAATGGCCCTCAACTGACAGAGTAGGTGTCTAAGAATGGTCTCCTCTTCAGTACATCAATTAAATGTAAGCCAAGTGAAACATAGTTCCTAGCTTTACTGAGAACTAATCCAGCGTATATAAATGACATTCAGTTTAAATTAACATTTTGCCAATTTATTTGATCAATTAGTACATAAGTCAGGCACACGCCAGAATAGATAACCATTCCTTTACATTTTTTAAGTCTCACCTCTAATTGTGATATATAGTTAGGAACTAGTAATTTACTTTTATTTTCTCAACATAGAAAGTACATATACATTATTTCAACTTCAACGGAGAATCAGGTAAATCAGTCACCTTGGTTTAAGTATGCATATGTTGCCATAGGTTAGTGGTGAATGGTTTACAAATAATAATAGCAGGATAGAGAAGTGTCTCATGGATTCACTTGGAAATGCTTAGTCCACCAAAATAAAAATTAACAAAAATTATGTTCACAAGCTGATACATCATTTTTTACATATAGAATTTACAGTTCAGGCTAAAGTTTGTAGAAAACAATTTTACCTTAAGTTTGTTCTCTTTTTAAAAATGAGTCAGTTTTAAGAAATGTGTGCACTTACACATAATATATTTCATCAAAACTTAGTTTTAATTATGAAGACTATGAAGGATATATCAACTATGGCTTATATACAAAGATTACATGCTGCTAGCCTTATATATAGAAAATAAAATGCAAGTACAGACAGAAGTTCATCAATCTGTTATAACAGTTGTGGAATAGGGTTTTATTTTTCACCTTTAGCCTATGTCATATGTGTGGTATGTACATGCATTTGTGTATGTCTGCTCACATGAGTATGGCTCTTGCCTGTGCATGGATGCATGTGCATGTGTGTGAACATACCTATGGATGGTTGAGATTAATGTCTTGTTAGCCATATTGAACAATGGATACCCAATCTCTACCTCCTGAATATTGGAATTACAGGTGCACTAACATGCTCACACTGCATTCACGAGGCTACATTGGTACTCTGGTCTTCACCCTTGTCACAGAAAGCTCTCTACTCCCAGATGGTGTTTCTCTACCACTCAATAACTGTTTATATTTAAAATGAAAATGTCTTTTGAAAGAAACAGAATTACAATGCACTCTAAATGTTACAAAAAAAATAATTTGGTAGATTACCTAACTCTGTATAGGTGTGTAGTGATATGAAGGTATTTATAAAAGTTTATGAAGCGATGCAACATCTGTCTGTTGCGTTTGCAACACAACATCACTAATTCCAGTCTCTATCGCTGCATCTGAGTATACCTGGAATTCTGCCAATGGCATTACTTTCAACGCTCATTTCCACTCCACATTAAGCTGCATTCAGGTGAGATCATTATTTTTAACTGTTATCTATTTTGCACTACTGTGACACCCACTAAAAACCTCACATTGCATTTGTTGCTCTTCATAGTTATTATGAATAGATGCTATTGCTTCTGAAATATTACTTTTAAGAGAAAGGATGTCCTTGTGTTTTTTATATTTGCAGTTTCAGTGTGCGATCATAATGTCTAACACTGACTTGAACATCTGAGAGATTAATCTACTGAATGAAATATCACCTTACTAGTACTGAGCTTTGCAAGTGGGTCTTGGCTTTGGACAACAGAGCGTCCCCACTGCTGAAATTTCTGGTGACTCTTTTTGCATAGGGAAACAACACACGCCTTTATTATCAGTTGATTCCTTGAAAAACAGTTAGTTAATGTAGTCCAAAGTGCATTGCGCACTGTGATTTCTGTCACACCACAGCATACATAATAAAAACAGAATATAATGTATAGAAAATATAATATAATCCTTGTTTGTTATGCTTCAACTCTTGGCTATTTATAATCTGCAACCTGCATGAAGAGATCAAATACATATTCTATGTGCTGTACATTACTGATGACTCTTTGTTGTTTCAGTCCCACAAAGAGAGATAATGTAATTTTATAGGTTCTATTTTGTAATTGCTCCCATATTCATTGGTACATTTTAAAAATAAAGTTCTCACTATCTCATAAATAGTCAGAGAACATCTGAAATATACAAAAACCATATAATTTATAAAAGAACAAAATAGGGGTTCAATCTAAGTCTTGAATATCACACAGAGTTCAGTCCACAGATAACCTACACATGCCACAGACACAGGCATCGTGGTTGTCACTGAAAACTTGGGAAACTTTCAGAATTTGTCTCATACCATGTTTGGCTTTCAGTTCTTGAATCATTTATTTCTGTGCATATCTATTTTTGGTAGTATTATTCTTAGTCTAACATTTCATGCACCCATTTTAAAATTTCACCCTTGTTCATGACACCTAGTGAAATACTAGGTTCCTCTACAGAAAAAAGTCTATACAAAAGCAATTATCAAAATTTCACCTATATTGACAATTGAATGATTTGTTACAACAAGTATACCAACTTTCTAATCTATGTGTTTCTATATTTAGATTAGGGAAAATAAAACTATAAAATAATTAATACATTATCTGAGGTTCTAAATAACTGCCGTTATCTTTTAAAGAAAATTACATGAGGCTTAAAAAAAGCTGCTTAAAACAAAAACATTTTTGCATCAGAAGTTCATAGCCTGTGTGATTCACAAAAGCATTTAATTTAATTTTTTTTGCTTAACAATCCTTATTTACTTCTATGTGAGCAAATATACTCATTTGGTCCTCTGAGAACTTTTCCACATTAGAGAGATATTCTTATTTGTACTATAAATTATATTCCCAGAAAATGGAATTCAAGGGTCTAGAAATAAGTAAACTTAATAAAACTACTGCAGAAATTCGAGTTGGCTGCACCCCTGACATCCCTCGATCCCTCAACAGTGAACGGGGAATCTACACAAGCCTTGGATGAACTCCAGTGTCAGCACAGAAAAGTCGTTGAAATTGATCTCACTGTATATGCCAAGAATGGAGATATTTAAAGTAAACCATCTTCAGTACGACATTCATGAGGTAACTTTTCACAATCTGTGGAACCAATTGAAGATTTTTAAGAGATACAGGATTCAGTAAATAAACGAGAAAGTGGGAGAGCATTGGCACAGGAAAAACTTCCTGAACAGAACACCAATTGCTCAGCTTTAAGGTCATCAATAAAACAAGTGGAACCTTTTAAAACGAGAAGGTTCTGTACATAGACAGTCAATATGACCAAAGAAACCTACATGATTGGGAAAAGATCTCTACTAACCTAGGGCAGCTAATATTCAAAATATATAAAAGAACTGAACAAAGTTAGACTCCATAAGGCCAAATAAAATTTTTAAAAATGGGGGTAGAGAGATCCTAAACAGGAATTTCCAACAGAAAAATCACATATGGTCAAAAAGCATTTAAAGTATTCAACATCCTTAGTCATCAGGGAAATGCATATCCAAAACATCCCTTGAGATTCCACCTTACTCCAATCAGTGGCTAAGACCAAAGACTTGAGCAACTGCATGCTTGTGAAGGCTGCGGTGAAAGGGGGGAACACTCCTCTATTGTTGGTGTGATTGCACACTGGTACAAACAACTCTGGAAATCAAATCAGAAAACTTGAACGAGTTCTGCCTGAAGACTCAGCTATTTTACTCTGAGCATATACCAAAAGATGTTCCACAATATCATAAGGACATGTGCTCCACTGTGTCCATAGCAGCCCTTATTCTATAATATCCAGAAACTGAAATAACCCAGGTGTCTTGGACAAAGAATCATATAGAAAATGTTTCATTTGCACAATTTGTGCTAATAGCTATTAAAAACAAAGACATCATGAATTTTTTCAGACAAATGGGTAGAACTAGAAAATATCCTGAATGGGGAAGCCCATACTCAAACATTTATGGTATGAATATACTTATTAATAAAGTGGATATTAGCCAAAAAGTACAGAATACCATGGTACACCTCCCAGACCCTAAGAAGTAAAACAGGAAGGAAAGCCCAAGTAAGGATGTTTAATCTCACTGAGAAGGGGAAACAAAATAAATCATGGGAGGCAGAGGTGAGAGGACTGGAGTGAGAGGGACAGGAAAGGGGAAGGACAAGGGAAGGGCAGGTATGAGGAGAGATAGGGCAGAGAAGCCCAGAGGGCTAAAGAGAAGGAAATGGAAAGCTATCAGGGATGATGTTTGGGGGATCTCAAAAATTCCTGGGAGAGACTGGACTCAGGGCAAAGGCTCCTAGATTTGTTGTGGGTGACCTCAAACAAATGCCCATAAAGTGGGGCTAAGCAAACCTAAAGAGACCACCTCCAGTAGTTAGAGAGTTGTCCCCAGTGATGGGGATACCAACTCACACTCAGAATGTTCAAACCAAATTGTTCTTGTCTAAAAAACACAGGAACAAAAATGGAGCAGAGACTAAATGAATGTCCAGTGAGCAGCCAAAATTGGGATCTAGCCCATGGGTGGCCACCTAACCCTGACACTATTCCTGATGCTAAGTTTTGCTTGCAGAAAGCAGCCTAGTATGGCTATCCTCTGAGAGGTTCTACCAGTGACTGACTGAGGCAGATGGTGGATAGTCACAGCAGATACCCCTAGTGAAGAGTAGGGGGGAAGATCAAAGGAAATGAAGGGGATGGCAACCCCATAGGAAGAGCAAGAGTCTCAACTAGCCTGGAACCCTGGGAGCTCCCAGAGACTAAGCCACCAATCAAATAGCTTACATAGGCTTGTTCAAGGCCCCAGCACATATAGAGCAGCAGACTGCCCTGTCTTCCCTTAGTGGGAGAGGATGTGCCTAGTCTTGTAGAGACTTGATGCCCAGGAAGATGGGATGCGGGGGTGGGGTTGGGGGTCACCTTCTTAGAAGTGGAAAGGGGGGGAGAGCTGGGAGGAGGGTATTTGGGATTTAAATAAATAAGATAATGAACAGTAATAAATGACCACATTTCCAAATGCTTATTTACTGTATTTATTGCAAGCTAGGCCAGTGGCAAATATATCACTGCTTAACATTAGTCTGTGGACCATATTTATAGTTCCATCGCTCTGCAAATTAATCTTCTGCAATGGTTAGCTGACTCTACCTGCCCTTCTGCTCTGTGCCATCCCCTGGGGCAGATCACCAGTCTGTCTGCTCCTCTAAAGACCCTACAGTTTGAAGGCTTCACAGGAGTTCTGTTGCACACAGGGCAAAAGTAAAGGTAAGGGATCCTCCCAGACACCAACCACAGCAGCTGGGAAGCCTAAGAAGCCTGGCAGACTCTAGACACATCATCCCCACCCCCAAACTCCCCCAACTCCACTCTCCTTCATGCCTGCACCTTCCACTGGAGCAGATCTCTAGTCTGAAAGCGTCTCAGGAGATCTGCTGCATGCAGGGCAAAGATCAGCAGCTCGTGTGCCCCTCTGAAGACCTCAGTCTGAAGGCCTCAAAGGAAGTCTGATACAGCAAGGGCCACAGCCCTCCCAGGAGACCTGCAGCAACCCAGAAGCCCTTAAAGAGAAAACATCCCTGAATTTCAAGTGTCTTCATGCTATATCTCCCTTTTTTCATTTTCTGAATATTTGACCCCAGAGACACAGGACTATTATTTTCATGTGTAAAATGTTCAAAGTCTTTGAATTTTACATTTTTTTTTCTTTTCTTTTTTTCGGAGCTGGGAACCCAACCCAGGGACTTGCACATGCTAACCAAGCGCTCTACCACTGAGCCAAATCCCCAACCCCTGAATTTACATTTTTATAGCAGTAGTTACTTGTCTTCTCTGAACAACCATTGAAAGAAAGCTTGCTCTGTTTTCCTGTGATGTGATTTATAAAGACTGCTAGCAAGATATATGTTATATTCTGACACATAACAGTGAACCGTGCAGATATACTAGCAAGACACAAGAGGAAGAGAAAATTCAGGTTTCTATCACCCTGATTCCTTTCACTAAAGGGACACCCAGTAACCTCCTTGTTCTTCCTCTAAAGAAAATCCCAGCTGCTGTTTGGCCTTTTCTGTGTTGACCACCTCACTCTCTGATCTCTGGATTCCTTAGTGAAAACATCCTGTCAATATTGTCTGTATGAACTAAGATGAAATGTTTTTGAGGAGACTATTTCTTTCAGTGACTAATACTATTCTAATTCTTTTATTCTAAATGAACCTTTGAGCAATATATTCAAAAACTTTTGGAAGCTGTTGTAAACCTGAAATAAGCCACAAGCTACCAGATTCTAATAACTTCCAAGGGTCCTTAAATAATATATTGCACAGTGTGATTTTGATATTGCCTTAATCAATATTTTGTAGCATTCATTCACCAGAACTACATATCCTCTACTATTTGCATTTGATGTCAAGTATACTGCTTTGGAGAAAAATTTTTCCAATGTAGAATAAAGATAATGCTGAAAGGGACCGGATATAGATCTCTGCTGAGAGACACATACAGAGCATGTCCGATACAGAGGTCAATGCTAGCAGCAAACCACTGAACTGAGAACAGGACCCCCCTGAGGGGGAATTAGAGGAAGTATTGAAAGAGTTGAAGGAGCTTGCAATCCTATAAGAACAACAATGCCAATCACCAGAGCTTCCAGGGACTAAACCACTACTGAAAGACTTTACATGGACTGACCCAGGGCTCCAACTGCATATGTAGCAGAGAATAGACTTGTAAGGGCACCAGTGGAAGGGGAAACCCTGGCTTTTGTCCAGGTTTGACCCCCAGTGCAGGGGAATTTGGGGGGGGAGAAGTGGGGATGGATGGGGGGAATAACCATATGAGGGAGGGAAAGAGAGAGAATGGGGACTTACGGACAGGAATCCTGGAATGAGAATAACATTTGAAATGCAAGTAAAGAAATATATCTAATAAAAACTAAAAAAAAAAAAGATGTTTGAAGACATTGAATTATGGCAAGATAATCTAAAGGTAATAGTGACTGAATAGTTGGCTGGAGGCATTCATTCCTCAAACTAACTTTCTTTAAAACAATTACCTCAAACAATGAGATCTTTGCTCACCTATCATATGGAAGAGCATTGAGGCAAAATTACATCTGAAAATTAAAGGATGAAGTGAACTCAATTGACATCTCAGATACTCATGGACCATGAAACCATTTTCCCTGTTCTGGGTCTTGTACAGATCCCAAATGTGGAAGTAGCAAACCCTTTGTTGCTTGTGTTCCACAAAATTTTACTTTTAGTAATTGTCATCACAAGACTTCTGGGGAATTTTATGTATATATAAGGAATACTTAACAACAAAAATGAGCAGGAAACTCACCTTCATATTTTTTTCTTTTTAAAGCGCAGGACAGTGTAGTTTAAGGTAAAGAAGATTACAGCCAGGTAAGTAAATGTTAGAGTGTATCATTCTAGTAACTCTAATCATACCAATTTTTCATATTATATACTTGGTAAATTATTTTTATTTTGAGAGTTCATTCATTGATAGCTAAGCGTGTGCTTATTTGATTTGTGATAAATGATGTTTCGTGTGGAGATTACATTTTTATCAAATTGTTGCATAGAGAATAGGAATTTTAGTATATGAGCTATCAAACGCTGTTCTAACTCTTTGGCTTATGTGTGTCATTGAGGAGACCAGAAATTTATGCCTATGCTCTTCATTACAAGGACAATGCTCACGTGAGTTTGCTATATAAATAACTGAAGATATTACCATTATAAGGCCAGCATACTCTGTTGTAATTCTCTCAGAATGCATACTGCTTTAGCGATTATTTCATGCAATAAAAACCAATCAAACACAAGAATCATGCAATGATTGGCAAAAGTGCATTTCCAAAATTACAAACTTTTTGATGAAATAAATCATTTCTCTTGAGAATTTACCGGCATAAAGCAATATCCTAGAAAGTTTCAGGCCCATTATCATACCAGTGCACAAACTAGATGAATATCCAGAGGGAAATAATATTTTCAAATTCAGTGATAAAGAGAGTCTCTAGAAGGCAAGAAAGTTGTATATTAATGATTTAGTCTGTGCTGTTGAGCACTGAGAAGTGGTAAAGGCTTAAAATTTTATCTTGTTAAGCAGCATAATACCTTCCCGATTTCACTTAATGATATAAATGTGAAGTGTGGATGCTCATAGCTTTAATAACAAAGGACAGTGTACATTTAAAGGCACTAGGTATGAAATATGAAGATTGTGATGAACATATTTCATTTTTTCTTTGTTTGATAGTAAGATACAACTGTTAGAAAACACTGGGTAGAGAGCATGAGTGAGAAGATGATAACATTTCACAAACTTCTTCAAGAGCTTATAACAAAACATTCCCTTTTGAAATAATAGTAGTGACAGCTGATGAGGATTGAGTGAAGATTATAATTTTGAGAATCTCTCTTCTTTGAATGAAATAGTGGTACTGTTTCACCATGAAAGAAATTACTTCCTGCAGTCTTGATATCAGGCATGAACATGCTCCTTCATTTCCATTTATAAAATTCTCTTTAATACAATGAAAATATTTGAAATGAATGACTATTGTCATTTTAAGAATTTAGGCTTCAATGGAGAAAGACTTTTCTTTATAAAAAATGGTTTGTTATGATTTGCACATATTTGATTTTTGTATGGCTTTCATGTGTAATAATTCTGCGAGTTTATAGTCTTTAAACCCCTACATTTATACAGATTAATGTGGTGTGGCATGTGTCTTCTCAATATTGGTTGGTTGCATCAAATACTACCCACTTAGGACCATTCAGTCTATTCTTACTTTAATGACATCATATCATTAGCAGATGCTCTCTATTCACCTTTTCCCAGACCTTGTTAATATAATAAAACTTTATGTGTACCTATGTGTTTCTAAATAATCCTTTAGAATAAGTCTATGATGTCCAAGAAACTGCTTCAATATCATGTACATTCCCTCTTCTTTATTACATGATTTTCATGCATAATTAAACATGCACGCACACACACATATAAATATAAACATATATACACACATATATATATATATATACATATATATATATACACACTATATACACATATATATATATATATATATATATATATATATATATATATATATATATATATATATATATATCTCCATTCTGTAACCAGGGTGGATTTTATTTGCTATTTTTGTTTTGTTTTCTTCTTTTGCCTCTTTTCTCCCCAAAATCTAGAGTCTTACCTTGTGGGTTTTTATCCTCTTCATGCAGTTATCATTGTCCCTTTGGCTCTGTTAGTTTTATTTACTTTATTAGATGGTTGTAACTTGTTTCTTTTCTTGGCCTTGGTGTTGGCCTTGGTCTTGGCCTTGGCCTTGGTCTCGGCCTTCACCTTGGCCTTCACCTTGGCCTTGCTTGTGTTCTTGTTGTGTTTGTGCTCCTGCTCCTATTCTTCCTTCTCTTCCTCTTCTTCCTCTTCCTCCTCCTCCTCCCCCTTCTTCTTTCTGACACAACAAATATTTTAGCCTTGGAACTAAGTTGTTCAGTGGTTTGGGTGGTGATTCTGAGTTTTACCTTTCATTCAAGATACTGCAGGATTTTTACTATTTATTCTCCATTATGATATAATTAATTTGTAGTATACACTTGACAGCTTTTTCCCACTGATAAATCTGTCCCATGTGGGGTTTTCTTTTCCTTTTCTTGCTGTGAAGTATTGTGTTGTAATTTGCTAGGGACTGTATTGAATCTATAGATATTATCTATATCTATAGTATCTATCTATACTAGATATTCAAATAGTATATTGACCAGAAAAGGACAGAGTGGGCAATTTGTCTATTCTCAGATTTTAAGGGTATTGCTTCTATTTTCTCTGCATCTAATTTGATGTTGGCTGTTGGTTTCCTATATGTTATATTTAGGTAAGCACCATGAATTCCTGATCACTCCAAGACTTTTAACATGGAATGATGTTATAGTTTGTGGAAGGCTTTTTCAGCATCTACTGAGAGGGTCATGTGACTTTTTCCTTGAGATTTTTTTAATACATATTTTATTACATTGATGGATTTTTTGTGTATTGAGCTATTCCTGCATCCATGGGATGAAGCCTACTTAAGCTTTGTGAATGAAGGTTTTGATGTATTTTTGGGTTCAGTTTGTGAGAATTTTATTGAGTATTTTTGCATCAATACTCAAGAGGAAATTTGTCTAAAGTTGTCTCTTTGCTGGACCTTTATGTCTTTTAAGTATAAGAATAACTGTGGCTTCATAGAAAAAATTAGGTAGTGTGGAATAGTTTGAAGAGTATTGGCATTAGCTCTTTTTTGAAGGTCTGGTAGAATTCTGCACTAAACCCACCTGTTTTTGCCCTCCCTCCCTTTTTGGTTTGAAGGCTTTTGAAATGATTATTTCTATTTCCTTGGGGGTTATGGGACTGTTTTGATGGTTTATCTCATCCTGAGTTAACTTTGGTATATGGCATTTCTCTAGAAAACTATGCATTTCATCTAGATTTTCCAGTTTTTATAGTATAGGCTTTTGTAGGAAGTTGTTATATATTTTTTAATTTCCTCAGTTTCACCTGTTTTGTGTCACTTTTCATTTCTGATTTTGTTAGTTTGGATACTGTCTTTATGCCATTTAGTTAGTTTGTCTAAGGGTTTATCTATCTTGAATTTGAATTCTTTCAAAGAAGAAGCTCTTGTTTTATTGATTGTTTTCTATTATCCTATTTGTTTCTAACTGGTTGATTTCAGCCCAGTTTGACTATTTTCTATTGTCTACTCCTTTTATGTGTGTATGCTTTTTTCTATTCTAGAGCTTTCAGTTGTGCTGATAAGTTGCATGTATGAGCTCTCTCCAATTTATTTCTGAAGGGACTTATTGCTATGAATTTTCCCCTTAACACTGCTTTAAATTTTTCCCACTATTGTGGGAATGATCTGTCTTTACTTTCACTGAATTCTATAAAATCTTTCATTTCCTTATTTATTTCTTTCCTGAGCAAGTTATCACTGACCAGAGAGTTGCTCAGTTTTAGTGGATATGTAGGCTTTCTGTTGTTTTTGTTGTAATTGAATCCAGACTTAATCTGTGGTGATCTGATAGAATGCATGAGATTATTCCAATCTTCTTGTATTTGTTGAGCTTATTTTGTGTCCGATTATATGGTCAATTTTGAAGAAGGTTCCATGAAATGCTGAGAAGAAGGTACATCCTCTTAGGATGAAATGTTCTGTAGATATCTGTTAAATCCATTTGGTTCATAATTTCTGTTAGTTTCACAGTGTCTCTGTGTAGCAGTGGACCATGAGAGTTACTTTGGTCCTCTGTTGAGCTAAAGGCTTTGAAGGCTTCAGAGACCCTGAAGGGGATGTTAGAAGCTTTGTCTACTCCTTGGAGAAAGGCGTCTGCTACTTGCAGCAGTTCCCCATACATTTTTGGCCATCAGCTAGGTAAGGGATCCCTTCTGCATGTAGATGAGGCATCCCTAACATCTCAGACCAAGACAATAAGAAAAGACATGACCTTTGGTCGTGAGGCAAGACAGAGATCTCCAAGCTATTGAAGACCTAGGAGCCCAGAGGCTGCCAATAAGCATTCCTTCCCAGATATTCCTCCCTGCAAAGGTATTTAACCTCAATGCCACCGTAAGAACTGGGGTATGATTTTACACATACACTTTCCACCATTGCAATAAATGATTTGGAACCACAGACTGTCTCTTTTCATTGGGATATGCTGTGGGGAGCCATGGAGATGCTCTTTAACTACAGAGCCACTATCCAATCTCCTGTAGAAGGCTTCTCTGTACTCGCAGTCATGACTGCCACCAAGCCTGCCACTGCTTACAAGCCAAAGACTCTCACTCTCGACCAGTCAGAGCCGTGCTTTCCCACAGCCAACCCATGCCCATAGCTGGGGCTAGGACTCCACGCTGAGGGTCTGGACTTCATTGTCAGCTCTTTTGTGACTCCAAGAAGCACCAGGATATCCAAGGGTCTGAGAAACATGAGCCAGCTCTGATGTCTGAACACCTAAGACTGCATTTCTCCACCCTCAGAGCGGTACTCTTGGGGCTTCCCTACATTCCAACACCTACCCTGGTGTAGGGCTCTGGCACCAGGGGGTTCTCCCACAGAGATCTCTCACCTAGGTGCTCAGGTTTGGGAGAGGGGAAGAGAACTCAGGCCAGGAGGAGGAACAGCTTTTCCTTTCCCCAGCTACCGGTCCTGCTCCTTTCTGCCACAGGCTACAGCTTAGGCTGCTCAGGGTGGGCTGAGCCAGCAGAAAACTGACTGGCCAGTGATGGGTACAGGAGAGCTTTTGGCAGTGATGATTTCGGGAGAGCAGGTCTTTCCCCCAAGCGGTCATGTTACAGCTCTTAGGACAGAAGCTCTCAGACGATGGAATAATTCCTGCATACCTTTAATTCTGAACACAACACTTAAATACAGATATTTGGATGGGTCAGTGACTGAGAGTCGGTACTTCCTATTTGTTTGGCCTGAGAGCGTGGGAAGACCTCATCTACGTATTTTGAGTCATGGTCTCATGTCTCTAGACTGATCTGTCCTGAGCCTACTTAACCTGTGGTAACCTCCTCACGTGTGGAGGAGGAGCTTAGGGCATTGTCCTACATGACTGGTCTGTCTCAAACCTCTCTACCATGGGTCTTTGCGGGGTGGGGACAGCTACTTGAGGCCCTGATATCCTGGGGGAATGGGAATGTACCTGCTGTCCCTTTTAGGGTCTCCTAGGGATTTGACTTATCTAAATGAGGAATTGGGGTAGCTTTCTGCCTTGCCCCACATCCTGGGCAGCATGGGATAATCACAGTCAAACTTCATATTCTGTCTCCCCAAGTAGCCTGTGCCCTGTGATGGAATAGATATGGAACCCATAACCCTACATGTCTCTGTTGAATTTCTGTCTCAATGACCTGTCCATTGGTGAAAGTGGGGTGTTGAAATCTCCCATAATTATTGTGCAATGTTCAATGTGTATTTTGAGATTTACTAAAGTTTATTTTAAGAATGTTGATGGCATGGCATTTGGGATATAGAGGTTGAGAATTGAGACTTACTCTTGGTGGATTTTTCCTTTGATGAATATGAAGAATCTTTCACCAAAATCATGTAATAATTTTTGGTTAAAAGTCTATTTCATTGAATATTAGTCCAGCTTGTGTCTTGGGACCATTTGCTTAGGAAAATTTTTTCCAGCCTATTACTCTGAGATAGTGTCTGTCTTTGTCACTGAAGTGTGTTTCTTATATAGAGCAAAATACTGGATCCTGTTAATGTATCCAGTCTGTTATGCTGTGTCTTTTTCATTGTGGAATTGAGTTCACTGATGTTGAGAGATATTAAAGACAGATGGTTGTTATTTCCTGGTTTTGTTTTGTTTTGTTTTGTTTTGTGTTTGTTTGGCTGGAGGTAGTATTATATGTATATGATTCTCTTCTTTTGAGTTTGTTGTGAAATGTTTAAGTTCTTGTATTTTCAAGGGTGTAGTTACCCTTGTTTTGTTGAAGTTTTCCTTCTCGTATCCTTTGTAGGGCTAAAATAGTAGAAAGATATTGTTTAAATTTGGTTTTGTCATGGAATATCTTGGTTTTTTCCATCCATGGTGAATGAGAATTTTGCTGGGTATAGTATTCTGGGTTGCATTTGTGTTCTCTTATGATCTTAATGACATCTGTCCAGGATATTCTTGCTTTTAGATTTTCTGTTGAATAGTTTGGTATAATTCTTGTAGGTCTGCTTTATTTGTTTCTTGGCCTTTTTCTCTTATAGCTTTTTAACATTCTTTCTTTGTTCTGTACATTTGGTGTTTTGATTATTATGTGATGGAGCGTTTTTGTTTCTGGTCCAATCTATTTGGTGTTCTGTAGGCTTCACTTTCTTTAGGTTAGGGATGTTTTCTTCAAAGATTTTTTAGCCGATGTTTTGGCCCTTTGAGCTGGGATTTTTTCACCCTTTTCTATTTCAAATATTCTTAGGGTTGATCTTTTCATTCTGTCGAATTTCCTGGATAGTTTGGTCCAAGAGCTTTTTTACACTTTATATTTCCTTTGGCTGAAGTGTCCATATCTTCTATAGTGGTATCTTCTCCTAAAGATTCTCTCTTCTATCTCTTGTATATTGTTGGTGATACTTGGATCTGTAGCTCCTGGTCTTTCCTAAGTTGTCCATCTCCAGGATTGCCTTCATTTGTGTTTTCTTTATTGTTTCTATTTCCATTTTTAGGCCTTAGACTGTTTGGTTCAGTTCCTTCACTTAACTGTTTGTATTTTCCTGTGATTCTTTAAGGGATTTATTTGTGTCCTCTTCTTTAAGGACTTCTACCGCTTTGTCTGTGTTTTCCTTGTTTCTTTAACGGAGTTACTTATATCTTCCCAAGAGGCCTCTGTCGTCTTCCTGAGGTAGGATTTTAGGTTATTATCCATGGCTTGCTGTGCTGGGAGAACTGGGTTCTGATAGTGCAGAATCACATTGGATTCTATTGCTTATGATCTTGCCCTTGCCAGCTGACCATCTGGTTATCTTTTTTTCTCAACTATCCTTGAGCTGGGTCAACCTCTTGGAGGCAGGTAGAGCTCTGTGACCTAGGATAGAGCCAGTCTCCTTTTAGTTATGGGGTGCTATGTCTTGTTGTGGTGGGCCACCTATGTCCTCTGTTACTGCAGACCCCTGGAAAGCAGGCAGGCTATGGGGGGTGATGGAGTGTTGAGCCAAATAATCTGACCTGCATGGAGAAGTGGATTGGAATGAAGGTGAAGAACAGCAGGAGTGGGGGTGTTGGGGGCAGAGATAGATCCCGCGTAAGATGTTCTCCACAGATGTCCCAGGCATTGAGAGTAATTGGGCAAGATTCTCACCTGTGTCTTTGGTTACTGCAAACTTCCTGGGAGCCTTAGAGGCTGTGTCTCCTTTTGACCTTTTTCATTCTTCTTCTTGTGATTTCATCTCTACTGCTTTATAAAATGCCCAGGAAATAAACAACTTTGACAGGAAAGGGTTTCTTTTTATTCACAAGTACAGGTTATATTCCCAGAAGCCAAAGTGGCAAGACCTTAAAGCTGACACCTCACATCCACAACCAGGAACAGACCGAACTGGAAGCATGCATGATTAAAATTGCTGTGTTCTTCTACAGTCTAGGGCCTAAACCTACCCTCTCTCAGACTTGGCTTCATAGCAATTGAGGCCGTCAAGACATTCTTCTACACACATTCCAACTGGTCATATTATCTGTACAACCCCACCCTAAGACTCTCATCTCAGGCAGTTCTTCCTGTTTTTTTTTTAATTGGTTATTTTTATTTACATTTTAAATGTTATTCTCTTTCCTCTCACTGGTACCTAACAAGGCTTCTGCTACATATGCAGCTGGAATCACGGGTCTGTCCATGTGTACACATTGGGTAGTGGTTTAGTCCCTGGGAGCACTGGTTGAGAATAATTGTTCTTATGGGGTTGCAAGCCCCTTCAAGAAGGACTGAAACACCTGCACTGTGGTTGTTCTTGAGCTTCATGTCGTCTGTGGATTGTATGTTTGGTAATTCAAGCTTTTAGGCTAATATCCACTTATCAGTGAGTGAATAACATGTGTGTTGTATGAGTGTGTGTGTGTGTGTGTGTGTGTGACAGAGAGAGAGAGGGTTTTGAACTCAGGACAATATTTTCTAGTTCCATCCATTTGCCTATGAATTTCATGAATCATTGTTTTTGATTGCTGAGTAATATTCCATTGTGTAGATGTACCACAATTTCTGTATCCATTCCTCTGTTGAAGGGCATGGATATAATATCCAGCTTTTGGATATTATAAATAAGGCTGCTATGAACATAGTGGAGCATGTGTCATCATTTGGGTATACGCCCAGGAGTGATATACCTGAGTTGTCAGGTTGTACAAGTTCCAATTTTCTGAGGTACCTCCAGACTTTCCAGAGTGGTTGCAATCCCACCAACAATGGAAGAGCGTTCCTCATTCTCCACATCCTCACCAGCATCTGCTATCACCTGAACTTTTAATCTTAGCCATTCTGACTTGTGTGAGGTGGAAACTCAGTTCATGTCATACATATCCTTCTCTTGCTTGACTAGAGTCACACCAAGGTATTTTATGTTATTTGGGGCTATTGTGAAGGGTGTAATTTCCCTAATTTATTCCTCAGCCTGTTCATTCTTCGAGTGGAGGAAGGGTACTGACTTGTTTGAATTAATTTTATATCCAGCCACTTTGCTGAAGTTGTTCATCAGGCTTAGTAGTTCTCTGGTGGAACTTTTGAAGTGACTAAATAAACTATGATATTATCAGCTAATAATGATATTTTGGCTTCTTCCTTTCCAATTTGTATCCCTTTGACCTTCTTTTATTGTCTCATATCCTGGCTAGGACTGCAAGTCCTATATTGAATAAGTATGGAGAGAGTGGGCAGCCTTGTCTAATTCCTGATTTTAGTGGGATTGCTTCAATTTTCTCTCCATTTAGTTTAATGTTAGCAACTGGTTTGCTGTATATGGCTTTTACTATGTTCAGGTATGGGCCTTGAATTCCTGATCTTTCCAAGACTTATCATGAAGGGGTGTTGAATTTTGTCAAATGCTTTCTCAGCATCTAAGGAGATGATCATGTGTCTTTTTTTTTCTTTTAGTTTGTTTACACAGTGAATTGCGTTGATGGATTTCCATATATTGAACCATCCCTGCATCCCTGGGATAAAGCCTACTTGAACGTGACAGATAATCATTTTCGTATGTTCTTGGATTCAGTTTGCAAGATTTTTATTGAGCATTATATTCATAAGGAAAATTGGTCTGAAGTTTTCTTTCTTTGTTGAGTCTTTGTGGGGTTTAGTTTATAAGCATAATTGTGGCTATATAGAAGGAAATGTGTAGTGCTCCTTCTGTTTCTATTTTGTGGAATAGCTTGGACAGAATTAGTAATAGGTTTTTTAGAAAGGTCTGATAGAATTTTACACTAAACCCATCTGGTCCTGAATTTTTTTTTTTTTTTTTTTGGTTAGGAGACTGTTAATTTCATGCTTTATTTCTTCGTTGACCAAGTTATTTAGTAGAACATTGTTCAACTTCCTTGTGTATGTGGTCCTTTTGTTGTTTTCTGTTATTGAAGACCAGCATTAGTCTGTGGTTATTTGATATGATGGATTGCATTTCAGTCTTCTTCGCTCTGTTGAGGCCTGTTTTATATTGTCAATTTTGGAGAAGGTACCTTGAGTTGCTGAAAAGAAGGTATATTCTTTTGTTTTAGGATGAAATATTCTATGAATATGTGCTAAATCCATTTAATTCATAATACTTATTAGTATCTCTATGTCTCTGTTGCTGTTTCCATGATCTGTCCATTGATGAAAGTGGGGTATTGAAATCTCCCACTATTATTGTTTGAGGTGTATTGTGTGCTTTGAGCTTTAGTAAGGTTTCTTTTATGAATGTAGGTGCACTCGCATTTGGAGAATTGGTATACAGAAGTGTTCATCTTGGTGGATTTTTTTTCCTTTGATGAATATAAAATGTCATTCTGTATCTTTTTTATAATCATTGGTTGAAAGTTGATTTCATTCAATATTAGAATGGCTATTCCAACTTGTTTCTTGAGACCATTTGCTTGGAAAATTGTTTTCTATCCTTTTACTCTGAGGTAATGACTGTCTTTATCACTAAGGTATGTTTTCTATATGCAGCAAAATTCTGGGTCCTCTTTCCATATTTAGTCTGTTAGTCTATGTCTTTTTATTGGGGAATTTAGTTCACTACTGCTGAGAGATATTAAGGAATAGTGATTTGTCTTTCCTGTTATTTTTGTTGTTAGAGGTGGAAGTATGTTTGTGTGTCTCTCTACTTTTGGTTTCATTGCAAGGAGATTACTCTCTTGCTTTTTCTAGGCTATAGTATCCCTTCTTCTTTTGGAGTTTTCCATTTATTTTACTTCGTACAGCTGGATTTGTGCAAAGATATTGTGTAAATATAGTTCTGTCATGGAATATCTTGGTGTCTCTATTTATGTTTATTGAGAGTTCTGCTGGATGTAGTAGGCTAGACTGACACATGTATTCTCTTAGGGCCTGTGTGAACCTTCCTAATGGCTTTCATAATCTCTGGTGAGAATTCTAGTGTAATTTTGATAGGTCTGTGTTTATATGTTACTTGACATTTTTACCTTACTACTTTAAATATTCTTTTTTCTTTTTCGCATTTCATGTTTTGAATATTATGTGACAGGAGAAATTTCTCTTCTGGTCCAATCTATTTGGAGTTCTATAGGCTTCTTGTATTTTTATGGGCATCTCGTTCTTTAGGTTAGTGATGTTTTCTTCTATAATTTCGTTGATGATGTTTACTGACCCTTTAAGTTGGGAATCTTTGCTTTCTTCTATACCTATTATCCTTAGGTTTGATCTTCTCATCGTGTCCTGGATTTCCTGAATGTTTGGGTTAGGAGTTTTTTGCCTTTTAAATTTCATTTTCTTTGATAGTTATGTCATTGTTTTCTATGGTATCTTATGCCCCTGAGATTCTCTCTTATATCTCTTGTACTCTTTGGGTTATGCTTGTATCTATGACTCCTCATCTCTTTCCTAGATTTTCTATCTCCAGGGTTGTCTCACTTTGTGATTTCTTTATTGTTTTTATTTTTAGAACCTGGATGGTTTTGTTCAATTCCTTCACCTGTTTGATTGTGTTTTCCTGTAATTTATTAAGGGATTTTTGTGTTTCCTCTTTAATGGCTTTTACTTGTTTACCTGTGTTGTCTTGTAGTTCTTTAAGGGAATCATTTATGTCCTTTTAAAAGTCCTCTAGCATCATTTGAGATGTGATTTTAAATCCTTATCTTTCTTTTCCAGTGTACTTGTATATCCAGTATTGGCTTTGGTGGGAAAACTGCTCTGATGATGCCAAGTAGTCTTGGTTTCTGTTGCTTAGGTTTCTGTGTTTGTCTCTTGCCATCAGGTTGTCTCTGGTGTTATCTTGTCTTGCTGTCTCTGACAGTGGCTTCATTCTCCTGTAAATCTGTGTGTCAGCACTCCTATATACAGGTTTCCTTTCAGCCAGATCTGGGTATAGCTAGCTGTTGTACAAGCTCAGTTCCAGGTGCAGGCAGAGACCGGAAGGGTTCTGTCCTAGACTGCTCCTGGTTTCGTGTGTTCTGAGGCCTCCAGGCAGGTTGCTTGAAGCAGAAGATTGATCTTCCCTCTGCTCTCAGGTGTGCTGGCACTCCAAGAGATTGGCTTTCAGCTCTGGTTGGTCACAGGCAGAAACTGGAAGGGTGCTGCCCCTGACTGCTCCAAGGTTCCTGTATCCAGAGGGCACTTGGTCCAGGAATAAGAACAGAAGCAGTTATCTCCTCTGAACTCTCAGGATTGTCCACACTTCTGAAAGTCCAGCTTTCTCTCATGGGATTTGGATACAGAGAGCTGTGGGACTGGTTCAGCTCTGGGTCCAGGCTCATGTAGTTCTTCCCTGCAGTTTACATTTGCAAGTAAAGGTCACTTCAGTCATTTTTACCCATATTATAATCTTATTAGTTTCAACATTCATTGATCCCCCTTTCTTACTCAATACTTCAAGTGTGTTTGCATGTCATTGTCATTTGCACATGTGTGTATAATCTAGCCTATTACAGGACAGAAAATGTAATATTAGTTTATCAAAGTTGAGCCTATTTTATGTTACATGAAGATTTCATTTCCCCTTAATTTTCTGTGAATATTATAATTTCATTTGTGGCTAAATAAAACACCACTCTATATAGATTTTCTTGCTCATTCATCTTTTCCTAGATTTGGCATGGGGGCCTTAAACTATGAATACTGCCACAAGAGACAAGGATACTCAGTTTAGTTGCCTGTTGACTTTGGGAGACAGCTGTTTTGAAGGTGTCAAATGCATACGTTCCACGAAGTCTTTATGGACATTAAAAAGTTCTTTCCTAAAATTTATCTATCTCTTGCATCTGTGTTCTCAGAAAATATTGTCTTCTTTTTAGGCAGAGTTTTTTTTAACTTTTTATTAAATTTTTATGTATTTACATTTCATATGTTATCCCTCCCCCCTCCCATGCCCATCCGCCTGCTTCTATAAAGATGCTTCCACTCCTACCCTTTCCCACCTCAACATCTGACATTTTCCTACAGTGGGGAAACCAGCCTTCACAGAACCAAGGACTTCTCCTCCTATTGATGGCAGATAAGGCCATCCTTTGCTACATATGTGACTGGAGCCATGGGTCCCTCCATGTGTACTCATTGGTTGGTGGTTTAGTGCCTAGGAGCTCTGGGGGATTTGGTTCGTTGATATTGTTGTTCTTCCTTTAGGTTGCAAACCCCTTCACCTCCTTCAGTCCTTTCTCTAACTCCTCTATTTTGGTCCCCATCCTAAGTCCAATGGTTAACTGCAAAGTATTCTCATCTGTATTAGTAGGGCTCTGACAGAGCCTCTTAGGGGACATCCATATCAGGCTCTTGTTAGACAAAGTTTTTAAAGCTAAAATCATAAGCATCACTGTAACTGTCCATAAGTATTTAGGTAATATATTTATTCTCATATTCCTGTGTTGTTGTATGAATCCATCTATACTTACATAAATTTAAAAAATAATAGTTGTTCTTATACTCCTCTCAATTTGTAGAGACTATAATTCAAATTAGAAAAATATTCATTTTAACAAAATAATTAGAAAATTTTAAGAATTAATTTTATTCACATGTATGGTGTGTGTGTGTGTGTGTGTGTGTGTGTGTGTGTGTGTGTGTGTGTGTGTGTGTGTAAATATATCCTTGTATAGCAGCTATTGACATCTGAAATAGCTATCAGGGGGTTATAAATGGTTGCTTTTCCAGACATGGTTTTGGAAATTAATCCAGGAACCCTGCAAGAGGTATAGTTCTTAACCATGAGCCTTCTCCCAAGCTTCAGAAAACCCTGTTTTCCTTTAACTATTGCATTACATAGCAAAAGCTAAAATGGTATTCTTTCTTGCTAATAGTCCTCTTAACCAATTTCACATGAATATTTATTATTTTTAGTGGCATTTCACATATGTTTTCCTTTTGAATCAATATTTTAAACAGAACTTAAAAATCTCATGACACACTAGTATATTCCCATATGTCCTTTATTTCTTTAAGATTTGATATGCAGTATAAACCAGCTTTTCCCTGACTACTGATTGAAGGGCAATTTTCTGGGCTTGACTCTTCCTTCTCCCTATGCAATGACAGCTCAGTAAGCAATTGTCCATCTGTCTCTTCCTTTCTCCTCATGTCACATTTCACTTTTGAATGTCTTCATTTATACTTTTGACTATGCACAGGAAATGTGGGGTAAGTATTTTTATTGATGTTTCTAGTCTGTTGGTATCTTCTTTGGAAGACCTTCTAGTAGAATTAGAAACATATTAATGAAAAAACTTAACTTTTATCAACTTATGGCATGTGGAAGACACTGGAATCCTAATGCCAGTTATTATAATCATCAGGACAGAGGAATAGTCAAGAAATGACAATATTCATGGCAATTATTCTAAAATATATTTAAAGACAGAGGAGCTGGTTCAAAGGATACAAAGCTTGCCCCAAAGCATCAATTCCCTAGTTTAGATAATAGAACCCAGGTAGACACCACCTAGCTGTGGATGCTGACTTCTACCCCAGGACTCAGAGGCAAATCCAGTAATCACCTGGGATAGAAAATTACCCAGAATGATGTCCCATCAGAGGGGAATGCTAGGGCAGTGAGGCAGAAATGTGTGGGTAGAGGGGCACCCTCATAAAAGCAGGGGGAGGGGTGGGATTGAAAGTTTGCAGAGGGGAAATCAGGAAAGAGAATAACATTTGAAATGTAGATAAATAAAATAACCAGTAAAAATATAAAGAAAAAGAAAAGAGAAAACTAGCCAGACTTGCAAGGATCTCTGCAGTGCTTCAATAAATAAAGTGGAGAGTGATTGAGAAAGACCTCAGAATCAATTTCCCATCTCTACATGGCCATGTACACACCAGTACCCAAACACATGGCATGAATGGATATACACGCACTCAAGTACACCACACAAATGTGCATGTCATGAAACCATTTAGACATATTACATAAAACTTATGAATTCATATTCTAGATTTTATGATTTTGTGTTTTGAGTAGTTTATCATGTTTGTCCATATTTTTCACAAGATATTTAAAGTTTTCATTCTTAGTCTTTACACTCTTTTCTAACTAGACACAATGTCTTTCCTAATTTTACCTTAAACCTCTAGGTTATCTATGATACAGTATATTTTTCCCCTTATGTTAGTAAATACTTAATACTTGTTGAGTAAAATTTTTCTTGTCAATAATGTCCCTAAATTATTTTTTCTCTTTTTTTGTATTTTAGGTATTTGTAATATTTTTAGTAAGGAACATTTCTACTGCTTTACTCTGATATTTTTTGGATAGAACACAGGAAATGGTCTATTTTTATGTAAACGAGGAAACAAAGTCAGCTCTTAATTATACATACTGGCAACTAAACTTCAATGAAAGGAGAATTCCAAGGAGTTGGAAAAAGTCGATAGAGATATGTAATGGAAAAATATGAAAACAACTTAGTTAATGATATAATGGGAAGAAAAATAGATTTTCTATATCAGGAGAACGATTTTGTCTAATGCATTAGAATGTCTTTAATTTTGCATGTAAATGAGATTTAGTATTCATCAATAAAGTTCAATAATTGTACATCAATATCACATAAACACAGGGATTTTCAAAAGCAATACTAAATAGAGGACATGAATTGATCAGTAAGAAATCCTACTTTGTGTAATTTGAGAATGTCTCCTTTATTTGTTGTAAGAACAAAAATTAGACATATTTTAACCAATAATCAAGAATAGTATAAATAAAATATGTGCTTATCCTTATTATGAATATATAAAAACACATTTTTCTGTGTTCATCTTTCAATATGATTCAATCTTTTTATTCTCTCCATAATATAATATTCTAAGGACTACAATGTCCTCACCAGGAACAAACAGTTTCATCTTGAATTAAAAGCTTTAAACAGAATTCTGCTTTTAAAATGCAATATACAAATCACCTTTAAACTTTTAAAGAGGTTTTATATACCTTCTTTAAACAATTTGAGTACTTATATTTTTTCTTTAATTTCCCAAACTATTCATTAACACTACAGAAAATCATAATTTTAAAAAATTGGTTAATACAATCCATCTTTCAATGTAAACCCTATTGCTTTTTGTAAATTTTTGTATTTGTTCTGTTTCCTTTGAAACCCAGAAAGTGAAGAAAACCAGTTGAAATGTACTTACAACTGTCCCACAGATGAGTCTGACCCTATGAAAGCAACTCAGCAGGTAAGAAATAATTCTTCCTTCTCTGTTTTCTATTGACAACAGGACATAGTTATTTTCTTTATGACAATTCCCTCTGTGTGAAAGATTTACTGACCCTGTTGCTAGAATATAGGTATCAAGTGCTTTTATTTCATTATCTTGAAAGGGAAATGGTTCATATATATAAAAGTATTTCACGGATCAAATTGATGAGTAGAATATGAAAAATCATATCAAATACATTAAGCATATTCAATTGGTAAATAATTTATAATCACATGCTATCTTCTATAACAACTAATAGCTATAAAATAAAATACTAAATTAAGATGGCAATTACATTATCAGACAACCAACGCATTTGACTTTCTGTGCTAACAATGTGCATTAATTTATGGTCAACATATCTAAGCAAGTTCATCCTCTAACTCAAAAATTTTTAAATATGCAAAAATGTACTTATTAGATTAGATGTAAACTTCTAGAGTCAATGAAAGAAAGCTTTATACTTGCAAGAACACAAGTTACCAAATTAATTTTGACCAAGAACAATGGTCATAAACACTACTGTCATTGGTAAACGAATCCCTCTGAATGTTGATAAGGATTTGCACAGGTACTGCTGAGCAATCTATGGTCCTTTAATGGCTTTATTTAAAAAACAAAACAAGACAGCCATTTTCAAGTAGTATGTAAGTTAACAGAAACAACTGAATATATACTCCCTGGAGCGTTTTCTCTGTCAGCTAGAAAATGCTTCTATTTTAATATAAATACAGATTAAAAGGAAATTACCAATAAAATTCTCAACTCCCTATTTTTCTCAGAGGAATATAGTTGGTTATGACTTACTGCTCTACTCCATAGGAAATTGACTTAAATAGTGAAGTTAAGTGCTCAAAGAAGGAAAGTATTGAATAATTACAAATTTAATTAGCAAAATATGTAAATATAAATCTTTCATATTCTAACACTGTCAGCTCTCAACTAACTTAATTTCTTGATTGGGTTTAGAAATTAATTAGGCTGTAGCATTCCGTAGCAAGCTAAATTTGCACATGAGATACATTATGATGTATCTGATGTTAAATATTATTTATGAGTGGAATAATATTTCCACAGGGATATATAAATGATGGATGTGCTAATATCTGTGATAGCGAGGAAATAACTTCATACTTTTAATGTAACTTTCTGGGACACTCTGAGTCCACATGAAGAATGATCCATTAAGATGTAATACTCATAATAATGGCTGCTTCTTCCTTTTGGTTCTTACTGTTCTTCTTTCAAATTTCCTTTAATATTATTTTCTATAATCATGCATCAATAGAAACGCAATAGCAAGTAAATAAAATACTACCGAAGTTCGTCCAAAGTTTTGACATTCAGTGGTCTATTCATTTAAAAATAACTTAAAAATTGAAGACATATAAGAAATGTACTAAAGGAAAATAGATAATTTTGCATGTACATATACTAATAAACATATATGTATACACCTTTATATATCTATATATTTATATGAAGGTATGCAACACCTATTTGTATATAGTTGATAGATAACTTTTGTGTGTACATATACATATGTATACATACACACATATACACACACAAACACACACATACACACACACATATATATAGTCTATTTGTAAATATTTGGTAGTTATAAAGAAAATTAGAAAACTGAAAACTACGAATTCAGAGCTCATCACAAACATTGGTTATGTTTAGTTTTCTATTTCACTCTGTCAACTATGTTTTTTCTTGATGTAAATAGATTTAGAGCTGTATTAGACATTTAGACATTTAGAGCTGTATTAGACATGTACAGAGACATTATGTATCTCAAAATGATGGGAAATCATGTATTTCTAATGTGTTTTCTTAAGGATATTTTGTGAGTATTAAGGTTACATAAAGCCATAGATATTAAACATAAAACACACAGATGAAGACTGAAAGTCTTATAAAAGAATGAAGACCTAAAACACTCAGGGAATGCCGTAGTAAATATCACTGAATTGTCTGACCTATAACTCGGCCTCACATATGACGACAGACAAATTAAAAATATCAACACAGCAAAATAAACTATTAACCCACGACTATTTGCTATATTCAAAGAATACACAGATGGAGCATTCTAGAAAACAAGTTATTTTTAGACAACACTGTTCCAGTGTATCCAAACGTCAGTGACAACAGAAGTAAATAAAGGAGAGAAACTATGTAGTAACCTCCAGCTGAAGTTAAAAAGTATAGAATGCTCTATTTATTTATTTACTGTTTGTTTATTTATTTTGGTATAAAGAAATTGCTGTGAGTAAAGTGGAGAATATAGGCTGTCCTGATGAAGTTGATAAGGTCCTCACGATGTAAAGTATGTGATTTAAGAGAGGACTCTTACTTAGAAGATGAACCAAGGTTAGAGTACCACACTGTGGAAACAAATGGTGGTTCCTCCTTCATTCATGGCTAGAGGGAACTTTAAACAATGCTTATTATGATTTTACAGCTGGATGAAGTAAAGTGACAGTGTATGTACAGAAACATCTCTGTCTTTAATTTTGTGGTCAAAAAGACTTCTTTAACTTTTTCATTGGTAGAGTTGAACAAAAAGTATGGGAGCTATTTCTACACTAACGAAGACATTCCGATTAACTAAGATTTGTCTTTAAATAGGTAGATGAACTAGAGGAGACTAGCAAAAGAGGCATTACATCTGTTTTAATGGCACAATGCTGAAAACAAGATGTGCTATAAAGGTTTTCTATTTAAACTATTTTTTTTAATTTAATCAACTGTGGTCCACTACGAAGTCTGGAAATTGATCAATGTGCTCTGAAATAGCAAAACACATTACCACCAAAAGGCAGGAACTTCTTTGGAAATCCATCATTAATTGAATGATGGTTTCTTGTAATTCTGTCTAGACTTACAGGTAGATTTAATATCACAGGGAGGTTTAATATCTAATTGACAGTATCAATTAGATACACAATCTTCCAAAAGCCAAATTCTTACTCTGCAATGTGACATATCCTCTGGCTTACTTAGTCACATTGTGGTATTAGTTTGTATGGCCAAGAATTCCTCACTTCTCCCTCTTGTAAACTTGCCCTATACTTTGAGTTAAAGTACATCTCCTATGTATCCCTAATGTACTCCTTTTCATAGTTAATAATAATGGCTTCATGTTGTCTAAAACAACAGCAGAACATCGTTGATGTTTGTTTGCTTTTTATCATTGTTTTTTTTTGAGACAGGTTGTGTGTGTGTGTGTATGTGTGTGTGTGTGTGTGTGTGTGTGTGTGTGTGTGTGTGTGTGTGTGTGTACTGGCTTGTTGGGTTCTCTGCGTAGAACTTGACCTTAAACTCACAGATTTGTGTGTCTGTGTTTCTCCAATGCTGGGATTGAAGGAGTGTGCTACTACCCTTGGCTTAGGAACATTGTTTCAATGCACATAAGTTTTCAATAACCAAAGAGTAAGTAGTAGGCCTGCATGCAAAATGGTATTTTCCCAAGTCTTTATGGTGAAATCTAAATAAGTTATTTTAGAAAACTCTTCCAGTCATTTTCTAAGTTTATTTTTACTGACTGGATAGATAACATTTATCACTTATAACTACACTTTTCTGGACCAACTATCACTTACTGAGTTTCTAATACCTAAATTTATTTTGACACAAATATCTCTATTGGAATGATATAAAGCCAGCTCAGTTCCTGTAAGAAAAGGATGATTCCTAGCTGATTTGTATTTCTTGTTGCGTCCTTCTAAGGGTGACTATAAACGCAAAGTTGATTTTGTTAGCCTCCGTTCTTTATTCCTAAATAGCTTTAGTTTAACATTTTCCTTCCTTCATTCCCTGGGACTTTCAAGGTTGTACAGCAACCTTTGTTACTCCTCTTTGCAAGTACTTTCCCTACCAGTACTGTGCTGTAAAATTGAAACCATAACAGTTCTCTATCTCTACTGTCCTATGGCACTGATCCTGTTTGATTTATGAACATTAAAAATGAATCTAGTGCTTTCCAAGAACTAAATTGTACTTGAGTTTAATTTTAATTCATTTAAAAATTATTCAACATGATGATAATCTTTCTGATTAGCAATGTAAATCAGGAGAAAAAGTGGGAGAATGGTTGAGAAGTACCTAAAGAAATGTTCAACAACTTTAGTCATCAGGGAAATGCAAATCAAAAATATTCTGAGATTCCACCTCACACAAGTCAGAATGGCTAAGATCAAAAACCAGGTGACAGCAGGTATTGGTAAAGTTTGTGGTGAAAGAGAACACTCCTCCATTGTTGGTGGGATTGCAAGCTGAAAAAAACACTCTTAAATCAGTCTGGAGGTTCCTCAGAAAATCAGACATTCCACTAACTGAGGACCCAGCTATACCTCTCCTGGGCATATACCCAAAAGATACTCCAACATATAACAAAGACAAATGTTCCACTATGTTCAGAGCAACCTTATTTATAATAAACAAAAGCTGGAAAGAACCCGGATGTCCTTCAACAGAGGAATGGATACAGAAAATGTGTACATCAACACAATAGAGTACTACTCAGCTATCAAATGCAATGACTTCATGAAATCCATAGGCAAATGGATGGAGCTAGAAAATATCATTCTGAATGAGGTAACCCAATCACAAAAAAATGAACATGGTATACATTCACTGATAAGTGAGTATTAGCTCAAAAACTGGAATTACCCAAGATACAAACCACAGATCACATGAAGATCAAGGAGAAGGATGACCAAAGTACAGATGCTTAAGTCCTTCTTGAAAGGAGTCACGATAATATTCATAGGAGGGGATGTGGAGACAAAGTTCAGATCAGAGACTGAAGGAGTGGCCATTCAGAGCCTGCCCACCTAAGGATCCAGCCTATATGTGTGTGTGTATATATACCAAAACTACACAATATTGATGAAGCCAAGAAGTACATGCTGTTAAGAGCCTAATATGGCTGTCTACTGAAAGGCTCAGCCAGAGCACAGCAAAATAGAGATGAATACTAGCAGCAAAACCAGCTGAACTCAGACTGGCTCTGTTAGAGGAATAAGAGAAGGACTGAAGGAGCTGAAGGGGGCTTGATTCATAAGAACAACAATACCAACCAACCAGAGCTCCTAGGGACTAAACCACTACCCAAAAGAGCAGAATGGACAGACCATAGCTCCAGCTGCATATGTAGCATAGGATGGCCTTGTTGGGCACCACAGGGAGGAGAAGCCCTTGGTTCTGACAAGATTGGACTCCCTAGTGTAAGGGAATGTTAGGGTGGGGAGGTGGGAAGGGGGTGGTTTGGGAACACCCTTATAGAAGAAGGATAGGGGGATTGGATAGGGGGGTTATGGACAGGAAAGTGGGAAAGGAAATAACATTTGAAATGTAAATTAAAATATCCAATAAAATGACAATAAAAAAATTATCCAACATGATGATAGTCATCCTGATTAGCAGTATAATTTCAGGAGAAAGAGTGGAAGAAATATTAAAATCAGAATTCCTTCTTTACATTTTGAAAATCTGTCTATGGTTTCCCCATGCTTATCTGTTCTATTATCTCCAAGTTGGATTGAGGGAGTAGTACTTTTCTTTTATTTTGATTGATTGCTTGATTGATTTTTATATTTTCTTGTTGATGTCAGCAAGGATGTTTTTCTATTTTTAGTAAGAGGGATAAGTCAGACAACCTTGTCTCCCATATTCAGAAGCAACTGTTTGCTTTGTTAATTATCTTTATTTATTTAATTCAGAATTTAATCTATCTTTTTTAGGAACAGTGTCCAAGAATAACATTGTGTACTCATAAGAACACTTCAAGAAAACAGGAGAAGAGTCTTGTGACTTCAATTTCCTCAAACTGTTCTTGGGATTCTTTAAAATTTTTTTTTTGAAATGTGTTTTCATGGGCCTTCCATATGTAGTGGATAAATGCAAGTTTACTTCTGGTTGTGTATTACTGCTTGAGGTTGTTATTTATCCAATTAATTGTTTAGACTGTGCTTTATATGTTTGTATATAAAAACATGTTTTGCAACCTGTGGCTTGTCTTTGTGCTTGTATACAGTTTGAGCTTTCTTAAGAGAGCTAACTTTACTTGTTAGACTGTTCTTAATCCCAGCATATTTTTCTTTTATTGAAAGTAGAAATATACATACAAGGAATACATTTTTTTCTCATTAATATACATGGTGTATGGTTTTCCCTTCCTCTACTCCTCCCATTTCCTCCCCAGTTTTCCTACCATGAAGTTCCCCTGCTTTCTCTTTATCAGTAGAAAAGAAATAAGTTTCTATAGAATAATAAAATGATATAGAACAAAAACTAACATATTGGAATAAGACGAAACAGAAAGAAAAGGGCCAAAGTACGGGCACAAGACACAGATATAGATGCAGAGATATTCTTGCTTCCACATGCAGAAATCCCATAAAATATTAAACTAGAATCCATAAGATATATGCAAAGGACCTACCTATAAAGTAAAAACAGAGAAAATAAGTTATAAAAATGTAAAATTAAATAAAAGTAAAAGAGAGATAATAGAAAGAAAGACAGAAAGAAGAAAGAATGAAAGGAAGAAAGAAAGAAAGCAAACCCAGAAATAGCAATATGAAAGGTACCTTCCTAACACACAGTTGAGTAATTTTTGTTTTTGCCACATACTGCTATCATAATGCCTCTCCAAAGTCTAGCTTGCTTCTTCAGTGATACTCCCTTGTAAAAGGTAATTTTTTTTATTTGCAACTGGTTATCAGTTGAAGATAGATTTAAGTTTGGGATGGGGACATGAGTAAATTTCTCCTTCCAGTCCAAGAACCCCATCTGATGACTATCACTGTGAATACTGCCTCAGTCTCTACCTGCTCTTATTTGCATCAAACCTCTTGATTTAGAGGGGTTGGTTTCCTGGATGTCTTCAATCTCCACTGGTTCTTTACTCCTTCAATCACCCTTTTTGTAGGATTTCCTGAGTCCTGATGGGAAGAGTTTTATGGAATCATTCTGTTTAGTGTTGGGTGTTCTAGAGTCTCTGGATTTCTATTTTTTCCCACCAGCTGCAAGAGGAAGCTTTTCTTATAATGGCTGAGAAAGGTGCTGATCTATGAGTATAGCTAATGTTACTAACAGTAACTTTATTGCTATATTTGGTTTGACCTTAGGTTTCTTGGCTGTGTTATTATTGATTACCCACGCAGTGTCAGATGTGGTTTCCAGCTTGAGAATGGGCCTTAAGTCAAGTCAGATAGTCGCGGGTTGCTCTCATCCATTTTTGCCATTACTGCACTAGCCTATGTTGCATTCACAATACCCTTGCTGATCAAAGGATTTGTTAACTTGGTGTTTGTGCTTCTCCTTTGAGAGCATGCAGAGTACTTTTCTACAGAGAAGTCACTAGCACTTAGTGGTGAGGGCATTATATAGTCACAGCTCTGTTTCTTCATATTCAAAAAGTTGTATGGGTGTTGTTTTCAGCCATCTGGCCTTGCTCTGAGTTTCCAGAGAGTACTCTATAGTTTTGGAAACAGGTCGGGCTGTATGGAGGTTCCCATAAGCCCCCCTTGTCCACCTACTCAATAAGATGTAACCCAATCCAGGTACTTGAAACTTCATTGGTGAAAAGATGTGCTCATTCAGGACTCTTTCTCCCCATTATTTGGAAAATTCATTTAGATCACCTTCATAAATGAGACATTTTAGAAAGTGTCTTCTCTTTTATGTTTCCATAATAACTCTCAAATGGACAGTGATTTAGAGTTCTCTCCACATATTTTCTTCATTCACTTTTTTACTAAGCTTTCCCACTTAAACTTCCTATTCCAGTCTTTGATCCATCCTTTATAATCTATACTATTTCTTTTTCTAGAAAGATACATCTGCTACCCCTTGGTTCTTATTCTATATCTGACTTGTGTGGTTTTATCAATTATAGTTTGATTATCATGGACTCTATATATGTATATATATACATATATATATATATAAAATCATATTTATCTCTTTGGAGGGATTGGAATACCCAACTCAGGATCATTCTTTTCAAGTCCACCCACTTTCTTGTAAATTTCATGATCCCTTCCCCCTTTTATGATGGGCATTATTGTGTGAATGTTCCATATTTTCTTTATCCAGTTTTCTGTTGAGGGACATGTAAGTTGTTTCTAATACATGTATATTAGAAAAAAAGCAGTAATGAACAAATGTCTGTCTGGTAAGCTGAATTATCCTTTGCATATATTTCCAAGTGAAGCACAGTTGGATCGTGAGGTAGATTAATTTCCATCTTCCTAAATAATCATCATACTTATTTACGTAGTGGCTATACAAGATTTCAGTCCTATGAACAATGGTTAGATATATACCTTACTCTACATCCTCGCCAACATTAACTGTCAATTTGAATAAGGGTTTAACTACCATATTGATACTCTCAAAACATCAACTCTTTGTTTCATTGATTCCTGCTATTATTTTGTCATTGCTATTACTGTTGCTTCTATTTCAGCCCTGTATTTGATTATTTCTGACCACCCACTTCTTTCGGTATTCTTTCTGTTCTAGAGCTTTCAAGTACGTTCTTAAGTTACTAGTATGAGATTTCTCCAGTTTTCTAACATAGAAAGGCCAATGAACTTGCCTCTTAGAACAGCCTTCATTGTGTCCTGTAGGCGTAATGCTTTTGTGAATTGTTTAAAGGTCATCCTCGTGTTACTCAAATGCTGATTTCTCTGTGCTCATATCATGTTTCAAACAGAAATCAATGGCTGAGCTTTTCCAAGGCAGGGTAAGTAGTCCTTCATAGCTCCTGCTTCACAAACACTACTATCAAATACACTGGGTCAGACACTGAAGAAAGGTACTCCAAAATTATATAGCTATCTCTGGGGGACTGTTCAGGAAGCCAACTATGTCTGTTGTTTCTATAACTTTGGAAGCTGCTTGCCTACACTTTCTACTTGTTTAGATAACATTCATTCTTTCTCGAGTCTCTCATGTGTTGAAGACTAGGTTGAAGAGTAGTTGCATCTCACAATTAAGCTTATGTTGTATAGTATTTAAGAAAATAATTTTAGGTATAGTATATGGTTTTCGTTTGTAATGCAAGTTATGATAGAAAATGATTTAGCTACCAAATTCCAAACTCATCCTGATAAAATAAATAATACTTTATCCTAAGTTGTCAAATACAGATAGACTGAACATTGTGAATGTAATCTTACTTGATAGTTTTTATAATTGTTTTAAAATAATTATTATTATATATAGATTGTTGTTATTATTATTAGAGAAAAAACATTTATTAGACACAATAGGGGAATCGTAAGTGTAATGTTGTGTGTACTTTGTAAAGATTGTCCTTGTGTTATTCAAATGCTGATTTCTCTGCCTTCATATCTTGACTCAATTTGGATATGTCATTGTAATGCTGATATTAAGAATCTCTGTCTCAAGTTAGTATAAAGAATTCTTACCATTTAATTTTTGCCTTGTTTACAAATGCTGATCAACGAGTGGACAAAAGAGAGAATAATGTAGAACTTTCACCAGGCAGCAGGAAGGAAAGGAAGAGAGAGAGCAGTGGTTGGAATTGGGGCCACGGGTAGAGGGACCAAGAAGACACGATGGAAAGAAACATCTGAAGCAGAGCTAGAACAATAGTAAACTGCAAATATTATGGGGCTGGGATGTAGCCAGGCTAGCATAGGCAATGGAGGTAAATCTTTTATCTGCCCAGGTATTGAGGAGCAACTCTGTGTAGTTATTGAAGACTAGCAAAGGGAATAAAATATAGCTATATTATTAATTTAATAAGTGCCATTATATTAAAACAATTCATTTTACAGTGTCCCATAAAGTTGGGTATGTTTCTTTATTCAATTTCACTCAATTCTAGAAAGTCATTAATTTCTTTTGTAAATTGTCTTGATCCATTTGACCTTTAGTAGACGGTTGTTCAGTTTGTAAGGTTTTTGCAGTTGTAAGGTTTTTATTTTTTCTGTTGTTAACATTCAGCTTTAATTAGTAGTGGCCAGTGCCAGTTGAATTTTCTTGTGTATGTTAAGACTTACTTTGTGTCTAAGCACAAGTTTTATTTTGGAAATATTTCTGTGGTAAGCTGAGTTGACAGTGTATTCTTTTCAGTATGGATAAAATGTTCTTTAAATGATAGATTCATTTGGTTTATAATGTCAACTAGACTGAATATTTCTCTGTATAGTTTCTGTCTGAGTAACCTGCCTATTGGAGTATAAACCTGTAGGTTTGTGAAGTCATTATGTGGTTTAAGGTATAGTGGGCTTTTTTTTTAAAATGGAATTCGATGCCCCCATAGTGGGTTCAAAGATGTTTAGAACAGTACTGTTATCTTGGATTTTGATTGGCTGCTCTGGTATTATTTGTTCTCTGTGTTTTCTTTTGTATGGTTGACCTCTTAGGTTGGACACTTCCTGTAGGGCTGGAATTGTCCACATTGCTTAAATTTCATTTTTTTTGAATGGTCTCTCATTTTCTATATATTGTGAATGAACATTTTTCTGCATATAGTAATCTGGGATAGCATCTATACTCTCTGAGAGTTTATAGAATGTCTTTCCTGGCTCTTTTAGCCTTGAAAGTCTCCAGTAAGAAGTCAAGTGACATTGTAATAGGTATATATATATATATATATATATATATATATATATATAAATTGTTTGTATTTTTCCTGCATATATTAATATTCTCTCTTTGTATATTTATTGTTTTGGTTAGTAAGTGCAGAGGGGCATATTTTTAGGATCATTCTATTTCATATTCTGTGTGCTTCTTAGAACTTACTAGGCATCTCCATTTTAAAATTTTTAATTTAACTCTTTAATTCTTTTATTCATTTTTACATCCCCCTCTCTGCCCCCTTCCCCATCGACCCTTCCTACAATCTTTCCCATTGCCCCTCCCTGTCTCCTGGTATTTCTCTGGGTATCCTCCCTGCTCTGTCACTTCAAGTCTCTGGGAGGCTAGGTGCTTCTTCTCCCACAGAGGCCAGAAAAGGGAGCCCAGCTACAAGACCATATCCCATGTACTGGCATTTCCTTTTTAAGTTAGGGAAATTTTCTCTATATTGTGCCAGGTTTCCTGTATGTTTTGTGTCAGATTTTTTTTTTTTTTTAATTTAGTTTTTTTTTTTTTTGGACAAAAAAATGTCATTTCTTCAATTGTGACTTCAGCCTGTGAGTATGAGTATCTCTTCCATTACTTTTATTCTGTTGGTGAGGCTTGCCTCTGAGTGTCCTGTTTTAGTTTCTTTTTTATTTTTCACCTTCACAATTCTCCCATTCTCCCGGTTTGTGATTTTGGTCTTGTTTTGTGTGTGTATGTGTGTGTGTGTGTGTGTGTGTGTGTGTGTGTGTGTGTGTGTGTGTGTGTGTGTGTTTTACTGGTTCTATTTCTACTTTGAGGTCTTGAACTGTTTTATTCCTTTCTTTCATCATTTGCTTGTGTTTTATTAGTTTTCTTTAAAATGTGTGTTCACAGTTTTATTTAGGAGATTTATTCATTTCCTTTTTGAGGACCTGTATCATATTCATAACAGCTTTTTTAAGGCCTTTGTCTTATGGTGAAGCTATGTTTCAACTTTCAAGACCAATTGTGACAGGTTTGCTAGACTCTTATGGAGATGCATTGTCCTGCTATTATTAAATTATTTTAAACTGGCATCTAGGCATCTAGGTTGGAAATGATTTTATTTCTAGCTTCTGATATCTGCTGTGGTTCACAGGAGGGAGGAAAACATTGTATTCCATCTGGATCTGCTTAGTCCCCTGAGGATGAAGGCAAAATAGGTTGTCAACTATAGATCTTAGAATGAGACTGACAAATGTTATTTGGAGGAGAATGTTAAGAGTCAAGATCTGAAGCTCATTACCTACTGGCTGACTTGTTTCTCTGGTAGGCTTGGGTTTCAGGTTACCAGGGAATAGCTTCTAGAGTTGTAGGCTAGGATAACAGTATGAATAGAAAAGGAGCATTGTCAAAGACCGTTGTATGATCTGATGTATGAGAGGGCAGAGAGGAGCAAGATATGAAGTCACAAAGGTAGTCTGTTACAGAGGTGATGGAGATAAAAGGGGATAGGATTTAGACAAGAAGGAGCAATGAAGATTTGGGGTTAAGCTATCTGCTTCCATGACCAAAGTGCAGATACGTATGTATTTAAATTTTTTTCTGACAATTATATGCCTTTTATTGAGTCTCACATTTTGAAAAATCTTGTAAAATATGACACAGATTCACTTTGATTTATAGATACAAGAAATATATATATATACACACACATATATCTATATATATACACACATGTATGTGTGTGTATGTGTGTGTGTATGTGTGTGTGTGTGTGCACCAAATAAGGTGTTTTGATTAAGAGAATAAGAAGCTTTGCATTTTCTTCTTATTATTTGGAAATTTTTCTTACGAATATTCCTAGTTTCTTTCTTCCAAACAATCAAGAGTTTGTTTCAACCCTATTTTATATGTTTACTTTTTTCTTCCATAATTGTGTTACTGCTTAACATGGACATGTATGTGTGCATGCATCTATATGTATGCAGAGCATTTCAAATTATACTACAGCCATTCTTTCAAAATAATATTTATCATATATTGTTATTTTGATTTAGCAGAACAAATTAATATTTCCATGTATTTCATGTCAGAGTTTTTCTCTCATTTGCAATTGTTTCTAAAACTATTTATTTAGCTAGAACTGACCCTTAACACCCCTGTGTGGGATAGTTTTCATGGAATCATAAGATATCATGCAATCTTCCAAAGGAGAGAGGAAACCAACAGTCTTACCTTTCTATGATACCAATGAACAAAATCAGCGACCAGCTTGGCAAGGTACCTCTTCTGTATCAGTGTAATAGTGGTACACATACTTTGGCAGTATCCAGTCAGCTCCTTAATTATGATTAAAATGCACTCAAAGAGAGAAATAAAGTGCTTGGTACTATAAACCTTGCTAATTGCTTAGTAATTATAAAACAATGGCTATCAAAGAACTGATAATCACTAATTTGCTAAATTAGCATAATCCCTAATAAGAATCTATAAATATTTTACCTATACTCACGGTTAATGGTAGTCTTCATTACTCCTCAAGTAAACTGTTTGAAACAGGCAGAATCCACTGTAGAAACTGAGGACCAATCATTTAGCAGAGTTCTGGACCACAGTCTCATAGCGTATAAATGTTGTGCCCACCTCATGAGCCACAAATAGGTCACCAAGGATTTGATTCTGATGCAATTGCACTAGGGTCCTTATTCATGCTCAAACTTGTGCTCCAAGCACTCAGCTGGAAGGTTTTATAGGACACTGTGAGCAGGTGAGGGGTTTGTAGCCTGACAAGTATCTAATTGGATAACTATTGTGACCTATTTTGCCCTTTAAGCTGATAGGTGGGTGCCTGAAGAAAAACCAAAAATAGTAATCACAAACACTCTGAAAGTACACCTGGAACTACCAGACAAATCCTGATTGGTTGCTGCTAGGGAGTACCTAAGAAGTAACTCTAGGGTACAGGCCAGGGACAAACTGTCTAGTTCTTCTGGGAACTTGGGTGGAGCTTGGGTGCATCTTTAGATCGAGTTCTCAGTCCCTTTTTGGAAGCCATCACCAAGATAGAGTATGTTTGGCCTTTCATATCTATAAAACACTCCCACATAGTAGATTCAGGAAATAAGGAGGAAAGGAGGGCAAAATAGCGGAAGAGCCAAAGAATTAGGGAATTTTCTGTAAGGTTGTTTCTCTTAGTAACATTCAATTTTGAACACCTATGCTGTAAATGCAGAGTACCCACATTTGAAAAAAGAAATATTATCAAAATTGAAATTAAAAACTGAAATCTATATGATAATATTAGGAGATTTCAAAAGCCCAATCTCACCAATAGACAGGTCATCCAAGATAAATTAAACAGAGAAATAGTAGAGCTAACAGACAATATGAATCAAATGGAAATAACACATATTTACAGAAAATTTCACCAAAATACCTGACTCTACCCATTCAGCACTTCATAGAACTTTGTCCAAAACTGATCACATATTCACCTACAAAATAAATATCAAATACAAAAAGATTAAAAAATAAACTGTATATTATGATATCACTACAGAATAAAGCTGGATTTCAACAAAAATAGAAAAAGCAGAAAGCCTATGAACTCATGGAAACTGGGCATTTCACTACTAATGATAACTGGGCAAAGGAAGAAATATATAAATAAACTAAAGTTGTGCTACATAATAGATAATGGAGTGGAATACCAAGAGCCATACCATGGCACCTGCTCCTCTCTCTCTCTCTCTCTCTCTCTCTCTCTCTCTCTCTCTCTCTCTCTCTCTCTCTCTCTCTCTCTCCTCCAAAACTCTGTGCCTTTCACTGCCCAATCACAGGCCTTGCCTTATCTTGTGCCTGCCCTCAGCTGCATATAGACATCATCCATATTTCACCTTTTCTGTCTAATTAAAAAACCAAAGAACTCTTCTCTCAGATATCAGCAGAACACAACTATTACCATTATGTAATTTATAAAGTATAAGATAAAGCTAACTCCCAGTCCATAATTTTTGTCAATTAAATTGTGCATTCTATGATCTATCCAGGCTTAAGAAAGGCTTAAATCTATGTGTTATATTATGGCTAGCTTGCATACTATCTGAAAACTACCTAATTAAATATGCATTCTCAATGTTGAATAGCCTGGGTAGGCTATGAGAATATAATTAGTCTTCAATCCTGTCATAAATCTGAGAACAACCAATATTAACTGAAGATAAAGGAAGCCTAACATGACTTCCTGAACTGAGCCAAGTTGAAGAGACAACTGCTTACCTGTACAATCCCCTGTTAACAACATATAAGAGCATCAGTCTTCAACAATCTGGCCCAGGATCATCTTTCAGACCTTTGCTACACAAAATTTTGAAGGACTGATTATTTTGACTTGGCAGAGATTATCAGTTGGCTATTCTGTATAATGTGTTCTTTTCTGGGCAGTATTTTGTTTGTAGATAGGCAATTTCGGTCCAATGACTACCTAGCCACAATATATTACCTCTCCTGCCATTTAAAGACATTCAATTTCCTCTTTGAATCCATAAAAGGGGAGCTGCAAGGAACAGATATGTCTCAACAACAAAAGAACAAATAACATTAAATGTCACATTTTGTGGATTTCTGATCTTTTTGAAAACCACTTATCTATGTAAAATAATCTGGCTTGTTGTCCATTAACTACTCTTAGATATTTCTAATAAATTATCTTTAAAACACTCTAACAGTAAACACAGATCCATGAATTTGCTATCTGGCCCTAAACTCATATGTTTAATCATCTCAGCTCAGTATATGATAGATAGGACAGGGTCTAAACCTTGTATTCTAAAATGTTTTGTATATGCTCAATGCCTATATGAGAGTAACAATATTAATTTCAATTTTATATCAATAAGAAATTTATACAAAAGAAAATATTTTCTTTACCATTGTAAGAGATTATAATTTCAGTTTAGTAGCAAATATAAGGATTTCTACAAATAAGATTATGGCTATACACTCAATTCTAGCTAATTTCTCCCTGTTAAATTATGACCATTTCTAAATTCTCTAGAAAGACAACCTCAGAACAACCACCCTCAGTCCCCTTTGTCCAGGACATTGAGTCAACAACTCTTCATAACTTCTTCAAGTTGAATATCTTTGGGCATTGAAACATCTTGAAGAGGGTTAGGAAAAATGGGGAAGTTGTTTGGCCTTAAGCAGGCCACTCAAAGATTGTTGTATTCTTTGATGTCTATCCTGACTGGATTCAGCTGAAAGTCCCTAAGATCAGGAATTCAGGCAGGTCAGTTCAGCACATCTGATGATGAGATTCACCAAAGCTTTACCTTCTGTTATACATAAATCTCAAAAGAAAATTTTCATATCAAGGTATCTGTATGGATTGTATTAGTCTGTATAGGGTGTACAGACTGTTTAGGATGATATTCTGGGTTTTTTATTTATTTTTTTTTGTTTTATTCTCTTGAATCTAGTTCTTCCAGGGGTCTCTCTCTATCAAATCTGATCTATATATTTCTGGAAGATGTTCAGAGCCTAATCACCTTTTCTAAAAGCACAAAGACAGAACTTTTCCCCTAAATCAGCATATCCTCTAGCTACCAGAAAAGCTTGTATCTTGTGTTCTCTCCCAAAAGAATATTTCCACAAACCTCAAATCACACTCATTTTGAAAATTAAAACAACCTAAAATAAATGGAGTAAACTAAAATATTTTATTATGCTCTCTGCTTGGAACCATAACTTTTTTTTACAAGTTGTAAACTGTGGACAGAATTTCCCACATGACTTGGGCATAATCTGTATTCCTTTTTTAACTATAAAAACAAATTAATCACATTTCTATTAATACCTGTTAATAAGAAGGAGCCAGTTTGTCAAACCAAGATTTTAACAAAAATTCCCCTGAAGGCCATGTTAGAGAGAATCTGAATATGCTGTAAGACTTATCAGAGCATTATATCTTTATACCATCTATCTGTTAAGCTCTCTACCTGGAGTCTCAGACCTCCACTCACTAGTAATGTCTTTAATATAAATCTGTTATGCACTATTGCCTGGTGTTTCAGACTTCTATTTTTTCTATCTTAGTTCAGAATTGTGAGTGAAATTCCCTACATGAATTGGACAAACTCTGTATATAAATCTATTCCAAAAGCAAAGAAACCAGTTATTGAATTAAGCCACACTCTGTCTTTTTGACTCACAGTAGCCTGTTTCTTTTACACAGCAGGGGACCTAAGTCTGTGAGCAGAGACTCTGCCTGCACTTCTTGCTTCTTTGTTTCAAGGTTCCCTTGCTTGAGCCAATTAGGCACCACCTTTTCTCCCTTAAAAAATAAAACTCTACCTCTCAGGTTGATAATCTTATATTTTAGTGGATTTTTGCCTAACAGTTTGGTCTGCCTCCTGTTGTATTAAATAATAAATAATGAAAGTTGGACACCAAGCACCATGCTGCACTACCTCTTGCCTCTCTCTCTCTCTCTCTCTCTCTCTCTCTCTCTCTCTCTCTCTCTCTCTCTCTCTCTCTCCTCTCTTCTCTCTTTTTTCTCTGTCTCCAAATCACAGGCCTTTTCTAGGTGTGCCTGCCTGCACCTGCATATAGACATCAATCCATAAAAGCCTTTCTAGAAATCAATGAAAATGTAGGCACAACATATCCAATGCATGGGACAGGATGAGTGCAGGCTAAGAGGAAAGTTCATAGCACTAAGTACTATTTCTTCACCTAGAAATAAGAGAAATCAAATACTAGGATCCTAACAGCACACCTGAATTCTCTAGAACCAAAAGAAGCAAACACAGGCAAGAGAAGTAGAAAGCAGGAAATAAACTGAGAGCTGAAATCAATAAAATAAAAATAGAAAATAATGCAAAGAACAAATGAAACAAAGAGTTGGATATTTGAGAGAATCGATGAGATATCGACCTATAACACCTACAAGATAGAAGTAGCCATTAAAAGTCTCCTAACATCCCCCCAAAAAGTTAATGTCCAGGTCAAAAAGGTCTTAGCACAAAGTTCTACCAGGCTTTCACTGATGAAGCAATACCAATATGCCTCAAATTATTCCACAAGATTGCACCATTCCCACGTTTTTTATGTGAGGATACAATCTCATTATACTCAAACCAAATGAAGACATAGAAAAGGAAACAGAATTACAGACTAATATCTCTCAGGATTATTAATTAAAAAATCTCAATAAAATACTTGCAAACTGAATCCAAGAACACATCAAAAAGATCATCCACCATGATCAAGTAGGCTTCATCACTGATATGCAGAGATGGGTCAATGTACAAAAGTCAGTCAATGTAATCCACTATATAAACAAACTCAAAGAAGTAAACCAAATGATCATCTCATTAGTGGCTGAAAAAACCTTTGATATTTCATGATAATAGTCTCAGGGAGGTCAGTAATATGAGTCATGAATTACATAGTAAAGGCAATTTATAGCAAGTCAATAGGCAAAATCACATTAAATGGAAAACAAACAAGCAAACACCAAAAACAAACCCTCAAAGCAATGTTACTAAAGTCAGAAACAAGAAAAGTCTGTCTCCTTCCTCCACACTCCTAGCTAGATAAACAGGATAATTACAGAAGATCAAGAGGATACAAACTTTAAGGAAGAGGTAAAAGGAGTATTATCTGCAGATGGTATAATGGTACATATAACACCAAATAGTATATGACTCCCAAAATTCTACCAGGACACTCCATAAAACTGATAAATACCTTTATATTTATACATAGTTATAAATATATATATATATATATTGAGCAAGATTGTTCACAATAGCCACAAGAAGTTTGGGATTAGTTTAACCAAGCAGTTCAAATACCTCTATGACAAGAAATTCAAGTTTCTAAAGAAAAAAATTGAAGAAGATAGAAGACAGAAATATCTCCCAAGCTCATGGATCAATAGGATTACAATTATAAAATTGACCATCTAACCAAAACCATTCTATAGATTTAGTACAATCTCCATCAAAATTCCAAAACAATTCTTTAATGATATTGAGAAAACAATGTTAAACTTCATATGGGAAAACAAAAAAGACCATGATAGCTAAGAAGAACATCTGGAGTTATGATCATCTCTACATTGAACATCTGCAATAATATAAAACTGCATTGTATTGGCATAAAAGCAGACAGGTTTGTCAATAGTATTGAATTAAAGACCTAGATGTAAATCTGTATCGATGGAAGCAACAATTTTTATAAAGATCTCAGAATTGTGCAATGGACAAACAAAACATCTTCAACAAATGGTGCTGGTCTAACTGTATGTCACCGTATACTAGTGTGCAAATAGATCTATATCTATCACTGTGCAAAAACCTCAAGTGCAAGTGGATCAAATACCTTAATGTAAAACAGATCCACTGAACCTGATAAAAGAGAAGGTAGGGTTACCTGGTTATATGCTCCCAATCAGTCAGAGGCTGGGAGCAAGTTCTACTCCTGCACACCTCAGGTTTTAAGATTTATGGGTTGGAACAAGTTCTACCTTCCAGTTCCACCAGTTTGTCTTGCTGCACGGTCCACATGCCACACAGCACACATGATATGCTAGGATAAAGATGGCACAGGTACTGTGGGCATGAACAATTAATGACCAGACCAGTCTAGCTTAACCAACGCCAGGAAAGGAACCCACCCTTGACACTGTCTGGAGGCAGAAACCAGAAGTTGGATATCCCTGAGACCTAAGACAAACATACATGAACAAAAAAAAAAAAGGTAAAAGAAATGATTCCTGGTTTTTTTCTAAACCCATAGACTGGAGTCTAGCATAATTATAATGAGAGAGGTTCCATTCAGCAACTGATTGAAAATGATACAGAGACCCATAGCCAAACAATAGATGGGGCTTGAAGAATTTTGAAAAAGAGGGGAGGGGATGAAGGATTGTAGGAGCCAGAGGGGTCAACGGAAAGGCACCCCAAGAACACCTACATGCTTAACTAACTTGAGTGTATAAGGTCTCACAGAGCCTGAACTCCCAACCAGGGAGGCTGCGAGGAAGTAATCTAGATCCACTGTATATGTGTTATGATTGTGTAGCTTAGTCTTGGACTCCTTGTGTAACACTGGGAGTCGGGTCTGTTTCTGCTTCTATGGCCTGCTTTTCAGCCCCTTTTCATTCTACTGGGTTGCATTAGCCAGAATTAATATGAGGGTTTGTTCCTAATTTTATTGCAAATAGGTATACCACATTATTTTGATATCCCTGAGATGCATGCCCTTTTTTGGAGAAAAATAATAGTGAATATATAATACATAAGAAAATAAATTTGAAAAAATTTAAAATTCCAGGCATAGAAGACATAATAGAATAAAATGATATATTAGTCAAAAAAATAGCAAGTAAGAAAGTTTCTAATATAAAACATACAAGAAATTTGAGGGACAATATGATAAGGCCAAACCTAAGAATAAAGGAATGGAGGAAGAAGATTATCAGATCAAGGACCTAGAAAGTGTTTTCAACAATATCATAGTAAAAATTACCTAATTTAGAGAGAGAGAGAGAGAGAGAGAGAGAGAGAGAAAAATATAAGCAATTCTAGTAGTAAGATCACCAGTGGAAGAAAATATGACGTGACTGTTGGGGGGGACAGTGGCACTAAACAGAATGGAAGGGGATAAAGAAAATAATCCCAGGAAAGGAATAACCTGAAATGTAAATAAAGAAATACAAAAATATATAAATTTATAGAATATAAAAAATTTAAAGCAGCAATGGAAAAAAAAAGATAAATACAAAACTAAATATAAATGAAAAAAATTTATCAGCAAGAAAAAAATAAGTAACATATAAATGAAAAGAAACTACCTGACTTCTTAACAGAGACTCTAAACCAGAAGGGCATGGCAAAGTTTCTTGCAGACCTTGTCAGATCATGTATCTTAGTCTGGACTGTTGCTGGTAAAATTATAAAAAATAAAATGCTGTCTTTTATCCCCCACTAGGTCCAGCACATCAGTGCCCCAAGATATCTGATAGATATCTTAATCTCAGTCAGCAAAGCATATCACCTGCTTTGCTCCATCCCATATCACACTGCCAAAGGCTTCTCTCTGAGCCTGGCAATAATCTCTCTACCCATCCAGTTCCCAAGGCAGGCTTCACCATGCCAGAAATATACATCCCAATCCTGTGGCAGCCCAGTGTCTCTGCCGCCACACACTCTCTTAAACTCAAATCGTCACAAGAGAGAACACACAACACAATAACCTATGATCCAATTGATAAGATATAGTTGCCCACCTGAACATACAAAGCCCTATACATATCCATCCCTTAAGAACATTCATAACAACCTGTAAATGTACAGAGTGGAATCTTAACATCTGCCTCCATGTTCTCTCGGTGACTTCTCTTCCAATCTCCTGCAGTCTCCTTCCATTCCAGTCTCCTCCTCCTCCCTCAAACTTTTCATCCATCTATCCTTTCTTCTGGTCCAATGACAGGCCTCGCTCTGTCTTGTACCTGCCTTCACCTGTCCTATACTAGACAACTCAGCAAAACTTTCAATCATCATAGTTTGAGAAACCAAGATATTCCATGATAAAACCACATTTTAATAATTCCTTTCCACTGCTCTAGCCCTACAGAGTATATTAGAAGGAAAACTCCAACACAAGGAAGATAAATATACCCAAGAAATATAAGAAATTTATAATTTCATAGCAATACAAAAAGAAGACACACACACACACACACACACACACACACACAGACACAAACACACATACTACTACCACCAACACCAAATAACAAGAGCTAACAATCATTGGTCATTAATTTAGCTCAACATTAGTGGACCCAATTCATTAATAACAATACACAAGTTAACAGAGTAGATGCATAAGCAGGATCGATCATTCTGCTGCATACAAGCACATGAGACTTCAACACTCTACACTCACCATTTGACAAGTGATATAAACAGAAATTAAACAGAGAAATTATAATACTAACAGATTATGAATCAAATTCATCTAACAGGCTATCTGTAGAATATTTCACTGAAACACAAACAGAATATATGTTCTTCGCAGCAGCTTGTGGAATCATCTCCAAAATAGACAGTATACTTGGTCACAAAGCAAGCCTCGACAGAGACAAGGAAGTTGAAACAACCCCTGCATCTTATCAGATCATCTTAGAGCAAAACTGAACTTCAATGACAACAGAAACAACAGAAAATAACAAACTCATGGAAACTGAACAAGTCTCTACTCAACAACCCTGGGTTATAGAAGAAATAAAGGAATCAAAGATTTTCTGGAAATAAAAGAAAATGAAGGTGTAATATGCCCAAATGAAAACAGTACTAAGAAAAAAGTTCATAGCACTAAGCGCAAGTGATTGGAGAATTCTCATACTAATGACTAAAACTACAGCTAAAGATCTAGAAAAGAAAAGAGAAGCAATCCTACCCAAGAAGAGTAGATGGAAAGTATTAATCAAAACAACGACTGAAATAAAACAATTAGAAACAAAAAACACCACAAAGAATCAAAAATCCAAGAGCTGGTTCTTTGAGAAAATCAACAAGATATACAGACCCCTAACCAAACTAACTAAAAGTCAGAGAGACAGTATCCAAGTTATCAAATTCATAAATGAAAAGGGAGACATAAAAACAGACCCTGGGAATATTTAAAGAATATTTGCTTCTTCAAAACCTGTCCTCCACAAAATAGAAAAATCTAAATGAAATTGATGCTTTTCTAAATAGATACCACTTACCAAAGTTAAATCATGATCAGGAAAACTATTAAATTTGTCCTATAACATCTAAGGAAATAGAAACTGTCATTAAAAAAATTTCCCAACTGAAAAAAAAAGTCCAGGGCCATATAGTTTTAGCTCAGAATTTTACCAAACTTTCAAAGAAGAGCTAATACCAATACTCCTCAAATTACTCCACAAATCAGAAACAGATCAGGAAGTGTGCCAATATTATTTTATGAGACTACCATCACCCTTATACCTAAACTACACAATGTCTCAACAACAATTATAACAACAAACAAAGTGAATTTAGGACCAATCTCCCTTATGAACAGTGATGCCAAAATACTCAATAAAATACTCACAAACAGAATCTAAGAATTCATCAAAAACATCTACTTCATCAAAGAGGCTTGATCCCAGGAATGTAAGGATTGTTCAATACTCTACCATAAAATCAAATTGAAAAATAAAAGCATATAAACTTCTCATTAGATACTGAAAAGCCCTTTGACAAAATTCAACACCACTTCATATTAAAAAGTCTTGGAGATATCATAGATACAAGTCATATATCTTAAAACAATAAAGGTAATATACAACAAGACAATATCCAATATCAAACTAAATGTGGAAAGCTTTTCAAAATGCTACTAAAATTAGGGTAAAGGCAAGGATGTCCACTTTCTCCTCATCTTTTTAGTATAATACTTGAAGTTCTAGTCAGCAAAATAAGCAACTACAAGAGATCAAGGGGATACAAATTGGAAGTTAGAAGTAAAAGTTTTCCTATTTGATATGACAGTTTATATATGTGACCTAAAAAACTTGATCAAATAATTCCTACATCTAATAAACACCTTCAGCATAGGGACTGGATACAAAATTAACTAAAATATAATCACTAGAACTCTTTATACAAACTATAAACAGGCTGAGAATGAAATCAGAGAAACAACACTCTCAACAATCGCCACAAATAATTAAAAAAATCTTGCTGTAACTTTAACTAAGCAAGTAAAAGAAATACATTACAAGGACCTCAAGTTTTTGAAGAAAGAAATTGAAGATATTTGAAAATGGAAAGATCTCCCATGCTCATGGATCAGTAGGTTAACATATTGAAAATGGACTCTGACCAAAAGAAATCTACAGATTCAATGCAATTCTCATTCGAATTTTAGCATAATTCTTTATAGGCCTTGAAATAACTATTTCTAACTTCACATGGAAAAACCCAGGGTACCTAAAAGAAAGCAGAACAACAAAGAACTCTGGTGGTATGACCATCCCTTAGTCCATACTGTAATATAGAACAACAGTAATAAAAACATGCACTGTATTTTTATAAAATCTGACAGATAGGTTGATCAATAGAATTGAATCAAAACCCAGAAATAAACCCACGCACCTACAAGCACTTGATTTTTGGAAAAAGTACATACAATGGGAAAAAATGTTCAGCAAATGGTGCTGATCTAACTGGATGTTTGTCTTCATGTTAAAGAATGCAAATATATCTATATTCATCACCCTGCTGAAAACGCAAGTCCAAGCGGATCGAGCACCACAACATAAAACCAGATACACCTGTAGAATGTCATACAGGTGAAGGCAGGTACAAGATAGAACGAGGCCTGTAATTGGACAAGAAGGAAGGATGGGTGAGAGAAAAGTTTTAGAGAGAGGACACTAGAGCAAGATCAAGAGAAGGAGAAGAAAGAACATGGAGGTTGATGTTAAGACTCCTCTCTGCACATTTACAGGTTATTATGAAGATTCCGAAGGGATGGACATGTACAGGGCTTTGTATGTCTAGGTGGGCAACTATATTTTATCAATTTGTTATAAGTTAATTATGTGGATGTATTGTACATTGAGCATTTAAAACATAAATCTTGTTGTTTGGCTCCAGTTTGCTGAGTAATGATTTCACTGAGTGTTGGGAGTGTGAGCAGAGTTTGTGACAGGGAGCCATGCTAGTCTGTAGAATGCTTGGGGCTAGCATGGTGTGTGGCATGGCCCAAGGAAAGCAATATGAGTCTCAGGCATGGTAACAACTGCCAAGGGGATGGTATGTGAAAGCAGTAACACAGAAGCAGCCAGAACGCGCAGATCCTCAGGTGCGGGGACTCGGAGGTACCAGGATGAGTCATATTATTTTTATAATTTTATACCAACATACACCAAATCTAATAAAAAAGAAAGTTGGCAAACAACTTCAAACTCATTGGTACAGAAGATAACCTCCTACACAGAATACAAAAGGGTTAAGTTCTAAGATTAACAATAAATAAATGTGAATTCATGAAACTGACAAGCTTCTGTAAGGCAAAGGACACTCTCATTAGGACAAAATGGCAGCCTACATATAGATGGGGAAGAGATAGTCACAAGCCTTGTATCCAATAGAGGGCTAGCATCCAAAATATATAAACAACTCAAGAAGTGAGGCACCAACAAAACAAAACAAAACAAAACAGAAACAAAAACAAAAACAAATAACCCATCTTAAAAGTGAGGAACAGAGCTAAGCAGAAAATTCACAACAGAGGAATCTCTAATGTCTGAGAGGCACCTAAAGAAATATTCACCTTCTTCAGTCATGAGGGAAATCAAAATGAAAATGACCCTGAATTTCCATCGTACATCAATCAGAATGGCTAAGATAAAAAACTTGAGTGACAGCTCATGCTGGTGAGGATGTAGAGTAAAGGAAAGACTTTCCATTGCTGGTGGGAGTGCAAACTTGTACAAACTTGTGCTCTGGAAATCAGTCTGGCAGTTTTTCCAAAAATTTGGGATACTTCTACCTCAAGACACAGCGACAGTTCTTTTGGGCATATTGCCAAATGCTGTGCCATCATGCCACCAGGACATGTGGTCCACTACGTTTACAGCAGCTTTATTCAAAATACACAGGAATTTGGAAACCACCCGAAAGCCCTTTAACCAAGTCATAGATACAATGTGACCCATTCACACAAATAGAATACTACTCAGCTAGTAGTATTCTACAAAACAAAAGGTATATCATGAGTTTTGTAGGTTAATGAGTGGAACTGGAGGATATCATCCCAAGTGAGGCGACCCAGGCCTAAAAGGGCATGCACGGTGGGTACTCACTTGTAAGTAGATATTAGCCATAAAGTAGACTCCCCACACTACACTCCAAAGACTCAAGAGAATCTAAACTAAAGGAAGGCAGATGTGGGGAGGGAATTGAGTGAGAGAGGGAATGGGAAGGGGAATGAGGTGGGGGCAGGATCAGGTGTATGGAGAGATGGTCAGGAGAATGAATTGAATTTGGTGTCTGGCAAGGGTGAGGCTTTTGGAGACATCTCTAGGACTTGCCACAGTCCTGGGAAGGGAGAGGTTCCCAGGAGTCTATAGAGTCACTTTTACTGAGACTTTAGCAATGGGGACATGGAACCTGAAGGGGTCAGTTTCTGTTCTAGGAAGAACCATCAACAGAGAGATAAGGACGGACATTAGCCCAACAACAAAATTTTGACACCAAATTACTCCTGTCTACAAGAAATTCAGGGACAAAGTTGAAGCAGAGGCTGAATGAATGGTCATCCTATACCTGGCCCAACCTGAGAGCCATCCCTAGGATAAGCACCTATCCTTGACAAGATTAATGTTTCTCTGTTATGCTTGCAGACAGGAGCCTGCCCTCTAAGAGGCCCCATTCAGCAGAAATGGATCCAGAGACTCATTGCCAAATACTAGACAGAGCTGGCTGGGGGTGGAGGAGAGGTTTATGGAAGAGTTGGAGGAAGGATTTAGGAATACTGAGGGCATAGGAACTTCACAGGAAGGCTAATTAATAGTCAACTAACCTGGAACCTTGAGGGCTCTCAGAAACTGAACCACTAACAATAAAGCATATATGGCTGGGCCTATGTCATCTACACATATGTAGCAGAAGTGTAGTTTGGTCTTCATGGGGTTCCACCAACAACTGGAGCAGGGGCTGTCTCTAAATCTATTCCTTGACTCTGGAATCCGGTCCCCTAACTGGGCCGCATTGCCTGGCATCAGTGAGAAAGGACATGCCTTGACCTGTATAGACTTGATGTAGGGGGCTTTCTAGGGCAGGTCTCTACCTTCTCAGAAGAGAAGGGGCAGGAGGAATGAGAAGAGGGACTGTGTGAGGTGGGTCCAGGAGAAGAGAGGCTGTGATTGGAATGTATCATGAAAAACTAAATTAATGGAGAAAAATCTGTAATTTTCGTTGTTTATTTTCATTCTTTCTGGTTAAATGAACAAGCCACAGATAATTCAGCTGCAATACAGGTCATTAAACACACTCATCACAACTTTTCTTTTGTGTGTAGTTTGAAATGTTCATTGTAGTAAACATTAATTACTTGCAAAAGAGCAAAAAAGCAGACTGATTCTAGAGCAACACATTTTCCAAGTATGAGATCCTATAGCATCTAATAGAAATGTCACTCTAGTTTTTAATCTCTTCATCAGTACCAGAAACTAATATAAATTCAAATTATGTCTAGTATTTGTTACTCTGCTAGAAAAAGTAAATTTTTAGAATGTCATTTAATACAGTGTTACAGTTATTTTGTAAGTAACATAACAGCCATTTTAAGCTTATAAATAGAATGAGAAAACTTGGGTGATCTAGTATTTAATTCAGAATTTATTGATAGGCACTAAACTATGCCAGATAATGAAGTTTGCTTTGTAATAAACACAATGGTCATATTTTGTCCTTTTTTATTTTAATAATTTTAGCATTAGTTTCTCATGTAATTCTGGAGTTGCCCATTTAGTCTTTGTTCTATATCTTTTATTTTGAAGATAGTAAATCTACAGAGTAAAAACTTGACTATTTTGTTCATAAAACTGAGTTGATTTTTCATTAATTTCTTGCATAAGAAAAAATAATTTCAGGTCATTGTATTGGTTTAAAATGACAGATTTGCACTCATTCAACACAATGAATGCAAATATGTTTTACTATATATTAGATTGTACAAATTAAAATGCAATCATGACTTCCAATTTCTGCCTGTGCCCGGAGCTGAACCAGTCCCATAGCTCTCTGTACCCAAATTCCTTGAGAAGAGAGCTGAACTCTCAGAAGTGCTCATAATCCTGAGAGCTCAGAGGAAATGATGCCTTCTGCTAACATTCCTCGCCAAGATGAACCTGCCTAGTGCTCTCTGTGCCCTCGAGGCACAGGAACCTAGGAGCAGTCAGGGGCAGGACCCTTCTGGTTTCTGCCTGCTCCCAGACCTGAAAGCTAGTCTCCAGGAGCTCTGACACACCTGAGAGCAGAGGTAAGACCAACCCTTCTGCTCCAAGTGACCCACCTGGAGGCAGAACACACAAACCCAGGGTCAGCCTGGGACAGGAACTTTTCAGTTTCTGCCTACAACCAGAGCTAATCCAGTCTCACAGTTCTCTGTACTCAGATGGTGCTGAAAGAAAACAGATCTACAGGAGTGCTGACACACAGGCTTACATGAGGGTCAAGCCACTGTCAGAGAGAGAAAGACAAACCAACACCAGAGACAATCTGAAGAACAGAAGCAACAGAAACCAAGACTACTTGGCATCATCAGAGCCCCGTTCTCCCAACAAAGCAAGTACTGGATACCCAAACACTCCAAAAAATAAGATTTGGCTTTAAGATCACATCTCATGAGGAAGATAGAGGATTTTAAGAATGACATAAATAACTCCGTTAAAGAAATACAGGACAATACAAGTAAACAAGTAGAAGCCCTTAAAGAGAAAACACAAAAATCCCTTAAAGAATTACAGGAAAACACAACCAAACAGGTGAAGGAATTAAGCAAAACCATCCAGGATTTAAAAATAATAAGAGTAACAATAAAGAAAGCACAAAGGAGAAAATTCTGGAGGTAGAAAACCTAGGAAAGAGATCAGGAGGCATAGATGTAAGCTTCACCAAGAGAATAAAGAGATAGAAGAGAGAATCTCAGGGGCAGAAGATACCATAGAAAACATTGACACAAACATCAAAGAAAATATAAAACACAAAATGCTCCTGACCCAAAATATCCAGGAAATCCAGGTCAAATTGAGAAGATCAAACCTAAGGATAATAGGTATAGAAGAGAGCAAAAGTTCTCAACTTAAAGGGCCAATAAATACAGTAAATATCTTCAACAAAATTATAGAAGAAAACTTCCCTAACCTAAAAAACAGTACAATTTGCAAATTCATTTGGAATAACAAAAACCCAGCATAGCTAAAACTGTCTTCAACAATAAAAGAACTTCTAGGAGAATCTCCATCCCTGACCTCAAGATGTATTGCAGAGCAATAGTGATTAAAAACTCTATGGTATTGGTATAGAGACAGGCAGGTGGATCAGAGGAAAGACCCAGAAATGAACCCATACACCTATGGTCATCTTACCTTTGAGAAAGGAGCTAAAACCATCCAGTGGGAAAAAAGATAGTATTTTCAACAAATGGTGCTGGAGGTTAGCATGTAGAAGAATGCAAATCGATCCATTCTTATTGCCCTGTACAAAACATAAGTGTCCACATCAAAACAGATACACTCAAACTAATAGAAGAGAAAGTAGGAAAGAGCCTTGAACACATGGTCGCAGGGAAATATCTCCAGTAAAAAAACACCTATGACTTATGCGCTAAGATGAAGAATTGACAAATGGAACCACAAAAACCAGCAAAACATCTGTAAGGCAAAGGACACTGTCATTAGGACACAATGGCAATCAACAAATTGGGAAAGTCTTTACCAAACCTATATCCAATAGAGGGCTAATATTGAATATATACAAAGAAGTCAAGAAGTTAGACTCCAGAGAACTGAATAACCCTACTAAATATGGGGTACAGCGCTAAACAAAGAATTCTCAGCTGAAGAATATGGAATGGCTGAAGGTATCCAAAGAAATCTTCAACATCCTTAATCATCAAGGAAATGCAAATCAAAACAACACTGAGATTCTACTTCATAACAGTTAGAATGGCCATGGTCAAAAAACTCAGGTGACAACAGATGCTGGCAAGGATGTGGAGAAAGAGGAACACTCCTCCATTGCTGGTGGGATTTCAAGCTGGTAAAACCACTCTGGAAATCAGTCTATAGGTTTCTCAGAAAATTGGACATAGTACTACAGCTATACAACTCCTCGGCATATATCCATATAGCAAGGACTCATGCTCCACTATGTTCATTGCAGTCTTGTTTATAGTAGCCAGAAGGTGGAAAAATGCAGATGCCCTTCAACAGAGGAATGGATACAGAAAATGTTGTACTTTTACAATGGAGTACTAGTCAGCTATTAAAAATAATGAACAATAATACCAACAACCCAGAATTCCCAGGGACTGAACTACCATTCAAAAAGTACATATGGACAGACCCATGGCTCCAGCAGCATATGTAGCAGAGGATGGCCTTGTTGGGTACCAATAGGAGGAGAAGCCCTTGGTCCTGCTAAGACTGGATCCCCCAATGTAGGAGAATGTCGGGGCAGAGAGGCTGAGAGGGGGTATTTAGGGAGGGGGAACACCCTTATAGAAGAAAGAGTAGAGGGAATGGAAAGGGCGCTCATGGACGGGAAACCAGGAAAGGGACTAACATTTGAAATGTAAATAAAAAAGTCCAGTAAAAAATGTAATCATGAACATACAGTATTTTGTGTTTTTAGTAGAAAAATTAACATTGATATTTAAATATCAAATAGAGTATTTAAATTGTATTCCTCTCTCATTATTCAGATAAAAGTACTTCGAAAATCCTTTATGACAAAATATTTGTCAGATTAGTTATATTCTCTACATCAAAATGAGTATAAATCATTGTAGAGGTGAAAATTAAAGCAAGGTATCCTGGTTTATATGAATTAAAAGATCATTATTTATTGCAAGTTTGACAGAAGCTTTGTCAAATAAATAAAGGCAATACCAAAATAATATTACTAGGAATGCTATGAATATAAATACACAGAAATGAAAATATTTGATGTATCCAATGAATCACATGCATATACGTGCATGGATATAAAATGCACATATACAAGATAACTACCTACTGAGTAGTAAGTTACTAAGCAGTAGTTAAATCTATGCAGTCAGAGGCCAAGACTTCTAAGACAGCTTCTTAAGCTGACATGAGTTTTTCATCTCTAAAATTAAACCACTCTAATATTTACTTCACTGGCTTTGGAAACATAGTAAGTGAATTATTCCTCACATTATAAACTATGTTTGACAAATCCCCTGTGACTAAATATCAGAAGTTGTTAGTGAGTAAATGTCAGCTAATATTTATATATGTGGTTTCAAAGTCAGACAAGCTAAAAGAGTGCCAAAATATGAATTTGGGAAATGCATTTGTGTAGGTTTATGTCTTTGGAGGTTATATATGTTACAAATGCACTGAAATTTAATTTTAACGCTCAGTGATTTATCACATCACATAACTTATTTAAACTGAAATTTATTTAGTTTTTCCTTTTACTTTAACATCATATATATTATATATTTAGAGGATAAATTTAGCTAGTATTAATTAAGATATAAAATAATTTATAAAAGGGAACTTTTGTGATATTTTAGATAGTGAAAATGTCATGAATGTGAATGATATAATATGATTGTGTATGAAATATTGAAGTATTCAAAGTTTTTAATAAAAAAACTATCACTATCCTTTTTCTTTTGAAGTTTATGAGTACATTAACCTTATTAATATACTTTGGTAAATGTTGAATTTATTACAATGTAATGTAAAGATTATTTTTAATTGTTTGTGTGTGTGTGTGTGTGTGTGTGTGTGTGTGTGTGTGTGTGTATGCATTTACACCTGAGTGAAGATGACTTAGGGAGGCCAGAAGAGTACATTAAATACCCTCAAACTATAGTTACACACAACTGTGGGATATCTCTTATGAGCACTGAGGAACAGAACTCAGGTCCTCTATAATATCAGTGTATACTCTTACCCACTGAATCAACTGTCAAACTCTTTGAAACAGCATTAGGACTCAGTGCCTTGCCATTTTGTGCCCAGATGGTAAATCCCACCCCAAAGAAACCACCAGGGACCACAATTCTAATGCAAGAACATGAGAATCTTAATTCAAGCTCCCTTGGGCCACAAACCTTCCTGATGCAATAGTATAAGAAAAACAACCAGGAGGTCTAGGGGAAGGGGTTTCTAAAGGAAAAACTGCAATCAGGAATTTGCAAGCCTTGGCATTACATGACTGTATAAGAGGTTTATGGAGAACATCTTGTCATTGATTAACTACTGCTATGGAAGTAGAGTGATTATCACCCTTTGAAAAGGTATCTTCTAAGTGCAGAAAAGATTGCAGTAGGACTAGTGACTCCCTGCGGCTGTAGCTGGCTGGATGTGTTTCACCGTGGGACCTGGTCCTCTGCTTAAGCTTATGTTCCTCTCTTAGCTCTCTCAGTCTGACCATGTAAGGATAACCTGAAGTATCTTTCTTTGAAAATTCATTATATTTATATGACATTAAACATCTATAAATTACATTTTGTAGTATTTACTGAGTTTCCTTAACTTTTTATAATGGTACAGTCATGAGACTGATTTGAAGAGAAGGAGAGTAGACATGTCTATGGATATTTTGTTTGGGCTACTATAGCAAAATACCAAGCAGTATTTGCTAAGAAAAAATACTAAGTAGCCCATAGACAACAGAAAAGTAATTGTCATTATTCTGAGCATCAGAATCCTGGCCAGTTCCCACCTTCAAACATTCTTCTTGATGTATTCTTGTGTAGACTTCCTGAACATAGTAAGGACTCTGGGCCTTTACAGAGATCCTAACTTTTGTTCATGATGTCTCTGCTCTCATGACCTATTATTGAGCAAATTTCCACCTCCACATACCAATGCCATCATCTTGAGATGTAAGCTTCAACATGAGCATTTTAGAGGAATGTATGCAGTCTATAATAACTTCATCATCTAATGTATATTTTAATCAGCCATGTAATAATACTTAAGGTTTAGAACAAGAAAAAAATTATAAAGTATGTCTTACATGCTCATTAAGAAATTTCATATTTTCGAGTCTGAAGAAAAATAGATTCCTCTCACATAACGAAAGGACTATGTACTAAGATTTCTCCTGATGTTAAATAATAGTCAAATGCTTATTCAAGAAAATCCTGCCTTTCATATTGCAATGAACATGAAAAGTGTGCCTTACCACTCATATTTATATATTAGGAAACTGCTAACTCAACTACTTAAACAAACAAGAAACATTGAATATTGAAAAGAAGTAATGTAAGTTTGTAGCAAATAAATTAAGAAGGTATAATAATTATTTTAGGCAACAGTATGCCATTTTCACTTCAATGGTTGTAATAGTTGTTAATTACATACAGAAACAATTATATATATATGTGTGTATATATATATATATATATATATAATATTATAAACAACTTTTTTAAACGTGACCATTGAGGTCTATACTTTATGAGATGATATTGTATAAATTGTGTGCATAGTTATAAAGACCAACTACAACAAAAGAGTAGCAACAAATATTAGATTCCTTTATCAACAGAGATACAACTAAGTGTAATAAAGATATTAGAGGAGCAGGTAATGGACTTAAAATGTTAAATAATGCATGGGTGTCTAGGCTAAGATCAAACACTTAGGTTTAATTCTAAATGAAATAAGAAGCAATTAAATGATCAATTCTATGGCAATGGAGAAAGTATGCCATAGCTTATAGAGGTTAAATATACAGAATGGAACTACTAAGGCTTGAACATATGCTCCTAAATAACATAGAAAGAGGTAGATAGACTAATGGATTATTTTGAAAGTTAAACCAATAGAAGTTGATATGAATAAATCTATACATGTAATTTGAGAAAATACACTGAAATTAAGAAAAATATATATTAACCTACAAATGATCCAATATTAGCATTTTATTCTAATTTAAGTAGAGGATCATAAATCAAGAGAGTGAGATAAAGAGAAATGGAATAATTAACTCATAGATTCATAAAACATTCTTGTAATCAGTAGGGATAGAAGAATAATTTGACATTTGCCAAAGTTAAAATTAATCGTGTATTATCAGTAGGTGATTGGATTTTACTGAGGTCATTTATATAACAAGGAGAATTTGGTTCAATAACCAGACCATAATATCATCAAGAACAACACTTATACATTTCACTGACAATACAAAAGGCTTCAGAATACCCTGACTCTAGCTTGAGAAAGACGAACGATGGTGAATCTTTCTACTTGCTACTTTATTTAGCATTGACCAATTGCAATAAATCCACATTTTACAACTAAAATGAATGTGTATTGCAACTAATTATGTCGTTTTCTTTTTTTTTCATTTTTTATTGGATATTGTTTTTTTTTAACATTTCAAATGTTATTCCCTTTTCCCTACCCAACCATCCACCACTGGGCAGGGGAGGGGTCCAGCCTTGGCAGAACCAAGGGCTTCTCCACCCTCTGGTCCCCAACAAGTCCATCCTCTGCTATATATGCAGCTGGAACCATACATCTGTCCATCTGTACTCTTTAAATGATGGTTTAGTTCCTGGGAGCTCTGGTTTGTTGGTATTGTTCTTACGGGATTGCAAAGGCCTTCAGCTCCTTCAGTCTTCCGATGGGGACCACATTCTCAATTTAATGTTTGGCTGTCAGTATTCGCCTCTGTATTTATTATGCTCTGGCAGAAACTCGCAAGAGACAGCTATTTCAGGATCCTGTCAACATGCACTCTTTGGTATCATCAATATAATCTGAGCTTGGTGGCTGTAAGTATACAGCCTGGATGCCCAAATGTGGCAGGCTCTGAATGGCCATTCCTTTAGTCTCTGCTCCAGAATTTGTCTCCATATCTCCTCCTACAAATATTATTGTTCCCCCTTCTAAGAAGGACTGAAGCATCCACATTTTGCTTGTTCTGCTTCTTAAGCTTCATGTGGTCTGCCGATGGATCTTGGGTAATCCAAACTTTTGGGCTAATAAGTGAGTGCATATGATGTGTGGCTTTCTATGACTGGGTTACCTCACTCAGGATGATACTATCCAGTTCCTTCCATTTGTCTATCTATGAATTACATGAAGTCATTGTATTTTTGTTTCTGTTTTTGATTTTGACTTTTTTTTATGTTATCACACTTATTTAGCTGATTTTATTTTTTTATTTTTTGAATTATTATTTTTCTATTGGATATATTTCTTTATTTACATTTCAAATGTTATTTTCTTTCCTGGTTTCTTGTCCATAAGCCCCCTAACCCCTTCCCCTCCAATTATCCAAAAGGGTGTCCCACCATCCAACTCCCTTACCCCCACCCCCCACATACCCCTGCACTGGCGGTCCAACCTAGGCAGAACCAAGGGCTTCTCCTTCCACTGGTGCCCAACAAGGCCTTCCTCTGCTACACATGGAGTTGGAGCCATGGGTCAGTCCCTGTATAGTCTTTGGGTAGTGTTTTAGTCCCTGGAAGCTCTGGTTGGTTGGCATTGTTGTTCTTATGGGTTGCAAGACCCTTCAGATCTTTCAATCTTTTCTCTAATTCCTTCATCAGGGGTCCCGTTCTCAGTTCAGTGGTTTGCTGCTAGCATTTGCCTCCATATTTGAAATGCCCTGGTTGTTGTGACTCTCAGGAGAGATCTCTATCCAGTTCCTGTCAACCTAGTTTTGGTGGATATATATATATATATATATATATATATATATATATATGTATATATACATAAATATATATATATATGTGTGTGTGTGTGTGTATGGATATATATATATATGTGTGTGTGTGTGTGTATATATATATATATATATATATATATATATATATATATATATGTGTGTGTGTGTGTGTGTGTGTGTGTGTGTGTGTGTGTGTGTGTGTGTGACCCACAGGTGGGGCGGGCTCTGAATGGCTGTTCCTTCAGTCTCTGCTCTAACCTTTGACTCCATATCCCTTCCTACTGTTATTTTTGTTCACCCTTTTAAGAAGGAGTGAAGTATCTGAAATTTGGTCATCCTTCTTGAGTTTCGTGTGATCTGTGGATTAAGTCTTAGGTAATTCGAGCTTTGGGGCCAATATCCATTTATCAATGAGTGCCATACCGTGTGTGTTTTTCTGTGATTGGGTTACCTCACTCAGGATGATATGTTCTAGTTCAATCGATTTCCCTATGAATTTCCTGAAGTCATTGTTTTTGATAGCCGAGTACTACTTCATTGTGTAGATGTACCATATTTTCTATATCCATTCCTCTGTTGAAGGGCATCTGGGTTCTTTCCAGCTTCTGGCTATTGTAAATAAGGCTGCAATGAACATAGTAGAGCATGTGTCCTTGTTATATGTTGGAGCATCTTTTGGTTATATGCCTAGGAGAAGAATAGCTGAATTATCAGGTAGTGGATTGTTCAATTTTCTGAGGAACCTCCAGACTGATTTCCAGGGTGGTTGAACCTGTTTGCAATTCCACCAACAATAAAGGAGTGTTCCTCTTTCTCCACACCCTTGCCAGCATCTTCTGTCACCTGAGTTTATTATCTTAGGCCATTCTGACTGGTTGACTGGTATGAGGTGGAATCTCAGGGTTTTTTTTTTTTTTCAATTCCCAGATATCTAATGATGTTGAACATTTCTTTAGGTGCTTCTCAGCCATTCGATATTCCTCACCTGAGAATTCTTTTAATAGGGTTATTTGGCTCTCTGGAGTCTACCTTCTTGAGTTCTTTGTATATTTTGAATATTAGCCCTCTATTGGTTGAAGGATTGGTAAAGATCTTTTCCCAATCTGGTGGTTGCCATTTTTTTCCAACAACGGTGTCCTTTGCCTTACAGAATCTTTGCAGTTTTATGAGGTCCCATTTGTCAATTCTTGATCTTAGAGCATAAGCCATTGGTGTTTTGTTCAGGAAATTTTCCCCAGTGCCCATGTGTTTGAGACTCTTCCCCACCTTTTCTTCTATTAGTTTGAGTGTATCTCCTTTGATGTGGAGGTCCTTGATCCACTTGGACTTAATCTTTGTACAGGGTGATAAGAATGGATCAATTTGCATTCTTCTACATGCTGACCTCCAGTTGAACCAGCACCATTTGCTGAAAATGCTATCTTTCTTCCATTGGATAGTTTTAGCTCCTTTGTCAAAAACCAAGTGAACATAGATGTGTGGGTACATTTCTGGTTCTTTTATTCTCTTCCACTGATCTATCTGCCTGTCTCTGTACCAAGACCATACAGTTTTTGTCACTATTGCTGTGTAATACTGCTTGAGGTCAGGCATAGTGATTCCCCCAGAAGTCCTTTTATTGTTGAATATAGTTTTCATTATCCAGGTTTTTTGTTATTCCAAATGAATTTGCAAATTGCTCTGTCTATCTCTAAGAAGAATTTAGCTGGAATTTGTTGGAGATTGTATTGAATCTGTAGATTGCTTTTGGCAATATAGCCATTTTTACTTTGTTAATCCTGCCAATCCATGAGCATGGGAGGTCTTTCCACATTTTGAGCTCTTCCTCAATTTCTTTCATCAGAGACTTGAATGAAGTTGTTGTCCCACAAATCATTCACCTTCTTGGTTAAAGTTACACCGAGGTATTTTATATTATTTGGGACTATTGTGAAGGGTGTCAGTTTCATTATTTCTTTCTCAGCCTGTTTATCCTTTGAGTAGTGGAAGGCTGTTGATTTGATTGAGTTAATTTTATACCCAGCCAGTTTGCTGAAGTTGTTGATCAGGCTTAGTAGTTCTCTGGGCTCACTTAAATATAATATTATATCATCTGAAAATAGTGATACATTGACTTCTTCCTTCCACATTTGTATCCCTTTAATCTCCTTTTGTTGTCTGATTGCTCTGGCTAGGACTTCAAGGACCTTATTGAATAAGTAAGGAAATAGTGGACAACCTTGTCTAGTCCCTGATTTTAATGGGATTGCTTCAAGTTTCTCTCCATTTAGTTTGATGTTAGCTACTGGTTTACTGTATATTGCTTTACTATACTTAGGTAAGGGCCTTGAATTCCTGATGTTTCTAGGACTTTTATCATGAAGGGGTTTTGAATTTTGTCAAATGTTTTCTCAGCATTTAATGAAATGAACATGTGGTTTTTATCTTTGAGTTTGTTTACATAGTGGATTAAGTTGATGGATTTCCATAAATTGAACCATCCCTGCATCCCTGAGACGAAGCCTACTTGATCATGATGGATGATTGTTTTGATGTGTTCTTGGATTTGGTTTGCAAGAATTTTATTGAGTATTTTTGCCTCAATATTCATAAGGGAGATTGGTCTGACATTCTTTTTCTTTGTTGGGTCTTTGTGTGGTTTTGGTATAAGAGTAATTGTGGCTTAATGGAAGGAATTTGGTAGTGCTCTGTTTCAATTTTGTGGCATTGTTTGAACAATATTGGTATGATGTCTTCTATGAAGGTCTGATAGCATTCTGCACTAGACTCATCTGGTCCTGGGCCCTTTCTGGTTAGGAAACTTTTAATAACTGCTTCTATTTCTTTAGGAGTTATGTGTTTTTTTTGGATGATTTATCTGTTCCTGATTTAACTTTGGTATGTGGTATTTGTCTAGAAAATTTTCCATTTCCTCCAGATTTTCCAGTTTTATTGAATATAGGCTTTTGTAGTAGGATCTAATGATTTTTTTAATTTCTTCAGATTCTATTGTTATGTCTCCCTTTTCATACCTGACTTTGTAAACTTGCATACATTCTCATAGTTTGTATGGCTAAGGGTTTATGTATCTTGTTGATTTTCTCAAAGAACCAGCTCCAGGTTTGCTAATATTCTGTATAGTCCTTTTTGTCTTTCTTGTTTGGTTTCAGCCTTGAGTTTGATTATTTCCTGTCTTCTACTCCTCTTTGGTATATTTGTTCTTTTTGTTCTTGAGATTTTATGTGTGCTATCAAGCTGCTGCCGTATGCTCTGTCTTGTTTATTTTTGCAGGTACTCAGAGCTATGAGTTTTCCTCTTAGCAACACTTTCATTGTGTCCCAAAAGTTTGGGTATGTTGTATCTTTATTTTCATTAAATCCCGAGAAGTCTTTAATTTCTTTCTTTATTGCTTCCTTGACCAAGTTGTTATTGAGTAGATCATTGTTCAACTTGCATGTATATGTAGGCGTTGTGTCATTATTGTTGTTATTGAAGACCAGCCTTAATCCGTCATGATCTGATAGGATGTATAGGATTATTTCTATCTTCCTGTATCTGTTGAGACCTGTTTTGTGACCAACTATATTGTGAATTTTAGAGAAGGTACCACGAGCTGCTGAGAAGAAGGTATATCCTTTTTGCTTTAAGATGGAATGTTCTATAAATACCTGTTGAATCTATTTGGTTCATAACTTCTGTTTGTTACTCTATGTCTTTGTTTAATTTCTGTTTCCATGGTCTATCCATTCATGAGAGTGGGGTGTTGCAATGTATGATCTGAGTTGCACTGTGTGATCTAAGCTTTAGCAAGGTTCCTTTAATGAATGTAGGTGCCCTTACATTTGAAGCAAAGAGATTTAGGATTGAGAGATCATCTTTGTGGGTTTTTCCTTTAATGAATATGATGTGTCCTTCCTTATTTTTTGATGACTTTTGGTTGAAAATCAATTTTCTTCACTATTATAATGACTACTCCAGCTTGTTTCTTCGAACAGTTTGCTTGGAAAGTTGTTTTCCAGCCATGATGCAGTGGTTATCTTTGTCTTTGAGGTATGTTTCCAGTATGCAGGAAAATGATGGATCCTCTTTACATATCCATTCTGTTAGTGTATGTCTTTTTATTGGGGAATTGAGTCCATTGATGTTGAGAGGTATTAAGGAATAGTGATTGCCGCTTCCTGTAATTTTCATATTTATTGGTGGTATTATGTTTGTATGTCACTCTTCTTTTTGTTTCATTGCAAGGAGATCACTCTCTTGCTTTTCTATGGGGTATTTTCCCTCCTTGTGTTGGAGTTTTCCATTTACTATCCTTTGTAGGTCTGGTTTTGTGGAAAGATAGGTTTTAAATTTCATTTTGTCATGGAATATCTTGGTTTCTACATCTATGTTGACTGAGAATTTTGCTGGATTTAATAGCAGCCTGGGCTGGCATTTTTGTTCTCAGGGTCTGTATGACATCTGCCCAGGATCTTCTGGTTTTCATAATCTCTGGTGAGAAATCTGGTGTAATTATTACAGGTCTACCTTTTATGTCACTTGACCTTTTCCTTTGTTGCTTTTAATATTCTTTCTTTGTTTTGTGCCTTTGTTGTTTTGACTATTATGTGATGGGAGCCATTTGTCTTTTGGTTCAATCTATTTGGAGTTATATAGGCTTCTTGTATGTTTATGGGCATCTCTTTCTTTAGGTTAGAGAAATTTTCTTCTGTAATTTTGTTGAAGATCTTTAACTGGTTCTTTAATTTGGGAGTCTTCACTCCCTTCTATTCCTATTATCCTTAGGTTTGACCTTCTCATTGTGTCCTGGAATTCCTGGATGATTCCGGCTAGGAGCTTTTTGTGTTTTACATTATCTTTGACGATTCTGTTGATGTTTTCTATGATATTTTCTGCCCCTGAAATTATCTCTTCTATCTCTTTTATCCTGTTGGTGATGCTTGCATCTATGACTCCTGATCTATTCTCTAGATTTTCCATTTTCAGCGTTATCTCTCTTTGTGCTTTCTTTATTGCTAATTTCCATTTTTAAATCCTCGATGGTTTTGTTCAATTCCTTCACCTGTTTGCTTGTGTTTTCCTGTAATTATTTAAGGCATTTTTGTGTTTCCTCTTTATGGGCTTCTACTTGTTTACTTGTGTTTTCCTGTATTTCTTTAGGAGAATTATTTATATCCTTCTTAAAGTCCTCCATCATAATCATAAAATGTGATTTTAAATCTAAATCTTGCTTTTCCAGTGTGTTTAGATATCCAGCATTTGCTTTGGTGGGAGACCTGGGTTCTGATGATACCAAGTAGTCTGATTTCTGTTGCTTAGTTTCCTGCACTTGACTCTCGACATAAGGTTGTCTCTGGTGTTAGCTTGTCTTGCTGTTTTTGACAGTGCCTTGACCCTTCTGTAGGCCTCTATATCAGCACTCCTGTAGACCTGTTTTCCTGTTTTCTTTTAGCTGTTTCTGAGAACATAGTACTTGGCTTTCAGATGTGTAGGAGTTCCCAGTGACTGGCTTTGAGGTCTCAGTGCAGGCATGAATTGGAAGGGTCCTGCACCTGACTGATCTTAGGTCTCTGCACCCAGGGGGCACAGATGGCACTAGAAGATTCACTCTTGGGTTGGGAATGTGGACAGAGGGTAGTCTCCTCTGAGTTCTCATGAGTGTCTGCACTTCTGAGTTTCCAGTTCTCTCCCCCATGGGATTTGGGTGCAGGGAACAGCTTGACCAGTTCAGCTCAGTTCCATGTACAGACTGTAAACGTAGGTACCTGCTGTTGACTGCTCCTATATTCCTGAGTCCAGAGGCCCTATGCAGTTTCCTCTTGGACCAGGGATGTGGTAAAACGTGGGCAGAAGTTGTAGTCTGTCCTGCAGTCTCAGGATGGTCTGAACTTTTGGGTGTTCAGTTTTCTTCTTCGCAGGGAGTTGCGAAATGGGATCAGTTCCAAAGTCATTGCTTTTAGTAGCTGACTAGTACTCTATTGTATAAAGGTACCATTTCACTTTCCAGTTTCTGGCTGTTATAAATAAAGATCTTTTCTTCATCTGTTGGTTGCCATTTTGTCCTAATAAAACTGTCCTTTGCCTTACTGAAGCTTTGCAATTTTATGAGGTCCCACTTATAGATTCTTTGTTTTTTATATTTAGAAAATTTTATTGCAGAAGAATATAGTGTTAGAGATCATGTTTACCATGTCTCATGGTTACACTAATGTAATATATTCTTTCTGTTTTTTTAAATTGGGTATTTCCTATTTACATTTCAAATGTTACTCTTTTTCCCAGTTTCCTGTCCAACAGCTCCCTAAACCCTTCCACTCTCATTCTATAAGGGCATTGCCTGCCCCATCCACACCTCTTACCCCCCACCCCGGACAATCCCATTCACTGGGGGTCGAACTTGGGCAGGACCACAGGCTTCCCCTTCCACTGGTGTCCCAACAAGTCTATTCACTGCTACATATGCAGATGGAGCCCAGATTCAATCCATGTATAGTCTTTGTTTAGTGGTTTAGTCCCTGGAAGCTCTGGTTGGTTGGCATTGTTGTTTTCATGGGGTTGCAAGCCCATTCAGCTCTTTAACTAATTTCTCCAATGAGGGTCCTGTTCCCAGTTCATTGGTTTGCTGCTAGCATTCACCTCTGTATTTCACATGTTTTCGCTGTGTATCTTAGGAGAGATCTATATCCAGTTCCTGTCAGCATGCACTTCTTAACTTCATCCATCTTATCTGGCTTTGGTGGTTGTATATATATGGGCAACATGTGGGGCAGGTCCTGAATGACTGTTCCTTCAGTCTTTTCTCTAAACTTTGCCTTGCTCTCCGCTCCTGTAGATATTTTTATTCCCATTTTAAAGAAGTAGTGAAGCATCTGCATTTTGGTCATCCTTCTTGAGTTTCATGTGGTCCGTGCATTGCATCCTGGGTAATTTGAGCTTTTGGGCTAATATCCACTTATCAGTGAGTGATGTGTGTTTTTCTGTTATTTGTTTATCTCACTCAGGATGATATTTTCTACTTCCATCCATTTGCCTTTGGATGCCATGAAGTCATTTTCTTTTGAAAACTCAGTAGTACTCCATTGTGTAGATGTACCACATTTTCTGTATCCATTCCTCTGTTGAGGAATAATAATGCTGTAATGAACATAGGGGAGCATGTGTCTTTGTTGTATGTTGTAGTATCTTTTGGGTATATGCCCAGGAGAGGTATAGCTTGGTCCTCAGGTAGTGCGATGTCCAATTTTCTGAGGAAACTTCAGACTGATTTCCAGAGAGGTAGTACCAGTTTGCAATCCCACCAACAATGCAAGAGTGTTGTTCTTTCTCGACATCCTTGCTAGAATCTGCTTTTGCCTGTGTTTTTGATCTTAGCCATTCTGACTGGTGTGAGGTGGAATCCCAGGGTTGTTTTGATTTGCATTTCCATGATGAATAAGGATGTTGAACATTTCTTTACGTGATTCTCAATCATTCAAGCTTCCACATCTGAGAATTCTTTCTTTAGCTCTGTACCCCATTTTTAATAGGGTTGTTTGGCTCTCTGGAGTCTAACTTCCTGAGTTCTTTGTACATTTTGGATAGCAGTCCTCTATCAGATGTAGGATTGGTAAAGTTTTTTCCCAATCTGTTGGTTGCCCTTTTGTTCTAATGAAAGTGTCCTTTGCCTTACAGAGGCTTTGCAATTTGATGACATCCCATTTGCCGATTCTTGATCTTAGAGCATGCATACGCCATTGGTGTTTTGTTCAGGAAAAATTTCCAGTGCCTAAGGTTTGAGGCTCTTTCCAATTTCTATTGTATTACTTTGATTGTATCTGTTTTTATGTGGAGGTCCTTGAACCGCTTGGACTTAAGCTTTGTACAGGATAATAAAATGGATAGATTTGCATTCTACATGCTGAGCTCCAGTTGAACCAATACCATTTGTTGAAAATGCTATCTTTTTTCCTCTGGATGGTAATAGCTCCTTGTCAGAGATCAAGTTACCATAGTTCTGTGGGTTCATTTCTGGGTCTTCAATTCTGTTCCATTGCTCTACCTGCCTGTCTCTGTACCAATACTATACCAATGTTGTCACTATTGCTCTGTAATACAGCTTGAGTTCAGGGATGGTGATTCCCCCAGAAGTTCTTTTATTTTTCAGGATACTTTTTGCTATCCTTGGTTTTTGTTATTTCAAATGTATTTGCAAATTGTTCTTTCTAACTCTGTGAAGAATTGAGTTAGAATTTTAATGGGGATTGCATTGAATCTATAGATTGTTTTTGGCAAAATGGTCATTTTTACTATATTAATCCTGCCACTCCATGAGCATGACTCCATGACTTTCCATCCTCTGAGATCTTCTTCAATTTCTTTCTTTAGAGACTTGAAGTTCTTGTCATACAGATCTTTCCCTTGCTTGGTTAGAGTCATACCAAGGTATGTTTTGTTATTTGGGACTATTGTGAAGGGTGTCATTTCCCTAATTTCTTTCTCAACCCGTTTATCCTTTGAGCAGAGGAAGGCTACTGATATGTTTGGGTAATTTTGTATCCAGCTACTTTGGTGAAGTTGGTTTTTCAAGCTTACTAGTTCTCTGTAGGAACTTTTGGGGGTCACGAAATATACAATCATATCATCTGCAAATAGTGATATTTTGACTTCTTCCTTTCCAATTTGTATTTCTTTAATCTCCTTTTGTTGTCTGAATGCTCTCGCTAGGACTTCAAGTCCTAGATTAGATAAGTAGGGAGAGAGTAGGCAGCCTTGTCTAATCCTTGATTTTAGCGGAATTGCTTCAAGTTTCTCTCCATGTAATTTGATGTTACCTACTGGTTTGCTGCGTATTTCTTTTACTATGTTTAGGTATTGGCCTTGACTTCCTGATTTTTCCAATACTTTTTAAAATGAAGGGGTGCTGAATTTTGTCAAATGCTTTTTCAGCTCTAATGAAAGGATCCTGTGGTTTTTTTTCCCCTTGAGTTTGTTTATATAGTGGATGAAGTTAATGGATTTCCATATATTAAACCTGCCCTGTGTTCCTGGAATGAAGCCTACTTAATCATGATGGATGATCATTTTGATGTGTTCTTGGATTTGGTTTGCGAGAACTTTATTGAATATTTTTATACTGATATTTATAAGGGAAATTGTTCTGAAGTTCTTTTTCTATGTTGGATCTTTGTGTGATTTAGGGATAAGCACAATTAAGACTTCATAGAAGGAATTTGGTAGTGTTCTTTCTGTTTCTATTTTGCGGAATAGTTTACACAGTATTGGTATTATGTCTTCTATGAAGATGCTAGCCTAAACCCACCTGGTCCTGAGCTTTTGTTTGTTTGGTTAGTTGTGTTTGTTTGTTTGTGAGATGTTTTATAGTGTTATGGGAATATTTAGATGGTTCTCATCCTGATTTAACTTTGGTACCTGATATCTGTCTAGAAAATTGTCCATTTTATTCAAGTTTTCCAGTTTTGTGAATATAGGCTTTTGTAGTGGATCTGATGATTTTTTTGAATTTCCTTAGATTTTGTTGTTATGTTTCCCTTTTCGTTTCTGATTTTGTTACTGTGGATACTCTGTGCCTGCTGATTAGTCTGGCCATGGGTTTTTCTCAAAAATTAGCTCCTCATTTGTTGATTTTTTGTGTAGTTCTTTTTTTACTTGGTTTGTATCAGCCCTAAGTTTGATTTCTTTTTCTGCCGTCTACTTTTCTTGGGTGTATTGGCTTCTTTTTATTCTAGAGCTTTTAGGTGTGCTGTAAAGCTGCTGACGTATGCTCCCTCCTGTTTCTTCTTACAGGCACTCAGAGCTATGAGTTTTCCTCTTAGCACTGCTTTCATTGTGTCCCATACATTTGAGTATGCTGTGTCTTCATTTTCATTAAATTCTAAATGTCTTTAATTTCTGTCTTTATTTTTGTCTTGACCAGGTTATCATTGAGTAGACTATTGTTCAGCATATATGTGTATGTGAGCTTTCTGTCATTTTTGTTGTTATTGAAAACCAGTCTTAGTCCATGGTCATCTGATGGGATGCATTGGACTATTTCAATTTTCTTATATCTATTGAGTTCTGTTTTATGACCAATTATATCATCAGTTTTGGAGAGGGTACCATGAAGTGCTGTGAAGAAGGTAAGTTCTTGTGTTCTAGGATGAAATGTTCTATAGATGTTTCTTAAATCCATTGGTTCAAACCTTGTGTTAGTTTTACTGTGTCTCTGTTAAGCTTCTGTTTCCTTTATCTGTCCGTTGCTGAGAGTCAGGTGTTGATGTCTCTCATGGTTATTGTGTGAGGTGAAATGTGTGCTGGGAGCTTTAGTGTGGTTTATTTTATGAATGTAGGTGCCCTTATATTTGGAGCACAGATACTCAGAATTGAGAGATCTCCTTGGTAGATTTTTCTTTGGTTGAATAGGAAGTGTCCTTCCTTATCTTTTCTGTTAACTTTTGGCTGAAAATCGATTTTATTTGATATTTTAATGGCAACTCCAGCTAGTTTCTTGGGATCATTTGCTTGGAAATTTTTTTTCTAGCCTTCTACTGTTATGCACTATCTGTCTTTGTCACTGAAATGTATTTAGTGTATGCAGCAAAGTGTTGGGTGTTCTTTACATATCCATTCTATGTTCTTTTATTGGGGAATTGAGTCCATTGATTTAAGAGATATTAAGGAATAATGATTGTTGTTTCCTGTTATTTTTGTTGTTAGAGGTAGAATTGTGTTTGTGTGCCTGTCTTCTTTTGGCTTTGTTGCAAGAAAACTCCTTTCTTGATTTCTCCAGAGTGTAGTTTTCCTCCTTGTATTGGAGTTTTCCATCTATTATCCTTTGTAGGGCAAGATTTGTAGAAAGATATTGTGTAAATTTGGTTTTGTCATGGATTGTCTTGGTTTCTCCATCTGTGGTGATTGAGAGTTTTGCTCGATATAGTAGCCTGGGCTGGCATTTGTGCTCTCTTAGGGTCTGTATGGCATCTGCCCAGCATCTTCTAGCTTTCATAGTCTCTGGTGAGAAGTTTGTTGTAATTATGGTAGGTCTGCCTTTATATGTTACTTGACCTTTTCCCCTTACTGGTTTTAACATTCTTTGTTTTGTGCATTTGCTGTTTTGACTTTTATGTGAGAGGAGGAATTTCTTTTCTGGTCCAATTTCTTTGGAGTTCTGTAGGCTTCTTGTATGTTTATGGGTATCTCTTTCTTTAGGTTAGGGAAATTTTCTTCTCTAAAATTGTTGAATATATTTATTGGACTTTTAATTTGAGAATCTTAGCTCTCTTCTATTCCTATTATCTTTAGATTGAATCTTTTCATTGTGTGCTGGATTTCCTGGATGTTTTTGATTAGGAGCTTTTTGCATTTTACATCATCTTTGATAGCTGTGTTGACATTTTCTATGATATCTTCTGCCCCTGCGATTCTCTCTTCTTTCTCTTGTATTCTGTTGGTGATGCTTGCATCTATGACTCCTGATATCTTTCCTAGGCTTTCTATCTCCAGGGTTGTCTCCCTTTGTGCTTTCTTTATTGTTTCTCTTTCCATTTTTAGATCTTGGATGGCTTTGTTCAATTTATTCACTTGTTTGTGCTTTTCTATATTTCTTTAAGGGATTTTTGTGTTTCTTCTTTAAGGTACTTCTACTTGTTTACTGTGTTGCCCTGTATTTCTTTAAGGGAGTTATTTATTTCCTTCTTAAAGTCCTCTATTATCTTCATGAGATATTATTTTCAATCTAAATCTTATTTTCCAGTATGTTGGGATACCCAGTATTTTCTTTCTTGGGAGAACTGGACTCTGATGTTGCCAAGTAGTCTTTGTTTCTGTTGCTTATGTTCCTGAGCTTGCCTCTCAGCATCTGGTTGTCTCTGGTGTTGGCTTGTCTTGCTGTCTCTGACAGTGGCTTGACCCTCCTGTAAGCTTCTGTGTCAGCACTCCTGGAGACTGTCATTCTTCCTGCAGGACTTGGGTACAGACAGGTGTGTTACAGGGTCAGCTTGCATACAGATGGAAACCAGAAGGTTCCTGTCCCAGACTGTTCCTTGGTTCCTTTGTGTTGAGGGTTCCAGGTAGCTTCCTCTTGGGCCAGGAATGCAAGCAAAAGTGCTTGTGGTCTCCCCTGAGCTCTCAGAACTTTCAGCACTTCTGAGATTTCTGCTTTCTTCCCAAGGGTCAGCTTGACATTTTCTTTCTTACAAGAGAAACTCAACACCCAGGAGGCATCCATTTTCGGTTGGATTGTTTGCTTGCTTGATGTTTAGTTTTCTGAGATTTTTTTAATATATTCTATAGACTTATTTTCTGTATGATATGTATCTGATATATAGGTTTTACTATTCTGTACTCTACCTCTTTAATTGGGAATTACATTTGTTTTACAGAAGCTTTTAAAGCTCATGAAGTCCCATTTGCCAACTATCCTTATTCTATGGGTGACCATAGACCTACATTACTTTTTTTTTTACTCTATGACCATATTTTGAAGTTTCCTGCCTCCTTTGTAATCTAATAACTTCAGTATATAACTTTGTATAATGATGTTCCATATTTATTGCAGCTGAGTTTTGTGCAAAGTGAGATATAAGAATTTGGATTCATTTTATTGATGTCCACGTTTCCCAGTGTCAGTCATTATAATCAGGGTGTAGATTTAGCATCTTAATCAAAAATCAGGTACCTGTAGTTGCCAGGGATTATATCTGGAGCCTCTATTCTGTTTTACTGATGTATATTTCTACACTGTTCTGGTGCTATGCTATTTCTCTCACTGATTCTCTCTATTGTAACTTGAAATTTGGTAAGATGATTCTTCCCACAGTCTTGTTACTCTCCAGGATTGCTCTGGCTGTCTTTGGTCCCATTCTTCCATTTAAATTTTTAGGTTATTTTTTCTATATGTATGGAAAAATTACCATGAAATTTTGATTGCAATTTTATTTAATCTGTAAAATGTTTTTTAGTGTCATTTTGACAATGTTGATTGTGTGGTCCAGCATGGTCTTTGTGGGGACAAATTAACTTGGTTACTGCCCCTGGAACAGGGCCAGAGGATTTGGGTCTCCATGAGTATAAATGGGTAGCTGCTGTGAAAATAAGGTTTGTTTGTATAATAATGTACATATTTTATGTTTCTCCTTTGTAGACTGTTAATCCTGTTAATGGTAATGATGCCATGATGATCAGAGACACAATGAGGCTGGGAGGCAAATGTGTAGCTAATGGGTAAATGCTGGGACCTTCATTTCAGACCTTAACATGGTGGAAAAAAATCTCTAAAATCATAGATTCAAAATACATATATGTAATATATAAGAATGAAATAGGAATTATAAGGGGTTTCACAAATTTAAAGGAACAAAAGCAGCCATGCTGTGAACCAACTTTCCAGAGACTAAGGAAGAACATAAAGCGATTTAGGGAGTGGTGAACAGGAGATCCTACCCAGCTAAGTTTTTATGTTTATGCTTACAAAGGCAGATAAATTCCTGAGTTCAGAGTTGACCTGAGACAGAGCAAGGAAGGTTAGACACAGGTGTGGTAGAAATGGTAATTTCAGGTTAGGTTCCTACCCAGCTGGTCTGTGTTGAACAGAGGCAGGCAGGTCTCTGAATTCTTTTGCAATGTTAGAAGAATAAAAATATGCTTGCTGTCTCCTAAATTAAGAAGCTGGAGTCACAAAGATGCTGATTCGCAGATAATCAAAAGCAAACCCAAAGTAAATGACTGTATTGATATGTAAAATAAAAGACTGTGATTTTGCCTGCAGGAGAAGAGCTATCCAGAGTTTTAGAATAGCAAGAGAGAACTTCCTGGAGAATGGAATAAAATACAAAATAAAATAGAGAACTGTCTGGAGACCTCTAGAGAAAACAGATCAGAGAGAAAGAAAGCAGAACACAGAGAAAGCTGCAAAGCTATCTCCATCAGGTCATAGGCTGCAAGTTTCCACCTACAATTTAACTTTGTAATGTCTGTCTTCACTGCTCCCAAACATCTCAAGCCAAGGCTAGATCTTGACAATTAATCTTGCTGATTAATGAGGAATAAACCATGCAATTTATAAATGATCTACAGAACTAAACAGAGAACTGTCAATATAAAAACAAAAAATTGTTAGTCATCACTTTACATAGCATTCAACATCATTGCCTATAAAGAACTTGCAGAACAAAACCACTTTCAAGTATTGTCTACATTCAGTTAGATTGGTCATCATCAACACAACGGTTAAACAAATGTTTACATGGACGTGAGTAAAAAGGGAACTTTTACAATGTTGGCAAATGTGTAAACTAGTACAGTCACTTTGAAATTTATAAATGACTTCCACTGAAATAACAAGGCAAATATTATATCATTGAATCATTTTTAAATAACTGAGAGTTGGTTTGGTGCTCAAATCTACACATGTGAATACATAACTAAATATTTGTTTACATGTTGATATAATTTAGGATTGAATAAATGTAATATAATGCTACAACCAACATTTGTGCACCTATTACTCTTTTGTTAAAACAATTTCCAAAATTTCTCCTAAATTTAAAAACACAATTAGAACAAGCACATAAAGAAAAAGACCCAACTCTTGTGTAAAGAAAGCTATATCTGTAGAATGAAAATGTATTACTTAGGATATGTGTAAAGAAATTGAAAAAAAAAACTACATGACAAGTAATAGTGATGCTTACTTGTGTCTTTATCCAAACCAAAAAAAAAAACTACATTTATGCTAAAATATTTGTTTGTTAATTTTATATACTTTAGCAGATTTTTCCAATATACAGTAATTAACACTGAACACTTTCACCCTGACACTCTCCCGTTTCCCTCCCACCCCTCTCCTCTTCCTTCCTCTTTCTTAAAAATCACTTTCTCAAACTCATGCTTCCTCAATTTGTTTTATGATCCACACTGTTCGTCTAGGTTCATCTGACTGTCCATATCTTTGGAGTTACTTTGGCTTCAGCTTTGGGCACAGGACAATGACTCCTCTTCCAGATTCTGCCTGCAGCTGATATTTCAGTAACTCAGTAATCAGTAAAGAGCAGGTCCTTATGAATCCTCCCCATTATATAACAAAGTTTAGATAGAGCATGTTTTGTGCAGGCCCCGTACAGGTAACCTCTGTTGTTTCAAATTCATGATCTCAAAGTCACCTAAGCCTTAACTTAGTTAGTATAAGTAAATGTCCCATTTTTCACTGTTAAACCCTTTAGGTAGCAACTTATTCTCAGCCTTGTGGGCATCCATGAGTCTCAGCATTTGCTACCATTCACTGCAAGAAAGGGTGTCTGACTAAGGCTGAAGCAGCATTTCTCTGGGACATGAGCATTTCTCTATCAAAAGTATAGAGAAGGCAGTTTAATTCTCTGCTCAGGTTAGTCAGATAATAGTACCAAATTCCTCTCTGTGTCTATGACCTCCCAACCACACATTGTTAGTTGGACTTGCAGGAACTTTCATAGATTCTGTCATGAGCAGTGCTCCTCTCTCCTTACCAGAAAACCGTTTATTACTCCCATAAAATGTGTCCTACTGTGACATAGGAGATCATATCTAGTTCACTAGTTGGTTTTACCATTAGTGTTGGGTTATAACACTAATATCATTTTCTCTCTAGCTGCTTATGTTTATACTCACAAAGTCTATTATCAGCCTTAACTAGCAAGGTCGCTTCAGTAGAGAGGACTGCCCCAGATGCAAAGAATAAGTTATGGGTGAAAAACATAGTCCTAAGCAAAACATTTTAATCCTCTCTTTAAGGTTCAGGAAACATAAAAGAAGGGGTAGATTCAAATCATGTAGGGAAGAGAGCTGAACACCCAGGAGTGCAGACATACCGAGGCTGCAGGACAGACTGCCGGACAGACTGCCACCTCTGCACACCTCTGCCCACATCACTGGTCCAAGGGGGAACTGCACAGTGCCTCTGGACACAGGGATATAGGAACAGACAGCCGCCAGTACCCGTGCTTCTGGCCCAGGATGGACCTGAATAGGCCAAACAGCTCCCTGCACCCAAATTCTATGGGGGAGAGAGCTGAAGTCTCAGAAGTGTGGAGACTCCTGAGAAGTCAGAGAAGACAACCCACTGCCCACATCCAAGACCCAAGAGGGAATCTCCTAGTGCCAACTGTGCCCCTGGGTGCAAGGACCTAGGAGCAAACAGGGATAGAACCCTTTGATTCCTGCCCACACCTAGAGTGGAAAGACATTCACAGGAGCGCCCACACACTTGAAATCAGAGCACCTGTTCTCAGAAAAGGCTGAGAGAAAACAGGAAAACAGTTCTACAGGAGCTGACACAGAGGCCTACAGCAGGGCCTGTCACCAAGTCACTGTCAGAAACAGCAAGACAAGCAAACCCCAGAGACAACCCAATGGCTGGAGGCAAGCACAGGAACCGAAGCAACAGAAACCAAGACGACTTGGCATCATCAGAGCCCAGTTCTCCCACCAAAGAAAATACTGGATATTCAAACACACCAGAAAAGCAAGATTTAGATTTAAAATCACATTTTGTGATATGATGGATGACTGTAAGAAGGACATAAAAAACTCCCTTAAAGAAATGCAGGAAACTCAAGTAAACAAGTAGAAGCCTTTAGAGAGGAAACACAAAAATCCCTGAAAGAATTAAAGGAAAACACAACCAAACAGGTGAAGGAATTGAAAAAAAAACCATTCAGGATTTAAAAAAGGAAATAGAAACAATAAAGAAAGCACAAAGGGAGACAATCCTGGATATGGAAATCATAACGAAGAGACAAGGAGTCTTAGATACAAGCATCACCAACAGAATACAAGAAATAGAAGAGAGAATCTCAGGGTAGAAGATACAATAGAAAACATGGACACAACTCTCAAAGATAATGTAAAATGCAAAAAGCTCCTACCCCAAAATATCCAGGAAATCCAGGACACAATGTAAAAATCAAACCTAAGGATAATAGGTATAGAAGAGAGTGAAGACTCCCAAATTAAAGGACCGTTAAATATATATAACAAAATTATAGAAGAAAACTTCCCTAACCAAAAGAAAAAGATACCCATAAACATAGAAGAAGCCTAAAGAACTCCAAATAAATTGGGACAGAAGAAAAATTCCTCCCATCACATAATATTTAAAACACCAAATGCACAAAACAAAGAAAGAATATTAAAAGCAGTAAGGGAAAAAGGTCAAGTGACATATAAAGGCAGACTTATCAGAATTACACCAGACTTCCCAGCAGAGACTATGAAAGCCAGAAGATCCTGGACAGATGGCATACAGACCCTCAGAGAACACAAATGCCAGCCCAAGTTACTGTATCCAGCAAAACTCTTAATTAACATAGATGGAGAAACCAAGATATTCCGTGACAAAACCAAATTTACATAATATCTTTCTACAAATCCAGCCCTACAAAGGTAATAGATGGAAAACTCCAACACAAGGAGACAAACTACACAATACAGAAAGCAAGAATGTAATTTCCTTGCAATGAAACCAAAAGAGAGACAAACAGACATAATTCCACCTCTAACAAAGAAAATAATAGGAAGCAACAACTACTATTTCTTAATATCTCTTAACATCAATGGAATCAATTCTCCAATAAAAAGACATAGACTAACAGACTGGATATGTAAAGTGGATCCAGCATTTTGCTGCGTGCAAGAAACACACCTTAGAGACAAGGACAGGTACTACCTCAGAGTAAATGGCTGGAAAACAACTTTCCACGCAAATGGTCTGAAGAAACAAGCTGGAGTAGCTATTGTAATATCAAATAAAATTGACTTTCAACCAAAAGTCATTAAAAAAGATAAGGAAGGACACTTCATGTTCATTAAAGGAAAAGTCCACCAAGATGAACTCTCAATTTTAAATATCTATACTCCAAATGCAAGGGCACCTATATTCATAAAAGAAATTTTACTAAAGCTCAAAGCACACATTGCACCTCACAACATAAAAGTAGGAGATTTCAATATCCAACTCTTAACAATGGACAGATCACAGAAACAAAAATTAAACAAAGACATAGGGAAACTAACAGAAGTTATGAACCAAACAGACTTAACAGACATTTACAGAACATTCCACACTAAATCAAAAATATATACATTCTTCTCAGCACTCATGGTCCTGTCCAAAACTGACCATATAAACGGTCACAAAACAGGCCTCAACATACAGGAAGATAGAAATAATCCCATGCATCCTGTCAGAACACCACGGATTAAGACTGGTTGTCAATAAAAACAATAATGGCAGAAAGCCCAGATATACATGGAAGTTGAACAATGCTCCACTCAATGTCAACTTGGTCAAGGAAGAAATAAAGAAAGAAATTAAAGACTTCTTAGAATTTAATGAAAATGAAGATATAATATACCCAAATGTATGGGACAGAATGAAGGCAGTGCTAAGAGGAAAACTTATAGCTCTGAGTGCCTGCAAAAAGAAACAGGAGGGAACATATGTCATCAGCTTGACAGCATACCTAAAAGCTCTAGAACAAAAAGACGAATAAACCCAAGAGGAGTAGAAGGCAGGAAATAATCAAACTCAGGGTTGAAATCAACCAAGTATAAATGAAAAGGACTATACAAAGAATCAACAAAACCAGGAGTTTGTTCTTTGAGAAAACCAATAAGATAGATAAACCCTTAGCCACACTAACCAGAGGTCATAGAAAGTATATCCACATTAACAACATCAGAAATGAAAAGGGAGACATAACAACAGAATCTGAAGAAATTTAAAAAATCATCAGATCCTACTACAAAAGCCTATATTCAACAAAACTGGAAAATCTGGAGGAAATGGACAATTTTCTACACAAATACCACATACCAAAGTTAAATCAGGAACAAATAAACCATCTAAACAACCCTATAACTACTAATGAAATAGAGGCAGTTATTAAAATTCTCCCAACCAAAAGGAGCCCAGAACCGGATGGGTTTAGTGGAGAATTCTATCAGAACTTCATAGAAGAGCTCATACCAATACTATCCAAACTATTCCACAAAACTGAAACAGATGGAGCACTAACAAATTCCTTCTATGAAGCCACAATTACTCTTATACAGAAACCACACAAAGACCCAACAAAAAAAGTGAACTTCAGACCAATTCCCCTTATGAATATTGACACAAATATATTCAATCAAATTCTTGCAAACCAAATCCAATAACACATTAAAACGATCATCCATCATTATCAAGAAGGATTGATCCTAGGGATGCAGGATGATTTAATACATGAAAATCCATCAATGTAACCCACTATATAAGCAAACTCAAAGATAAGAACCACATGGTCATTTCATTACATGCTGATAAAGCATTTGAAAAATTCAAGACCCCCTCATGATAAAACTCCTGGAAAGATCAGTAATTCAAGGCCCATGTACATCAGTGCACAGCAAACAAGTAGCTAACATTAAAGTAAGTGGAGAGAACACTGAAGCAATCCCACTAAAATCAGGGACTAGACAAGGCTGCCCACTCTATCCTACTTATTAAATATAGAACTCAAATCCTAGCTAGAGCAATCAGAAATCAAAGGGAGGTGAAATGGATACAAATTAGAAAGGAAGAATTCAAAATATCACTAGTTGCAGATGATATGATAGTATACTTAAGTGACCCCCCAAGAGTTCCACCGGAGAACTACTAAGCCTGATAAACAACTTCAGCAAAGTGACTGAGTATAAAATTAATTCAAACAAATCAGTAGCCGTCCTCTGCTCAAAGGATGACCAGACTGAGAAGGAAATTAAGAGAATGACACCTTTCACAGTAGTCCCAAATAATATAAATTATCTTGGTGTGACTTTAACCAAGTAAGTAAAAGATCTGTATGACAAGAACTTCAAGTCTCTGAAGAAAGAAATTGTGGAAGATCTCAGAAGATGGAAAGATCTTTCATGCTCATGGATTCACAGGATTTATATAGTAAAGATGACCATTTTCCCAGAAGCGATCTACAAATTCAATGCAATCTCCATCAGAATTCTAACTCAATTCTTTAGAAAGATAGAAAGGGCAATTTGTAAACTTATTTGGATTAACAAAAAACCCAGGATAGCAAAAACTATACTCAACAATAAAAGAACTTCTGGGGTAATCACCATCCCTGACTTTAAACAGTATTACAGAGCAATGGTCATAAAAACTGTATGTTATTGGTACAGAGACAGGCAGATAGATCAGTGGAACAGAATTGAAGACCCAGAAATGAACCCACACACCTATGGTCACTTGATCTTTGACAAAGGAGCTAAAACCATCCAATGGAAGAAAGACAGCATTTTCAACAAATGGTGCTGGTTCAACTTGAGGTCAGCATGTAGAAGAATGCAAATCAATCCATTCTTTTCACCCTGTACAAAGCATAAGTCCAAGTGGATCAAGAAACTCCACATCATCCAGATGCACTCAAACTAATAGAAGAAAAAGTGGGGAAGAGTCTTGAACACATGAGCACTGGGGAAATTTTCCTGAACAAAATACAAATGGCTTATGCTGTAAGATCAAGAATCTACAAATGGGATCTCACTGCAAAGCTTCTGTAAGGCAAAAGGCACTGTCATTAGGACAAAAGGGCAACCAACAGATTAGGAAATTTACCATCCTACATCTGATAGAGGGCTAATATCCAAAATATACAAGGCAGTGAAGAAGTTAGACTCTGGAGAACCAAATATCCCTATTAAAAATGGGCTACAGAGCTAAACAAAACATTCTCAGCTTAGGAATATCGAATGGTCAAAAAACACCTAAAGAAATGTTCAACATCCTTAGTCATCAGGAAAATGCAAATCAAAACAACCCTGAGATTCTACCTCACACCAGTCAGAATGGCTAAGATAAAAAACTCAGGTGACAGCAGATGCTGGCAAGGATGTGTGGAAAGAGGAACACTCCTCCATTGTTGGTGGGATTGCAAACTGCTAAAACCACTCTGGAAATCAGTCTGGAGGTGCCTCAGAAAATTGGACATTCCACTAACTGAGGACTCAGCTTTTCCTCTCCTGTGCATTTATCCAAAAGATGCTCCAACATACAACAAAGAGACATGCTCCACTATATTCATATCAGCCTTATTTATAATAGCCAGAAGCTGGAAAGAACCCAGATGCCCTTCAACAGAGGAATCAATTAAAAAAATGTGGTACATCTACACAATGGAGTACTACTCAGTTATCAAAAACAATGACTTCATGAAATTCATAGGCAAATGGAATGAACTAGAAAATATCATCCTGACTGAGGTAACCCAATCCCAGAAAAACACATTTGGTACGTACTCATTGATAAGTGGATATTAGTCCAAAAGCTCGAATTACCGAAGATGCAATCCATAGACCACAGGAAGCTCAAGGAGGATGACCAAAATGTGGATGCTGCCACTCCTTCTTAAAAGGGGGAAATATCCATAGAAGGGGATATGGAAGCAAAGTTTAGAGCAGTGACTCAAGGAATGGCCATTCAGAGCCTGCCCCACAGGTGGCCCATGTATATACAGTCACCAAAACTAGATAAGATTGATGAAGCTAAAAAATGCACGCTGAAAGGGACCGGATATAGGTCTCTCCTGAGAGACACATCCAGAGTATGTCCAATACAGAGGTCAAATCTAGCAGCAAACCACTTAACCACTGAGCATAGGACCCTCTTGGGGGAAATTAGAGGATGCAATGAAAGAGTTGAAGGAGCTTGTAACCCCATAAGAACAACAATGCCAACCAATCAGAGCTTCCAGGGACTAAACCACTACTGAAAGACTATACATGGACTGACCCAGGGCTCCGACAGTATATGTAGCCGAGAATAGCCCTGTTGGGGCATCAGTGGAAGGGAAACTCCTTGATCCTGCCAAGTTTGGACCCCCAGTGAAGGGAATGTGGAGTGGTGCAGTAAGGGTTATGGATGGGGGGAATCTCTGTATAAGGGAGAGGAAGGGGATGGGGACTTACGGAAAAAAATAAAAAACATAAATAAAAAAAGTGAGAGTTAACAAGACAAAGTCAGAAAAAGGCCTGTGAAATGTCACTTCCTAGGCATGACATAGCCATTATAATCATGAACTCACAGCTGTCACTACTGGGACTAGGCCTTACAAGACTGGTACTATCAATAGTCAATCATTACTATTTGGTGCTAATCAACACTAGTCATATCCATCCCTGCTGTGTTAACAGCTACCCTAAGATTCTGGGACAGGGAAGTCATGGTCTGCAGTTGTTTCCACCACAGCTTAGCAAGAGTGGTGCAGCAACTATGTCTAAACGCAGGAAATACAGACAACCTTTGACAAAATCAAGGCTCAGCCAATCATAGTAAACATTTTCATGCACCGATGAGGCCATTAAAGAAGAAATTTAATATAAATATATACCTCTATGAAAGTGTGAATTTACGTGTATTTATCAAAAGGAAGACTTGTGCCTCACTTCCCAGACGGCTGCTCACCGAATTGCATAATCAAAACCACTCACCCAGATTCAGAATACAGAGTAGAGAAGACCTCTTTAAATGGTTTGGCATGTATCACCCAGAACTGAGCAGTGCTGATCATAATCATGAAGACACAGTCCTCAGCACCACAAAAACTTACACTGAAACACCATGAAATCAAGATCTCTGAAGTATAGAAATTTCAAAAGATCAGAGTATCAAAAAGTCACAATCCAGAGAGTTTAATCTTATAATCCAAAAAGTTCAAATCTTGTCAACCAAAATGCACATTTTTTTTAAAAAAAAAATGTTACATAACGTGTAGAGAGCCAAATCCTGTGGAAAGGATTAGTGCGTTTGTAATTGTGCAAACCTTTTCAGTCTTAGGCTCTTCTACTTCTTCAGGCAGAAGAACATGTCTCACTTCAAAAACCATCTTATCCTAAGATAAAAACAAATGGGTAAGCTCACTGACCTTCTGAACCAATTCCCTGCTGATGAAGGGATTTGGCCAGAGTTCCAGAGCACAATAACTAGTGAAATGTGAAATTTTACTACTTATAAACTTCACTGTTCAAGACGATTTTCTCATGTCACTAAAACAAATATAAAATGTAGCACATACTGTGCCTTAGATAGCGTGAGGCGCTTTCACGATGACTCCAATCTTATTTTTAATTTAGTAGATAAAATGAATATCTAAAATTAAAAAAATATTTTTAGTATTTTTTAATCCAAAAGATTAAATCAAGGAATATAATAAATACTTGATAATTGGTGGGAATTTAAAGATTTTGATAAAATATTCAAACCATAATGGCAAACTTGGAATTTAGGTGGCTTTAATTCTTCTCATGGTAAACTTAAAAACATTGGTAGTATGTTTTATTTTTTCAACTAGCGCAGGTTGTTTGTGAGAAATTTCAGAATTGGCATCCTCTTGGAGACAGGGGAAGGGAAAAGGGCTAACAAGCTGTGGGAGGACAGACTGGGGAATGGGGGCATAACAATTGGACTGTAAAAAAGGATTAAAAATAATTAAAATAAATAAATAAATAAATGAACAAATAAATAAATAAATGTGGACTTATTGAAGAGGCATACTTCTATACTCACAGCAGTTATAAGCCAATTTTAACTGTATAATAAGATGGTGTCTCTAAAGTCAATAGATAACGAAAACAAAACAAATTTGTCCTCTAAATCGTTCCTTCCATTTTATAAAATTCAAAAGGTTTTTAAACAAAGTAAAGACGTATTACTCTGGAGAAGTATGCAAAGATGGTGAAAAAAGTAAATATGAGTTCACTAGAATAAAAGATATCCATGTTTTTGTAATGTTTAGTGTGTAGACTTGTTCTGTGTCTCTGAGTGCACATATGTGTGTGCCAGGGCATTAGTGAATGTCAGAGGACATTGCAAGTCATTTTTGTCATTCAACCACATGGGGTCTCAAGAACAAACTCAGGTCTTTAGATTTGGAAGCAATGTCCCTGATCCCCTGCTTTTCTATTCTTCAGCGTATTCATAGTATTGTGAGTATTATGTATTTATCAGTTATATTTCTCCCAAATTTTGCATACAAGTACCAGTAGAATGTATCCCGTATACCTAATATAGACCTATATAGCTGCACAGAACAAATGGAAAATATGAGATATTAGCAAAGAATGCTTATGTGCCTCTCAAATAATAGTTACATGTCAAAAAGGGGATCCCAAGTGAGAGACCTTTTAGCTTAGTGGTGGATCATTTGCATAACGTTTGCTCAGCCCTGATTTGGATCTCCAATACTGAGAAAAACAGAACAAAACAAAACCAGTACCACTACCTTAAAAACCAAGTGAGAGCTGTGTTATTGCTCAATACAGAACCCTAATGGAGGGAACACTGGAATTGTACTAGACCCTGAGCAGTGTGCACACACCTTTGTTAAGGATCATAAATTTCAAAGAAAAATTTTCAAGTACTAATTTTCTATTTTGTTCCATTTTCTTTCTGTTTCCAGTTTTTAGGTTTTTATTTTAGTTCTTTTAAATTTCCAGAGTTATGTTTCACTAAATCATGTGCTCAGGGTTGGGGATTTAGCTCAGTGGTAGAGTGCTTGCCTAGCAAGCGCAAGGCCCTGGGTTCAGTCCCCAGCTCCGAAAAAAAAAAACAAAAAACAAAAAACAAAAAACAAAAAACTAAATCATGTGCTCTATATTTCATTTTATATCATTTCCAATAAGGGTGTAAAATATCTGTGGGGACTTAAATGAAGTTCTAAGTATTTTATGTGTTTTAATCTTTCAAACATTTCTCAAAGAATAATTTTGTTTGTATGTATGTATGTATTACACTTAAACGACTATTAAGGTATGTGTGACAGTTTATGCTTGTAAAACTACAAAAAAGTAAAGGTATTCTTAATGTTAATTGGACAAAATGATGATAAAAAGTAATGGATTTTTTATATGTTTTGAGCATATATTGCCTGATAAGATGTTTTAGACGTGTATTTTAACTAATTATTAGTTATTTTACTAAATGCTTAGGGTGTTTCAACTGTACATATTTTGTGTTGGAGGATTTCAAAAGGGTTATAATGGTTTTTAATATTATGAACTAATAAGGAATTTAAGGAATTATAGTTATACTTTACCTCTTTTTTTGTTCGTTTGTTTGTGGGCTTTTTGTTTGTTTATTTTGGTTGTCCAGTGTCACCACTGAAAACTTACCTGAAGGTAATATATATATATATGTGTATATAATATATATATACATATATAATATCTGTTTGTATATATTAGAAACAGATTATATTTAGCCATATATATGTATATAAATATACACATATAACGCACAAGCAATTAGTAAAAAAGAAGTCATGAATTTGAAGGAAATTATGGAGGGATACATGGGATGGTTCTGTAAGAGGAAAGGAGAGGGAGATATGACATTGTATTTAAAAAATGTTTTGTCAGAGCCAGGCAGGTAGATCAATAGAATAGAACTGAAGACCTAGAAATGAACCCACACTCCTATGGTCACTTGATCTTTGACAAAGGTAACAAAACCATCCAGTGGAAATAGACAGCATTTTCAACAAATGGTGGTTGTCCAACTGGTAATCATGATGTAGAAGAACGTAAATCAACCCTTATCCCCTTGTACTAAACTCAAGACCAAGTGGATCAAAAATCTCCACATAAAACTAGATACACTGAAACTAGTAGAAGAGAAAGTGGGGAAAGCCTCAAACACATGGGCACAGGGGAAATATTCCTGAACAGAACACCAATGGGTTATGCTCTATGATCAAGAATCGACAACAGAAGCCTCATAAAACTGCAAAATTTCTGTAAGGCAAAGGACATTATTATTAGGACAAAATGGCAGCCAAAAGATTGAAAAAATATCCTACATTGTATAGGAGGCCAGTGATATCCAATATATACAAAGAACTCCAGAGAAACAAATAACTCTACTTAAAAATGGTGGTCAGAGCTAAACAAAGAATGCTCAGCTGAGGATTATCGAATGGCTGAGAAGTACCAAAGAAATGTTCAACATCCTTAGTCATCAGGGAAGTGCAAATCAAAATAACCCTGAGATTCCATCTCACACCAGTCAGAATGGCTAAGATCAAAAACTCAGGTGACAGCAGATGCTGGTGAGGATTTGGAGAAAGAGAAACACTCCTCCATTGTTGGTGGGATTGCAAGCTAGTACAAACACTCGGGAAATCAATCTGAAGTTTCTTCTCAAAATTGGACATAGTGCTACCTGAGGATCCAGCTATACAACTCTTGGTCATACACCCAAAAGACGCTCCAACATATAACAAGGATGCATGCTCTACTATGTTCACAACAGCCTTATTTCTAAAAGCCATAAGCTGCAAAGAACCCAGAATTTCTTCAACAGGAATGGATACAGAAAATGTGGTACATTTACACAATTGGAGTACTTACTATTCAGCTATTAAAAGCAATGACTTTATGAAATTCTTATTCAAATAGATGGAACTAGAAAATGTAACCCAGTATTCAAAGAACACACATGGTATTCACTTACTGATAAGTTGATATTAGCCCAAAAGCTTGGAATACCTAAGAAAAAATTCACTGATCATATGAAGCACATAAAGAAGGAAGACCAAAGTGTGGATGCTTCGTTCCTACTAAGAAGGGAGGACAAAATACACATTAGAGGAAATACAGGGACAAAGAGTAGAGCAGGGACTGAAGAAAAGGCCAGAGACTGCCCCACCTTGGGATCCATCACATATACAATCACCAAACCCAGACACTATCATGGATGCCAAGAGGTGCATAGCTGTCTGCTGAGAGGCTCTGCCAGAACATGATAAATACTGAGGCAGACTATGGAGCTGAGAATGGGGTCCCCAATGGAGGAATTAGAGAAAGGACTGAAGGAGATGAAGGGGTTTGCAACCCCATAAGAAAAATAACAATACCAACCACTCAAACACCCAAGAGTTCCCAGGGACTCATCCACCATCCAAAGAATGCAAAGGGTGCACCGACAGCCCCAGCTGCACATGTAGCAGAGAATGTCACTGTGGGGACATCAATAGGCAGAGAGGACCTTGATCCTGTCAACCCTTGATGCTACAGTGTAAGAGAATGTCAGGGAGGGGGTGGAGGGGTGGGAGAGAACCCTCATAGAAGCAGGGTGAGGGGGATGGGATCGAGGATTTCTGGAGGGGAAACCAGGAAAAGGGATAACAATTTAAATGTAAATTAAGAAATCCAATTAAAGAAAAGAAAAAAAATCTTGTCATGTTGCCACAATGTAAATGATATTAATTACCGTTCTTATTAGTATAAATTCATTTGATATAATTCAAAACCCATTAATGAAATTTCATAACATACTCTGTATGTTTTGTTCTCTCAGTTGGCTGCTTTTCTTGTCACTATGAAAACATACCTAGGAGAAACAATGATAAGGAAAGAGGTTTTATTTTGCTTCACAATTTCAGAGGGTAGTTCATCTTGGCTAAGCAAGTGTAGAAATAGGGTGACTCTATTTGTGCTGGCACAACTTTGAGCAAAAGCTTGTCCATATCATACTTAATCAAGATTGGAGACAAGAACAATTTTCTCATATGCAAAGTCTCTCTCTAATTCATGGCTTCTTTTTTGTTAATGGTTTTAAAATATTTTATATGCATATGTATATACATATATCTTGCTAAATAAATAGTACAATTTACTCAGTTTGTAAGTGTTACTTGTATGTGTTTTACAGGTCTGACCATTTAATTGGAGTATTCTTCTCTGAGAACACCTTTCATTGTTCACTACTTTCCTTTAGTTCCTTGTGTAAGGTAAGGGTTTCATGGGCTTCCTCCTACCCACTCATGGCTTTTGCCATTGCCTTTGTCCTGCTCCTGGTTAGGCAGTTGTGTTTTTAAGAATTTATATGTGAAGCTTCTGGAATTGCTAGGAGACACAGCATGTTACAACAAACTCACTGATGCTTCCACTCCCAAGCCTTACTGGTCCATTAGCTATAAATGCAGACATTTTTTGTATATGTAACCATTTGTACAGGGCCAAAGAATTCTGTCCTTGATTGCTTGTTTCTGATGGTTCACAAGAACTATGTTGTGACTCATTAATTGGGTTTGGTCTTTATTCTTCAATACTGTGAGATTCTCATAAGCCACTGAGTCTTAGACTCTGAGTGTCTAAAATACCAATATCATACAGCAAGCACAAAATTCCGCTGCCACAATGAGATCGGGTGAGGTCTGCTAAGACTAGGATTCTTGTGGCTTCTGATTACTACTATGAATGAACTGGAGAAAATAATTTGCAATGTGGCGCTCTTCAACAATTTTTCTTTCCCTGCAGCGTTTGCCATGTCATATATTACTACTACTAGTATTATTATTATTACTATTATTATGTACTAAATCTGTGTATTTGTGTGTTTTTTAGTTCATATCATACATGACCGTGTGTGTGTGTGTGTGTGTGTGTGTGTGTGTGTGTGTGTGTGTAAAAACTGGGAATCAGTTCTTTCTATCATGTGTGGTGATCTGAAGGAGAAATTTAGCTCATTGGTTTGTGCATCTGTAAACAAAGCCCTCAGCTGTGGTGTTTATGTTTGGGGACTTCATGAAATATTTAGGAGGTATGTCCTTGCTGAAGGAAGTAAGTAACTGGGGCAGGCTTTAAAGATTTAAAACCTCACCCTAGGTCGTGCTTGATTGCTCTCTTATGTGTAAAGAGGGAATGTGAGTAACCAGTTTAACTAACCCAGTGTGGGTTTCAGAGAACAAAGTAAAGTAATGAGCTGAGGAAAGCTTTTTACTGCCGAGTCACCGTATCAGTTTTCAGACACTTTCTCTGAAATCATTCTTAATGTTTTATTTGTTTTTTTTTAATTTTGTTTCTATGATTGTTTTGGTTGCAAATATACAGGTGCCACATGTGCATGTCTGATGCTTTGAAAGAGGAAATGTAGGTGTCAGATTCCCTGAAACTTGACATGTTGGGTCTAGGACGCAAACTCAGATCATCTGCAAGAACAAGTACTTCTGATCACCGAGCCATGTTTCCATGTCCAAATACATTAGTTTTAAGTCACAGATTTAAAATAATATATTGTTATGTCCTGGAGATTATGAAAAGTAACTACTCATTGTACAGTTATGTTTTATTAATGTTGATGAAGTATACTCTTCCTTACGTTTAGATCCATCTATTTAATATCTACAGCCAGCCATCTTGTCTATACCTTCCAGTCACCTAATTTTAAATGCCATTTTTTTCTCAAACCACATTTCCACCTCTTTCTGACCTGCTGTTTGTTTAACTTTCTTACTGTAAATGTAGCTAAGTTAAGTAAGTATTAGCCATGCCATACCCTGCAATCCACTCTATTTTGAATTTTTTTCCAGCAAAGACACTAGTCTATTGATTAGTGTCAGTCAATATAACCATAAACTTTAGAAAACTGGAATAACACAGTCAAAATGTTTGATATAAGGTAACACGAATGATCTGTAGTACAATTTCCGACAAAGTTTTTTTTCTAATGAAAATTCTCATAAGCCTGGTTTTTCTGCCCTTATTTCTATTGTCTTTTTTTTGCCTGTCACACTTCCAACAAGGTAGGCCACTAAGTCTACAGGAGTCTGTCACTACTCTGACACTCAGGTCCACATTGTTCGCTATTGCTATGAAGTACCAATACCGAAGGCAGCATTTCCAATGCCAATACTTCTATTAGATAACGTTTCTCAGTGATGTGACAACATGTCTGATATAAATAACTTAAGGGAGAAAAGACTTTGCTTTGACTTGTGTTCATTTTCTTCTATTATAATGGAAAAATAATAAGTCTTGGAAGCAAGGTCTTGAGGCGAGCTGGCTCGGTCCTGTCTGGACTGGGGAGCATATTAGATTGTAGACATAGAGCTGTGCTATCATTCTCTGAAAGCAACCCCCAGTGACTCAATTCCTTATACCATCTTTTCTGCCTTGGACAGTCCAAACATAGTTATAGCATTTGAAGTTTTACCTCAATTTAAACTCAATAATATTAATAGACTTAGAGTCATCCATAATTCAACAACATCACAGTGTGGAAAAGAAATAAGAAAATCACGTTCCTGCTATCTAAATTAACCAAGATTAAGGGCAGATTAGAATGATCTAATTCCTTTATCCTATGTCTCTCATTGTTCTCTGTCTGCTGTATGAGACTGGGCCTGAAGATTATCTTTTCTGTCTCCGTGTCTGTGCTGCTAGCAGAGTGCTTTGCTCTTTCTCTATCTGAATATCATAGACGTTATCACATAGAAAGCAATCATGGATAATTTATAAAAATCTATAACAGAGTTTAAAAGGGATTAAGAACTGACACCAACTGACCTCCACTGGTTCCAACTGACCAGGCAACAGAGGAACAAATGCTTTCAATACACATATAATATACATATGTCATATTCAAAACTTATGGCGCATGTTAGTGTTTTAAAATGCGTTTTGACTATATTTGCTGGAACTGTAACATACACATAGATGCACAAGCATAATTCTCTGAGTCAGGAGCACAGTGAGGAACTTTTAAATTATATTTATGCGTTAATTTAGTTGTAGAACTTGATTATAGGGGAAATTTAAGAGAAATAAAATTTGTTATTGCACTGTTCTCTTAAAGTCAATTTTAAAAAGACCATTATACTGTAAGATGCCCGTCTTATATTTTAAGTGACCTCAAGATGTATTATTAACTCTCTAAGTTGTATTACTCAATATGAGGTCTAGCAAAATATACAGTCTTTTTGAATGTAGGAGATATTTTTCTTAATAAAGAATTGCCATAAAATTTTGTTCAAATATATGGGAAATATTTCACACTCAAATCGTACTAATAGGTGCCACTATTTTTATTGTACATTAACCATTAGAATCTCTGCAGAGATATAGAATATTAAATTAATTCCATTTGACAACAAGAAAAAGAAAACAGTTCTTTTATCTTCTATAGTATAATAAGTGAGAAATGAAATAGAATAATTAAACACCAGGCAGGCATTAAAAACAATTTGTCTCCTAGGAAGAAGATAAGCAATTATGGATGACAAAAGGGTCTGCATATAAGTTATTAAGATTGATAAATATTTCCCCAAACTGGGCGTATGAGTATATTTGTCTTACTTTTCATATTTATAATGAGAATGAAATATAAGACAATTTTTTGTAATACTATTTCTAAGAGCACACAAAACACTGACATTTGTATACAGGACTGATAAATTTGTTTGATTTTATTTAGAGAAAATGCATGGAGTATAATTCACAGGAATTAAAGGAGTCTTAATTAGTTGGGCTCTTTACCATCTTTTATCAAGAAAAGCAAGCATGTTAATTCTGTCATGCTGATCTTCCCTTTCAGCATTCCTACCAACACACTAGTGATTTACATTTTATCATTGTTTTTTTTATTTTCTCAAGATGATTGAAAAAAGTCAATAAGAATTTAAGATTATCAAAGACATGCACGTTGACTATCATGGTTAGTGGATCCGTTCTACTAGATGTTACTTTAAATAATTTACATTTAGAGATTACATAAAAATTTGAAGAGATAAGAATACCAGTAAAGTGTATAAAATTTTTAATCTGAAAATATGTTCTTCAGGAAAGAAATATTCAGCTTTTTAAAGAAATGCTAGTGCATTTTCAGAATTCAATATAAAAGGAGAGTCATTTGAAGAACACTTCAAATGTTACACAAAATTATGTTGTTTGATAATAGATCAAACATGAAAAGGAAAGTAATAAACTCTAGTCATATAGATCAGAGCTATAATTTTGTAGTAGGAGCACTCTAAGAGAAAACAAAGCCCACAAAAACATAAGATATAGAATTAACTTTAGGAAATGATAAAGTGCGCAAATACAGCAGTAAATAAAAATATAGATGATTCTAATGCAATGTTTAGCAGCACTATTCAGGAAGCTAAAAATTCACAGAGAAAACAACGACTTTTAGATCCGAAGAAGAAAATATTTACAATAAGACTGGCTCATCTCATTGTATCAAACCATTACAAAGAAGGCCGTAAAAGAAAGAGTCTCCATGACTAATCCTGAGAAAATATAAAACAAGTTAAGACCAAGGAACATTTTTAAAATGTTTATTCAATTGAGGAAAAAAAAAACCTTTGCTAAATATCTTTCTATGCCATATCCATTTGTCTGCCTCCCTTATGTCCATCCATTGACAAAGGTTGGCACATCCCTGAGGAGTGGTCAGGTTCCAGCAAAGGCTTCTTATCTACCAGGAAACAACAGCATTTGAGTGTATTTGTCTTACCTTTTATATTTATAACAAGAATGAAATATAAGACAATGTTTTTCCAGGCATTATATCATTAACAGTAGAGACCTGTGTGGGAAAGAGCACTTTCAAATACTTTTCAAAATAATTATTTCTTCTCACTCAAGAAATCTAAAAGGTGAGAGTATAACTTACTAAATACAGAACAGACTATAAAATGCCATTTTGGATACTTCCTTACTTTGAGAAGGCAGAGTTTTTTGGGTTTTTTTTCTAAATTGAATGTGAAATTGGTGTTCTAAAATTGGAATAAATGAGATTCCTTGCATAATTTTGATGAGGTTTAAAGAAAGGGAAGTTTGAAATTATGTGTAAATAAAGTCTTTTGTTTATGTTTATTGTGGTCACCACGTAAATTTGATTGTATTACCTACACTAAAATAAACTTCGAATTCATGAATAGTAATGTTTATAGAGATATAAAATTTCAAAGGGAAAGCTCAATGTCGAATTTTCAATTTTCTCTGCATTAGAAAGCATACCCACAAGAAAAATTCCACTATATCAACTCTAGGTCTAGTTGTTTTTGAATAAAAACAAATATTAAAGAATTCTAACAACTTGAGATATTTGCAATTTCTGTCTTTTAGCCATTTAGTTTTCATAATTCCCAAGAAAATAAATATGGGCAGAAAACTTAGAGCCAACACTATGAAAAAAAATCCATATATTAGTCAGAAAAATGAACATAGATTTGAAGTAGCAAAAGGGCTATTGTTACGGACAATTTGGTATTTGATAAACTCAGGATAGCTATTGTTAGCAAGATGAAGACATGTGTTAGCTGAAATTAAGTGTCCAAGTAGGAGTAAAAGTAAAAAGCAATCACTCAATTTAGCAATGTGGTGTTTTGACAATTGAGGTCAGAGCATGGTCAGTGCCCTTGAAAAGTACTGAACGAGGTAATGAAAGATGGGAATAACGGTGAGATAGAAGGAAGTTGGGCTACAAACATCAGTGAGAATGTATTTTATTACTTGTGCATTTTTAGGGTAATGATGCAGCAGAAAGTATCAAGTTAGAAACATCTGACCCAACAGTGGTAATAAAAAACCGTCCTATATATGTGCATGCAGGAGTTCTAGTCAGAGAAAATTCTAGTAAGTTCTTTGATGATTTCTATAACCTCCATCTAACATGGAATGCCTCGTGCCTTTGCAGTAGTTACAGAAAGCATAGAAGTCTGCTTACGAGTGAGGAAAGAAACAGAGTCAATTATCTAAGGGGATAAAACTATTCTTCAGGCAGGTCAAAATTTGACCTAGACTGTGTTTAAACCTGTTTAAAGTTTGATATATATATATGTTTCTTCTACTAGATTGTTTTCAAAATATTAAGGGTTTCCCAAACCAGCAAAAGTAAAATAAATAAAATAGTCCTTTAGTCAAGGTAGAAATGTGTGGACAATTTTAAGGGGGAACCTTTCATGATTGATTATAAAGTCTAATTTATGTAAAGAAGGAAACGGAAAATAAGAATTGGAGGAGATGACAGAGTTGTGTTGAAAATTAATATCACATGTTTAAAAATAAAATACCTTCAAGTCATCTTACTGTTCCCTGCACGAGGTTGTAGGCACACTAATTTGTTGTTTTCAGGCCATCAGTTCAGAGCTCATCACAGATATCTCTGTGTCATTCCGTTTAGGATGGTGTTCAAACCCAACTTAAGCCATTGTTTGAGCAGATGTGTCCATACAAACCTATTGTAGATTTTCACCCATTGAAGTGAGAATCTACATTCAGGAAACATGTCCAACACTGCTTGGTGTTTAACAAGTATGGCATGAATGGGTGTAGGACTGTTAAATGGAAAGAAAGGCTATTTGGGATATTTCTGTGGAGAAATGTTTGTCAGTGAAGAGGAAGATGCCAGCGAGTACTGGAATCATAAATGCTTCTTTTGTGGATGTCGTTTTAAAGATTAGCTTTTTGCTAGTAGTGAGAGCTGCATTGAGAAGTCATAATATTGCTAAAATAATGTTTGATTTGGAACGGCCCTTCTTAATTTGCTGCTATTCTCTCAGTTGGGACATTGATCGTGGTGTAATTGCAGCTCCTTTTGCTTCCGATTGTGCGTTCCCATTCATTTTTTTTTCCACAGGCAGCTTTCAGCCACAAGGATAATTATATCTAATTTCATGAGTCTCAGAATGAGATTGTGATGCCTAAATGAGGCCTTTTGTTTTTTCATGTTTTTCTCGCTTGCTTACTCTCCCCCATGAATCAAAAATTCCTACCGATAATTGGTTGTTCATTTCTAAGAGGTAGTATTTCGTGAAATAGACCTAATAACTTGTCAGGTCCGATGAAAATATTATTTTACAGAGAGCCTTGGTCACTGACTCTACCTTCATGCTGGAGGACAGAGAGTTGTGATATTTCTAATACTGTTAATTAAAGCGATAGCACATGTTTATGTGGTTTTTGAAAGAGACAAATGCGCCGGACATTTTTAAATCGTCCCCTACATGAGAGCTCCTCTTTGCTTCTCCTCATGAAATCATTCACAAGGCACATATTTACAGGAGAAATATCTGGTCACATGGACTTAGTACCTATGCCATTCTATAAAATTACTGTCAAAATGCAAGATGAGAATTACCAGAAAAATACATCAAAATTATTATATTTTTTTTGAGAAAGTTAGTTATCACTCCCAAGCTCCTCTGCAGTCAGCACAGAGCCTCCTGGCAGCTAGAACAGCAGGAACCAGCTAATGAGGCAAGTCACCCGTTATCATCACTGTGCTTAGCCTGATTTAGTTATCTGAATCAAAATGACAGACTCAGGAGGAAGGCTCCTGGGAACTTGACTGAAAATGTTATGTTGATGTAACCGTGCATTGATCAGTCTGGTGGAGTGATTCTTAGTCTCCATGCCAACAAGAAAAAGAAACAAAAAAAAAAAGAATACTGGGTTAAAGGGTGTGCTTTAGGAAAAGGATACTGGGCAAGATATTTTCTTTAGAAACAGACTTGAGTTAAACATTGAAATAAGCTTCATGCCCTGACCAACTCAGGGCTTCTCAACACATAAGAGGTTTTATAAAGTAATTTCAGCTTGTCAGGAACAATTTTCCTCTTTCCCTTTAGGATTACTTATAACTTTAGCTTTGCAACTGTAGCCCATGTTATTGGCAGCCTATTAACTTTATTTCACTGTGAAAGATGAAAGAATTAACTCTTTCAGTGCTCCCCTACTCTCCCACGATTCATTATATACAGCTCTTTTTAAAGTGCACTTGACAGGTAAGGGATAAAATTAAGAGGTTTGATACAGGTGGCCCTACAAATAAAAGATGTAAGTCACCTGAGGGGAGTATGTGTTGTTGACATATTGCTGTGGCTGTTGAATTGCTGGTCCTCAGTAGAAGAGAGGTCTTCTTTTTATGTCAGGTGGTTAGACACATTCTCTCTCCTAATAGACAAATTATCAATGATTAAAGCAATGTTAAATGCACATTAAAAGTCATATATGAGGACAAAAAGATTGTTTTTCTAAAGATAGAACAATTCAACATACAAATCTTAATCCATCAACGATAACAATAGTGAAGATGCTGTACAAAAGAAAGGGTTTGTATATTTGACATACATACAAATTTCCTTCATAGGTCATCAACGGAACAAAGAGAGGATACGCCCACACATTTCCTCCTAATTGACATACCAGGTTTACTTTATGTTCCTGGGTGGAAATGTACAAAACTTCTTTAATACCTTCGCTGAGGCTATTCAAATTGATTTACTTATTGTGTTATGATTTACCAATTTTTCTGACCCGATATAATTTAATGCAAACAAACAACAAAAGCCACAGAACAGACAAACAAACAAAAACACAACAAAACACTTCACTCTCTGGGTCTTTCTGCAGCCTCTCTGTACCTTGAAAACGAGTGCTCAGCTGCATTAATGAGTGAAGTAAGAGCTAACAGGAAGCCAAAATCCAAATTTTAACTGCATTCTGGAAATAAGAGAATTTATGTGTTGAATACAAGGTTCTTCTTTCCATTTAAATTGGAGCACTGCTTTGGTGATTTTCCCCCTCCCTCTGACGGCTGTTTTAGTCTTTAATCCATGCTGAGAATAGTTATAATGTTAAGCATGTGCAGACCACCGATTACCACCAGATGTTTGAATGAGAAATGTTCCCCATAGTCTTATGTATTTGAACACTTAGATACAGTGCTTTGGGGGAAGTCGTAGCACCTTTAGGAGGCTGAGCCTTGATGGAAAAAGCACATCACTGAGGGCAGGGCTGGAGAGTTGCCAGCCTCATGACGTTTCGTTTTCTACTTTTCTGCTTCTTGTATGGGAATGAAAATGTGATTGGCTAGTTGACTCTGTTGGTCTTCCTGTGGAGTTCCTATCCTCTTCACGGCCTCTGATTTTCTCCCAACTCTCCCAATAAGAGTCCCCGACCTCTGTCCAATGTTGCGGGCATTTGCATCGGTTTCAGTCAGCTGCTGGGTTGAGCCTCTCAGAGGAGAGTTTCGTAGGTTTATGTCTGCAACCATAACATAGTAGTATTGTTAATAGTGTCAGGGATTGGTACCAGTCTATGGGATGGGCCTCGAGTTGAGCTGGTTATTGTTTGGCCCTTCCTTCAGTCTCTAGACTATCCTTGTCCCTGTATTTCTTTTAGACAAAATAAAAAATAAAAAGAGTAGAAAGCTTTGTGGGGGTGTTCTTATCCCTCCATTGGGCGTCCTACCTGTCTACAGAAGGTGGCTCCTTCAAGTTTCATAACCCCCTGTTAGGCCTCTTGATAAGGCCACGCCTGCTGACTCTCGGGAACCTCCTTCATTTCAGGTCTCTGGACCAAGCTATGGCACATATACGGCAGACATGCAACTCAGTCTACGTGTGGGTTCTCCAACAAATGGAGCAGGGGCTGTCCCTAAAGCTGTTGCCAGTCTGCGGAATCCATTTCGCAGTAGGGCCTTCTTGTCTGGCCTCATAGAGAGAAGATGCACCTAACCATGCAGGATGGGAGCATACCCAAGGGGGCCAGCCTCTCAGAAAGGAGGGTGGATTGTGGGAGGCACCCTGTGACCAGGAAACAGAAGCAGAAGCAGAAGCACTGTTTGGGATGTAAATAAGTAAATTAAATGGTTAATTAAAAAACAAAACAAAACAGAAAACGTGATTGGGTTAGTTTCTGCTCCTGCCGCCACACCTTCAGGTTGTAACGGACTTTATCCCTTCAGAAGGTTAAGTAACATAAACCCTTTCCCCCTTAATGTGCTTTGGTTTGAGTATTTTATCACCATAGAAAAGTAGTTAGTTAATACAACTTACCCTACAGAACACACCACACAGTACGCACTTAGAGTCCATGACATCCAAAGCTCGTTGAAATGTAGGTCTTTTCAGATGTCCCTAACGATCTTCGAAGGTATTCAGAAGTCCGGACAAATAGGAATGGAGTGAGTGGTCTGACAAAATGAGACACAGGGATAGGGAGCTTGGCTAATTTGTCCTGCTCTGCCCCCTGGTCACTCTGCACCACAAGTGTTTCTTGTTGGCCTGAAACCCAGATGCTTGTTACTAATAACTTTCACATACAAAAAAATAAAATTCGTCCATACCTCACTTGTGTGAATAGAGCCCAGTTCAGAGACATCCTATCACGCTACTCTACATCACATAATCTTTCGAGAATTATTTGTATTGTTATTTAATTTCCTTAGCATTTTAAACACTGTCCTTTTAGAGGGGATTGGTTTGGTTTTTTTTTTTTCTTCTACTTCTCATTTCGCTATTTTTTTCCTTCATGCTCTTTTTATGAGGTTCCCCTGGGATTCATTTTGTCTGAGTGCAAAAGGACATTCATTCAACTAAACGTGTTGAATGAGACAATATGGTGGGCCACTGTCCTCAAGAACAGAACCGAAAAAAAAATATGTTGCCTCCAGGAGGAGCTATCTATTAATCGACCTGAGAGCCTCACATAGGAGAGAAAGGGTACAAAAACAGTAGGTATAAAATAAACAGTGCCTCTCTTGATCCCCCCCCCCATATATGCTACCATTGCAAAGAAAGTTCAAAGCAATATCAAAGGAAGCAGGTGAACTGTGGAGGTAGGCTTGCTTTCCTGTAAATACAACCTAATGCCTACAATGACTGGAGTTTCCCCTTAAGAAAGCAGTCAGTTTCAGCACCAGCAGTTTTATCCTAGCTCAAATCAGTCAGTCACCAAAGGGAGGAGGAGGCATAGTCCTGCAGCCCAGCCATCCACTATGACCTCCCTAGGAAATATTCAGTCTAACAAATCAGTGAACAGAGAAATTTAAAATTTGTACCTTTTTCTATCTACAAGTAATGTAAGAGAACGTTGATGTTCAACTTAACAAATTTCCTTCTGAATTCTATCATCAGCTATATATTTTTAAAGAAATCAATACCTTTTAAAATAGTACCTAATTTTATCCTTATGTTCCTATTCTGACTTTGCCTCTATATTCTGTATCTGCAAAGAAAATTCATTATCTTTGGTTCCTATTGCTAGAAAAGGTCAGTGGTTTTATTGTTTTATGTGGTCATGTTTACGTAAGGGTAAGAGCAAATTTTTTTAGACAAACCTCCACAGGTAATTATTCTAAGCAACAAAAAAGTATAATCATTGTTCTATTATGATTTTATAGCACCATCATAGCATTTCTGTTGCTTTCAACACCACATAAATACCTTGAAATAACAAATGCCTGCCCATAAAAAAACACTTCAAACACAGTGCTAATTGTACCTTTGCCAAGAAGATTGTGTTTCTCGACATGACTACTCTTGGCAGCTAACCACCACAAGCCTTGGAAGATTCTCCTTTGCAAGAGATACACATCTGTGAACTCTAGGTCTCCCTGGTGTTATTCCCTCAGGATAGAAGGGAAAACATCAACAGGGATCCAGCACAAGGTCTGTGATTGGCACAATTTGAGGCTACTGTTTAGACTTTATACAAGTCTTGCAATTGATGAAACAGGTAACCAAGATGTGATCCATATAATTACAATTTACACACAGGCGCAGAATCTTCCATTTTTCCATCCCTTCAAGCAGTTTTCCATTTTGTCAGGATAGTGTTGGGGGCTGAGGCTTCTCCTATGCATGTTCTATGATCATTATGTTGCAGATCTGGGTTCTGAAGAGCCTTATTCCATAAGGCCTGTTTGCCCACTTGGGTCTTTATTATAGTGATGCGTGACAGGTTCTACCACGAACAGACAAAACCTGAGTGCTTCAGTGTAACCTCAAAGGTGATGAGGCAGCTAAAAGTTGCAGACCTTTACTGACACCTCAGAGTCCTGAATTTCAGACCTCAGAGGTCTAATGTTGAAGCAGAGGTAGTTAAACTTATGAGGGACACTAAGTGTAGAGGACTAAAATTTGGTACCTTTGTCTGTCTATACTCTTACCCCGGAACAATAAGCCTTTTCCTTGATCTATAAGCATCTAGCTATAAAAACTTGGGACCTTAAGCCTTCAGTTCTCAAGGGTTAGAATGATTCTGGAATTAGAAGCTTAATGTGTGACTCTTTGGATTGAGGTCCATCCACTATTAAAGGAACTAATGTTTATTTAGCTTCAATTTCTATCAACGTACAACCAACACCACCCCAGGCAGCCATTCAAGACAGCAAAATAATTTAGATGGTATCACTTTAGGTTTATACGTTGCTTGAGTATAAATTAGTACCTGTATCAGATTCTTGAATAAAGATCGGCTTGACATTTTGTATAAAAAATTCATTAAGACATTTGGCAGAAACTCACTTTGGTTTTGAATTTTGTTAGGAGTAAAGAACTACAATCTTCTATCCATAGGTATTTCTACCCTAGATTTCAATGGGGCAAATGGTGTTTATAATCAAGTTATATATAGGGACACGTGTAATTTAGATTACTTGACATATTATATTGTCATGCTGGACAAACATTAAGTTATTCTAATATACCTGCATAAGTTTTATTAGTATGGGTATTTTATTTTTATTTTCAGGTAACTTGTACATAACAATAATGAAAAAAACTCTACCACTGAAAATCATAAATATCCAATATTATAAAAAGACCTTATTAAACAGGAAAAAGATCCAAAATACCCCTCTTATGTACTACAGTGCATAGGAACTTGAAGTTGACTCTGAATCTAATTTGTGTCACCTTTGTGAGTGCTAACACAGTCAATATTCTATCTAAAACCACGTATTTGGTTTCATTGTGGATCGTCATAATTGGGTATATGCTTGGTTAAAGATATTGTTCATTTGGTATTCCTGCTTCGTTCTAGCTGCTCCTTATAAAAAAAAGAAACATTTGCTTTTCTTAAATTGCTCCCATGCTTGTTAACTCCTCGGATTCAATGTATTCAGTCATGTTTTGCATTCAGTATTCTAAAAGAGGGAATGAAAACCATCTTGACAGATTATTTTTCCTTGGAGAATTTCGGTTCTAAGGCTTTATGCAAAAAGAATACTAGATTAATGATAACTGAGAAGCAAGAAATATTCCTTCTGGTCTCTGAGCAGTGAAATGACACATGGTAGTGTGTGCCGTCATGTAGACTCCTCAAATCCCAGCAGAATTTCAAAGACTTGAATCTCAGTGTTGTGCTTTTTCTACTGCAGAAATGGCATTTTACGTATTCGGGCTTAAAGGTCTGCTACTGAGAAACGCGGTTTTAAGGCATCCCTTTACTCGATGATTTACAAAATCTAAAGCAGTAAAGGCATTTTTAAAAGAGTGGGGGCTATGAGGATACAAATTTTCATTTGTTTGTGAATGTGTGTCCAGGTTTTCATGCCTGTGCATGTATGGATGTGCATGTGTGCTCATGTATGTATATGTTTGTAGGTGTGTGCATGCATGTGCATGGTGCATACCCCTGTGTGTTTGCATGTGTGCATGCACATGTGCATGTGTGTAGTTGTATGTATGCACACATCTAGAGTGGTGATGATAAATATTAATAGCTTTTATTGTTTGATATTGGCCCAGTCCCCATTGTACATCTCATATCAGCACTCCAGTTTTCTGATCATTCTAATGTTGTGTTGTGCCTGTAGCCAACATGTTTGGGGAAGCAAATTGAGGTCGTGTTTGATCAGATTTGTGTTCCAAAGAAATGGTGCTAACATAAATTAGCTTCAGTTCTTTCTAACTGGATAGAAAACATTTGGATAATTTTTTTACTTGTTATAGTATATTTTGATTAATTTATCTAGTACTATCTAAAGCTAGGTTTTTCTTTTATAAAAGAATAAGACAACGTGCTTTACAAGCACACTGACAGGGTTTGATTCCTGATTAAACATAGATAAGCAATATAAAACCATAAAAATGCCTATCACTTTATACACTCCTGTAAATGTCATCGCCACTGTGAAGACTGCAACATTAATAGTCTGACATCACAGAGTTTTCAGGAAAATCAACTGAGTTTACAAATGTGATGTTCGTGTATTAGTTCTGTGACCCATACTGATAAACAAACAAATAGAAACCTGTTATATATTTGTACTAGCAATATAAATGATATAAAATAATACATTAAAAAGGTGAATTTAAATGTTCTTAGCTTTTCTTTCTAACATTAAAATTGCAGTAACTCATACTTAGCTACTTTTTGCTCTACTGAAATAGCAGACTAAGAGCATGCAGTCCCAACCTCCGTGTGGATAGGTGTCCTGCTCCCTAGTGCCACTCGTGTTATGATGTGAATTTGTAATTCACAGGACAGCTAAATCCTTTATATTGGGCAACTTCCATTATTATATCACAAGCATTCAAGGATTCTTTGAAGCATCATTTGGAATATGAATGATCCTGTAAGACTACTTCCCGAACTATAAAAGTAGTAAATTATTTAAGAGGTTGGGTTCGGATGGGAGAAAGTTAAGGCACGAAGAACAATTTCTTGAGGCATCCCAGCCTGTGCCTGCCCCAGTCTTTAGTTTTCGACAGACAGGCTATAAGGAAGCTTTTCCATTGTGTAAGTTTGCCATGATTTGCTGAGCACAGCCTTCAGTTATGGAGGCAAGTGACTAAAGAAAGAAATCTCTAAAACAATGAGCAAAGATGAATCCTGGCACACTACATTGTACCAAGACAGAAAATACTGTATAGCTTTCTTCTCTTTTCTAGCTATACTATAATTTATAGTATTTTTTCTTTATGCACTTAATCCTGGTTGAGATCTATTTGTTACTCTTGTAAGTTAGGCAACCCAGAGACAGCTACAGCAATGTTTAGGTTTCATTCTATGATGCTATCTAATAAAAGTTTCTAGAGACTACCTCAGAGACATCCCATTTAAATGTAATTTCAGTTTGACAAATATAAATCACAGAATGTAGCAAATATAGAAGGTCAGATTCTTTTTTTACAAGTCATAACATGCTACCCCTGAATATTTGTCTAACAAACAAAATCTAAATGTTTAAATTTGTTTTCAAGTGTTTAAAGAAATGCTCCGTGTCTACAGGGCATGTATCCAAGCAGAGGACATTGCAGCCTGTTAAATAGAACCACAAAGGTCAGAGTTAACCTTTAGATGTCCCTTAATGAGAGACAAGTCGTTCTTTGAAGTGAAAAATCAAAGCAGAGTCCTCACGGACTGAAATAATTTCAAATGTAACAAAATATTCTTGCTTAAAAGCTGCTAATTATATTACTCAATATAGAAATTTCAAAACCATGTAATTCTCTCTAGGCATTCTATTGCCTCCATAGGAAGCTGAGGGATCTACTTGGTCATGGCCAGGGTCACAATACAAAACACAGTCAGACCATAAATCTGTAGTGATGCATTTGGTCACAAGCCAGACACACTGGCTTCAGTGATTCCTCTCACAGTCTCCAAGGATCTGCTCCTTTCCACCTCTGTGTCCTTTTTTATTTTCTTTATGTGTTAACCATTATTTCTAGAATGAAGATGTTTACATAAAAATTATAAACTATCATCAACACAAGTATATTTCTGATACTCAAATTTTGCTCAGCAACGGGCTTTGAAACCCATCTGTATGCTATAGTTTCTAGGTTGCTCCATGGTTTAATCCATAAGATATTCTACTAGATACTTACAGTAAAGAATCAACTTGACAAGCCCCTCATGTACAATGAGACAGTAAAAGGAAGCATTTTGAATTATATATAAAGAATTCATAACAAATTATTTTTCTTCATTACCCAGGTTTTGACAGGCAATTACCTAACTCTAGCGCGTAAAGCTTACTGTCCTATAGTAAGGACACAAGCTAAGAAAAAATCTTATGAAAACTACAGTCCAATAGAGTCTCATTAAAATGTAGAATGTGGTCATGAGATGGGATGCTGCCTCACTCCTGCAAACTCCTTATGAGAACAGAACATCAGAGAAGCAGCTGGTACAGGGTGTGTGCAGGGCAGGAAAGTACATAAAGTATCCGAGCAGAAAACCAGGGAGACAAAACTCAGGCCAATCTGGATGACCTTTCCTTCAGTATCTTCTCCACTTTTTGTCCCTGTATTTCCTTTAGACAGGAGCAATTCTGGGTTAAAATTTTGTGAAGGGTAGGTGGCCCCATCCCTTAACCAGGGGTCAATACAGATGGATACTTGCAGCCATCGGACTGAGCTCAGGGACCCCAATGGAGTTAGGGGAAGGACTGAAAGAGCTGAAGGGGTTTGCAACCCCATAAGAAGAACAATAACAACCAACCAGACCCCCCTAGACTAAGGGACTAAGGGACCAAACAAAGAATACATATTGTGAAACCCATGGCTCCACAGAGGATGGCCTTGTCTAGCATCAATGAGAGGGGAAGCCCTTGGTCCTGTGAAGCCTTGAGGCCCAAGCATAGGGGAATTCTAGAGAGGTTGGTGGGAGTGGGTGGGTGGTAGGGGAAGCATCCTGTGGAAGCAGGGTCAGGTGTGGAATGGAGGTTTTTTTGGAGGGGAAACCTGGAAGGGGGGGAACATTTGAAATGTAAATAAACAAAATAATCAATAATTAAAAAAAAAATCTGGCCACGAGTTGCTTCTGCTGAAACTGTTAGTCAATGAGCATGTATGAGACAAACCTCACACACAAATTAATTCCTAGGCAGAAAGAAATGAAGGCTCACACTTGTGGGTTCAATCTCAGTTCCAAGTGTCTTATACTTTGTCAAGATTTCAAAGGAGAGAATGAAAGAAGGGGGAGGAGAAGGGGAGAGAGAAAACTGAAAGGAACCAAAAAGAAAAAAAATGCTTGAAGAAACAAGACAACCATCAGCCAAGGTGACAGCCTGTATCTATCTATCCGTGGAGACCTCTGGTTCTAGCCCAGGGGTAAGGGCACAAGCACAAAGGGGGAAGTGCCTCTCCCACCTCTGTGGCTGCTGCCCAGAGGAGAAGCTGCAGGGGCTGCACTTGCTGCTCTGTGCTGAGCCCCAAGCTGAACTGAGCAGGGGGAGGGGTAGGCTGATTAGTGAGCACAGAACAGGGGAGCATTGTGGGGTGAAGCATCCACTTTCCAGGCAGTGTTACAGCTCTTGTGACAGATGCTCTCAGATGACAGAGTAACTCGCACATACCTTTATTCCCTGTGGATAGGATCTTATACACAGTTTTGGGGTGGGTTGGGTCTGACAGCAGGTGCTTCCTATTGGCTTGGCCTGAGATGACTCATCTACATGAGGAGGGACTTGTGTGCACTGCCCCCCTGAGAGCCACAGTTCTCTCTACGGGGGTCTGTGGCTACTTGGCAGGGGTCTGGAATCCAGACAGGTGAAACTCCTACTGTCCCTTCAGGGTCCCGGTGCTTCAAGCCTTAGCTCAGCCTCATCTGGCTTCCTCTCATGGTCGACTGCTCCATACCAAGGCAAACAGAAAATTAAGTAATAAAGTAAAAAAAAAATTATATAAGACTAACTTGTTGTTTGTAGAGAAAGTAGCAGTGACGTTACAAGAACATTCGCTAGGATATGATGATGGTGAACCTTTGTGTATCATCTTGACAGGGATATTAGGAACTCTATTGCTTATTTAAATATTGATTTTAGTGTTTCTTTTGTGGTAGTTTTTTTTGAACTAGTCAACATTTTTAAGACACACATCAGATTTCTCTTCATAATATCGGTGGGCCATAGCTAATCAACTTTTTATCTATATCTATATCTATATCTATCTATCTATCTATCTATCTATCTATCTATCTATCTAAATTCTATGTATCTTGATAATGCTATCGGAGATCTTGGCATTGAATATTTATAATAATCTTTTGAATTTACATTAAGTACATTAAAATCCTTTGAAAGATGTGTTGTCCATGTATTGCTTGTCGCTTCTGATAATTTAGATGATGGCAGCCTTCATTACATTCTCTTACATCATTGCTTTTATGATGTTCCCCAGTCACATTGTATCATTTCACCAATACTTTCAACCAGATATCGACTCATACTTTTTAAGTAATGTTTACTTAGCTATCTGTTGACCAACCGAGTGTCGAGAGAAATTGGAAACCTTCTTAAATCAGAAAAACTGAACTATTACATATTATAATGGATAAATCAACTAAGCTAGTCCATAAATTGCAATCTTAATAAAGGCAAGCTGGCAAGGAAGTAAAAATTACCTTAGACTAAGGAAAAAACTGAAGAGCAGGGAATACAAGCATCCCAGGGTTTTAACTTCAGACACCTCTCTTCTCAACCCCATCACTGACTCGGGATTACTAAAGGACCCATTATATTAGTTATATTCTGTCATGAAATTTACTAATTGTTCTCCTTGTAAATATAAAACCCCATGAAACCCATAAAATACAACAGAGGTCTAAGGTAAGCGTCATACTTAGCTTTGTGTTGCTACAACAGAATGACAGAAACGGGTTATAATAAGCTAATTTTCTTCATGTTTTCAATATGAGCCCAAGACAGAAAGGTTTCATCTACTGAAGGCTTTTTTTTTTTTGCTCCATGACTTGGTGCCAGGGATCATCTGGACAAGAATGGAAGATATGTTGCTATTCTTATTAGATATTTTTCTCATGTATAAAGTTGTCAGATGTTTTTCCTCAGGAAATAACAGCAAGTAGTGGTATATTCTAGATAGAATGCTGACAACAGTGTAAAGAATAAGTTCCTTCCCTCACTTGCTTAATAAAACAGTTAGTTTATTAGGGTTTAGCAAGGAATATGGTTCAAGTTTTTATGGTTTTTGCTTTCATTTGTTTTGTTTTGTTTTGTTTTGTTTTGTTTTAGAAGCAAGGGTGACTTAAAGGTAGATGCATCACTGGAAAAAAAATCAGCCAATAAGAGACAAAAGACAAAAGCTAATTGCAGAACAGGTGAGATCCAAAAAGGCTGTAGCCGTGAAACTCCCAGAATAGCCTGACTGACTGGTACATCTTTCAGTCACAGAATTCTCAGGAAATGTGACTGCCTATATAAACTTGGAGGCTGGTCTTGTGAATCTTTTGAGTTTCAGGGTCTCGGTGAGATTTGGAAATGTTATTTCCTGAGTTTTAACATGCCTTCTACCAGGAAGGACTATTTAAATACATGTACAAAAGTAACCTTTCTCCCAGCATGACAGCACTAAATCATTCATGAAGGCAGATGGTTTATGATCACCACATCTATTGAAGGTCATCCTCATAATACTATTGCTTTTAGGAAACTTTAGAAGTAAAAAAGTATTGCACTTTTCTTTCATTTCAGTTATAATATTTTGATAGTTTGCATATCAGTAAAATTTATTTTTATATTCACATCTCCAGATACAGATTTATAATTAAATGCACATGAAATTCATAATGTTCATTATATGAAAAAGAATGGTATTATGAGTTAAGCAAGGAAGAAAGAAATAGAATATTAAGTATAATATTGTCTTCATTAAAACATGAAAGGCTTGCAGGGCATGGCTATTATGATGATTCATTTTTCTAAATGAAAATGGATTTTTCTCTCATATCACACATCCCTACCACAATTTTTCCTTTTTCTCATTCTGCCAGCTCCCAGGAACTTTGCTTCTCCCCTAGATATATCCTTTCTCTATTTCCCTTCAGAAAAAAGCAGGTCTCCAAAAGACACCAAAACAGGACAAAACTAATTACATTAAGATAAGGCAAAAACCCTATGCCAAGGATGAACAACCCAAAAGGAGGAAGAGTCCTAAGAGCAGGCAAAAAGGTCAGAGAAACACCCGTTCTCACTATCAAGATTCCCACAAAACATGAAGCTAACAGCCATATATAATACATGGTACAGACCCTTTCAGGCCCAATGCTCGTAGTTGCAGTCTCTGTGAACCCATATGAGCCCTATTTCATTGGTTCGGTTAGCCGTGTTTTCCTGGTGGCCCCCCTCACCTCTGATTCCCACAATTTCCATCATCTTCTGCAGGATTCCCCAAGCTCAGAGTAAAGGGATCTGGGAGGGATCTTCAGTTTAAGCTCTGGGCAACAATGTCTGCCTAGGGTTCTTGACCCCTTTCCCATTTGTTGCCAGATGAAGTTTCTCCGATGATGGCTGGAGAAGCATCAGTCCATGAGTATTGCAGAGTTTGGTTTGTAATTCTTTATCGTCATCACCATCCTCATCATTGTCATCATCATTATCATTGCTTTGGCCAACAATGTTTTGATCTATCCTAAATCTCTGAGTTATCCAGGCTCGGTTTCTTGTCATTCACACTTTCCTCCTTCATGTTTCATGGGCCTCAAGTTCAACCAGAATTGGTTGACCATTCCTACAATTTCTGTACTTCCTCTGTGTCTTAATATGCATAATATGTGTTCATTTAAAATCTATGTATGAGGTGTGTATAAATGTGTATATAATTACATATGTGTTTATATCTATACATTTTTTCAGTTAATGGACTACTTACAAAGTACAAGTAATAATGGAAGATTTTTTTAAAGTAATTTATGTGTTACCCAAATTTATAATCATTTTAGATCAGGCAAAACACATTACATTCTCCAAATTAATTAATAAGAAGCAGAAACTGAAAGGTCATCACGATTGATTGGCTTATCACTATGGAGAATGAGAAGGACTGCTATATTTAGCAGTGTGGGGCAAGATTGTAGTCAGAAATAATGTGTCAATACTATTGCTTCTTATTGGCATAATGGATCTTAATTCAAATATAAGCCAGTATCAGACTTATCTGTAGATCTTATTAAAATGCACTTATTCTAACCTATACTTTCTGATTCATATTTACAATAGGGTGCAAAATTTTACATCTCTAAGAACTCTAACTTCTTTTTTAATATTATTGGAATATATATCTATAGAGTGACAGTTTTAAGGATTTCTTTATGTGATATGACACTTTACTGTTGGTCTGGAAAATTTATTTATTTTTTATTTATATAGTAATCTTTTTTCATATCAAAAGAACCACCCCTCAGAAGCAGGTCAAGAACATTGGTGTCTTTAATGCCTTCTACTCTCCTTTTGAATATTGCCTTTCGGGTTGAAAAACTGCTCTTTTATTCTCTGTTGATATAATTCTCTCTTCATTTATCTCTGTTGTATTTATTAAATCTCTTTTCATTCTCTAGTCCAGTGTACTCTTGTTTCTTTCACGAAGTATTTCTTCATTCTATAAAGATTTTAGTAGGCTTTTGTCCACTCCCACAGATTGGATTCATACAAAATGGAATCATTATCTGAGCTCACATCCCAATCTTAAGAGACTTGGGCTTACAAAATGAACTGAGATACATTGATATGATTTTAGATGTCCACAAAAAAAAAGGAAAATGAACAGCTTACAAGTGGAATATCTGTTTCTCTCTCTCTCTCTCTCTCTCTCTCTCTCTCTCTCTCTCTCTCTCGCTCTCTCTCTCTCGCACACACACACACACACACACACACACACACACATTGCCCAACTTTATGTTGTGACTTGGCTACCACTGCATTTACTCTGGCTTAATGTTTGTCTTTGGCAAATTAATTGAATCACAGCTTTTTTTAGGCCAGACTTTGGTATAATCTCGGATTCTTACACTTCCACTTAATTTTGCCTAACGGTCGGTTCCTCAATCCATCTCCTTTGTTTCATGGTGTGGGTGCTTTAGATTATATTTCATGGCATCTTGCAAAGGCTCAGATGGCTCGCCGTCCCTCATGCTCTCTTTTCACTAATTCTTCTTCATGCAAGGACACAACACATTAGCAGCCCCGTGTAATAGCTGTCCAAATTGTTAACCCTGCTTCAGTAATAAAAGAAACTACAAACAATAAAGGAATGAAATGGTTCGCTTTCCTATGTGTGTAGACCGGTATTCAAGAACAACTGCACATTTGGAAGTCACAGGCAGTGAACAGCCACGTTCTTATTTGCTTATAGGAAATATGTACTATTCTGTGACTGAGTGCCAGTCATGAGACATTCACCTTCAGTTTCTTGGATTATCATCTTGGCTGTTGAACTGAGGGATTTCATGTCTACTTCCGAGTTTCTAAGAGACAGGTGCTAGAAGCCATTCTTTATGAATCTAATATATGAGAACTTTGTATTTACCTAACTTTCAGCATCTAGCTGAATGGCTGAACAGGATTAGTTATTGTATTTACAAGTAATTCTAAATTTAAATATGAGATTTAAATTAAATTGATGTAAATTTTAAAGGTGACATATGAAGAAATTATATATTATGAAATCTAAATTGTTTTATTCAACTCTGTCTTAATTATCAGACTAAATTTCTTTCAACTCAGAAGAATGATTTTTTTCATTGTCAAAATTTTGCATACTGTGAAAAAGAAATAAATATCCAGGTTTCTCTAACATAAACCATCAAGCATTAGTTTAAAGAACAATATAATAAAATTTACAATGAAAGGAAAATATATTTCTTACTTAGAAGTAAAACAACAGCAAACTCAGAGAAGAAAAGACACTAAGACTGTTGTGAATGTGAGAGAAATATCTGTCACTCAAGAAACATCTAAGCGAAACATCTGTGACCAGCTGGGACAAAATCATGATTACTTTAAGGCAAATTTTAGAAATTACTCTCATCAAACATCTATCTGAAACTGAGAAGGAGAATGACCATATTATAAAGATCTGAAATACGAAGCAAATACTAGTTAAGAACAATGATTAAATTGTAAACTTTAATTATGCTATGTTTATTATATTTGAGGCATTTATTCAAGTCACCTATAATTCGCTGAGGAGAAGTTGTGGAACAAGGAAGGCCTGAGATTCTAACATTTTATCTTAAATATCAACAGAATAATTTTCATGATAACGATAATATTTATAGGAATAGATATTGTAAAAATAGATGAATAAACAGTTTATGAGGAAAGTGACAGCGGAAAATAGTAATTCAGGAACTGTTAATGGGAAAAATAAAAGTCAATAAACATGAAATTATTAAATCAGATTATATTCAAGAGTGAGTCAATACCTTTATTAAGTATCAAAATGTTATAGTGGATCTTTATGTAATTTCTCTTTTTTAGACAAATATCAACCACATCCACAACAATACAACCAATGAACATACATATAATACACCTTTATTTCTTTAAAACACACTTATAAAATCGATCACCCAAGCTGTGTGATTGCTATTCCTCTGAAAAATGTGGTTACAGTTTATAATTTACATATAAAAGAAAAAATTCTCAATTACTTTTTAAACTTTGACAAATATATATAATTTGTACATATCAGTGACTGTGGTGCTTCACAATAGGCACATAGATTAACAAATTTATTCAACCATGTACATTGTTTTTTCTTGAGTTTTATATACCATTGAATCATCTTGAAGCCCAGTCTCCATTTTTTCCTTTATTCCTTACCTCCAGTTGAGGCAGGTTGCATAAAACTTGTGTTGCTCAAATGATTTCCTCTGTCATATCTTGTTTCCAGGACAGGTTTACTTAAGATAAAGACTTAGTAAAGTGTCCGGTATAAACTTAACTCAAACAAATCATTAGCCTTTATCAAAGGATAAAATCTGAAAAAAGAAATTAGGGAATGAACTTTGTCCCAAATAATATTTACCTTTTGTGTGACTTTCAAGTGAAAGCATCTCAAGTCTCTGAAGAAAGAAATGAGGGCCTCAGAAGATGGAAAATCTCCCATGGATTGGCAGAATTTATTGTATTTTTACAGATTCAATGCAATTCTAAATTTAAATAGATGAACAAGCAAAATTCATTTGAAATAATAGAAAAAAATTTAAAAAATAAAAGATGGGGACTCCCAAACTTAAATTTAGTCATCATAAAAAAAGTACAGAGAGGCAGATAGAAGAAAATTTTATATATTATGACAAAAATCTAAAATCATCCAATTTATTCAAACTCTGTCTGCAAATTCCATTCAGACCCTGTACAAAATTTCTTTCCACATCAAAACTCTAATAGAAGAAAAGGTGGGGAAGAGAACGGGCACAGGGAAAATTTTTTTATTCAAGAATCAAATGGGATTTTGCAAACTGTGCAAAGGACAATAAATATCCGGCAACCAACAGATTGGGAAAAGATCTTTACCAATTACAACAGATAGAGGGCTAATATCCTATATATAAAAACCATCAGGGAGACAAATAAGTTTAAAAAATGGGAACAGAGATAAATAAAATTTCAGCTGAGGATTATCGAATGGCCAAAAAAGGAAAAATGATATTTTTAAGTCAAAACAACCCTGGGATTCCACAAAACAGAACTAAGATGGCAAACTCAGAGATGTGGAGAAAAGACACCTCCATTGTTGGTGGGATTGCAAATTAGTACAACCATTCTGAAATCAATCTGAGGTTCCTCAGAAAATTGACATTGACCTGAGGAAATATCTGGGTCAAAAGATGCCCAGGTTACAACAAAGACATCCATTATGTTCATAGCAGCCTTATTTAACATAGCCAGAAGCTGGAAAGAACCAGATGCCCTTCAACCAGAAAATGTGGTACATCTACACAATGGAGACTATCAAAAAAATGACTTAAAATTATAGGCAAATGGAGGAACTAGAAAATATCATCCTTGAGGTAACCCAATCCCAGAAAAACACACTCATTGATAAGTGTATATTAGCCCCAAAGCTGGAACTACCCAAGATACAATACACAGACCACAGCAAGCTCAAGAAGAAGGACGACAAAAATGTGGATCCCCATAGGAGGGGATATGGAAGTAAAGTTTAGAGCTGCAACTGAAGGAATGGTCATTCAGAGCCTGCCCCACATATGGCCCATATATATACAACCACCAAAACTAGATAAGATTGAGGAAGCTAAAAAATGAAGGACGGATAGTTCCTTGAGAGACAATCCAGAATGATTAAATAGGTCAACGCCAAGAGCAAACCACTGAACTTTAATTTATGCTGAAAGAGTTGAATATTTAAGAACAACAATGCCAACCAACCATTTATTCAATGGTGACCCAGACCTGCATATGTATATAGCCTTGTTGGGTCACCAGTGGAAGGGGAGGAGAAGTGCAAGGGAATTGGAGGTGGGAAGGGAAAGGAAGACCTGGGGGAGGAGAAGGGGATTAGACAAAAACTGGGAAAGGTAATAACATTTGAAATGTAAGTAAATTTTATCTTAAAAAAAAGGGTATCTGAGAGACAGAATACTGACTTTTCATCCTGGATAATTCCCAGCAACCACGTGGGTGTCTCAGAACCATCTGTTGGATTTGATGCCTCTCTGGTTTTTCTAGGAATAGAATAAATAAATCTTTAAGAAAGAGAATAAAAAAAATATCCCGTATGACGTTTATATGATCAGTTCTCACTATTTACTCTCTACTTTGTCAATAAAAACTGATTATGCAATGGCTGAGCAGAAGAGAGGAAAGGGCAGGACTTCCACCAGCCAGGGGAAGGAGAAAGAGAGAAAGAGAATCAGATCTGCCCAGGTGAGAAAGGAGAAAAGACTTCCTAAGTGTTCAACAAGAGCTTGGAAAACCCTAAATGAAAGTATTTTGGTTGAGATGAAGAGATTATTTTAGGGGATTAGGAGAGATACAAACATATACACAGGTGTGTAGAGTAATATTTAAGGAAGTTAACAATGAAATACCTTTTATATCCAATTCATGTATTAAAATGTCTATATAGACTGATATTACCTTTATCTTAATGTCAGAATCAAAAATGTTATAGGGATTTAAGAAGCATATTGTATATCCTTGTATTATCAGAAGCTATAAGTCTAAAATCTTATCAACATTTGGCTCCAATGGGAGCTGAAAAAGCTGTAATCCACTTAACATTGCAAACAACTAATCAACCCTTCCACTTTACAACTGGGGAAAGTTGGGAGAATGAACTTGAGATATCACACAAATTATGGTTAATGTTAAATTTCCTTTAAAACATTAACAAATAAATTATTTAGACTAATCAAATATTTGAAATATGATTTGCATGTAAAAAACAGTACAAAAGGAAAACATGAATCTAAATGAGAATGGGGATGGTGGGGCTATTGAGGATTTGATGGACTAATTCCTCTGTTAAAAAGGTGAAATTATTTCTTTTGATTGTAGTGTGTCAGTTTTATAATTTTTATATATAAAAGAAATAAAAAGGTTTTCCATTTCAATTAATCATTAATCAAGAGGAATTGAGGTCATAACCAGAATCAACTTAAGTAATTCGAAACTATTTATTTTGATTTTTAGGAATTTAAATCTTTTAATTATTGTATAAGTTAGTATGAATGCTTCTGATAGGCACAAGACCTTAAGTTAGAATTTTCACCACTATGCAGTTTCCACTCATCAGATAGGGATTTATCCAATGAGAAAATATGAAAATACTTGTTAGAACAGATTCAGAATTGAAAAAAAGTCATTTATAAAAACCAGCTTTTAGTTCAGATGAAAGAAAGTTTTAAATAAATTCCACCACTTAGTTTCTTCAAGTTGTCAACTTGATTGAACATAATCTTTTACACACATTTTTATAAATGTTACTATGATCAAATCAACATTTTTAAGATCTGATACTTATTTAGAGAATCATATAACTATATTGAATTTTGACCTTAGATATCTTAATAATACATCATATATCATTTTAAAGTTTATTTTCTTTTTGAACCTTGTATAACTTACATCATTCAGTCAATTTTTAAAGACATAATTTTATTATACCATGCAAACTCTGACTTTGAAAGATGTAGATGAGTCAAAACACTTGAAGGAACAAACTTGGAACTGAATTTTGAGAAACAAGTATTCAGAAGACTTTATTTAAATTGATGAATTTTTCTTCTTTTTACTCCTTCCTATTCTTTCTTCTCTAAGCTAAGTTCAAAATATTCTAAAGGACTCCTTCATAAAGCTGAAACAGAATACCTGTGAGGAAAGGAAAGCCTTTGAACGCTTTGAAATACATGTATTCCCACTGGACACAGGGGAATGCATAAATTCTTGCTCTCTGTTGCATGACCCCGTGAAAGAGTTCTTTTAGAAACAAAAAGGTGTGTGTGTGTGTGTGTGTGTGTGTGTGTGTGTGTGTGTGTGTGTGTGTGTGTGTAAGCTAAAAAATGAATGTCTCTAAGGGTCAATAAAATTATTTCATTAATAGGATATTTCTATTTAATGTGGCTTCATTGGCTATGGGCCAGTGAATTTTAAGTTGATACTTAGCAGGACAATTTAAAACTAAGTGGCAGGCCCTTAAAGGTAAAATAATGTACTCTAAGAAATTACAAACATGTGGAACCTTTTTACCAGGGTTTACTTAAATTTATTTATATTTCAACTTGGAGGACACTTTCCCATTATTACCCATTATTATGTTATTAAACCAACATTATTCTTGCTTAATTGTCATAACATATTTATTTTGTTTAATCTGGCTTTTATATTTTATCCACACTATTAATCATTTCCACTTTTAAAAATTGTTAGAGAATTCCATATGTTTGCATATTGTGTTTTGACCAAAACCGTGCTCCTCTTTAATTCTTCTCCTATCCCCTCCGTCTCTTTGTCCTCCTAAGTTTGTGTGCTTCTTTTGAAAACCCACTGAGTCCATTTACTGCTGGCTGTCTGCACATAGATGTGAACTACTAGTTGACAAGCACTTCTTTAGTTTGCTTCTTTATTTTAGGTAACATGTTATTTTTTTATGGTTCTTGTGTCTTTTTTTTCTTTTTCTTATGTTTTGCCTCATAAGATTGAAGTGTGTATTTTGTACAAATAATATACATGTTTCAAATAATTTAATTGGTTAATTTAAATTTCAGAGCAATTCCACATTCTCTAAACTATCAATTTTTTTTCAGGTTCAAGTTATGCATGACAGTAAAAATAGGCTATAACTTCATTAGGGAGCAACGTTTTATGACTGGCCTAGAATCACATTTGTTTTTATTTAAAATATTTTAGATATTGTCATTGAATCTTTTTCTTAACAATGGAAGAATGAGCTCAAAATTGTATGTTAAAAGCTTAGGTATCATTTAAGGTCACTGTGAAATCAAATACTTTATTGGTTGATTTTTAGCTTGCATTTATTCACAGAATGAAAACATTACTCCCAATTCTTAGATTTCTTTTATATAGGCTACCAACAAGAAAGGGAATAAAGATGTTTGTATTCTCAGTGTGTTTAAAGTAGATTGCTCATTTTAGCACTTTCAACCTTGAAAGAATTATATAGCAGGGTGCTTTAAATGCATATATCATTGCCTAAGGTAATTTTTAAAAGGATGTCGTTGAATATCTGTTATGAAGAAAGTAACAATTTCAACATGACTCATTTCTAAAACCATTGAGCATAGTGTTGTACATATTTTAAATAATATTTTGAAATTAATGATTAAGATATTTTCTATAAATTAATCTCAGTAATGATGTGCTAGGAAGCACAAACCCTTCTATGCTCCATATAAATGATAATTCGACAAATCTAGATGATTGATGTGAATGTAAAAACTAATTAAGAGAACTATAAAATATCCACAATGAGGCTGGTAGGAAAGTTTTGAGTTACCATATGCCGTAATCTCTACCCCATGCCAGTGATGTCAGTATATAGGTTTTTTGTTTGTTTTACTTGATTTTGTTTTGTTGTTTTACTTTTTTGGGGGGAGTAGATAAAAATACTGTATCTTATATCAAACATTCTGGCTTGCGAGGGCGAATTGCTATCCATAAGACTGAGTTTCTGTCTTGCTGGAATATGTGCGCTGATTTTAAAAAAAATGATATCAGGTTGGAAGATAGTAAAAACAAAGACATTAATTTAGTTTAGCGTGTATTAATTGCTCACAATCTGCTTTCTATTTCAATACTGAGAAGAACTTTATGTCCTAACTTCCCACAGCGGAAGGAGATGTCTTATACAACACTTGCTATATACAAGAGTGTATACAAGACAATTGCATTTAAGGACTAGCTTCTTTCTCCCTGTGGAATACCTTTCTTTGGTTTATGTATTCGTTCTTGTCTGCTACAGGAAATAGTTCTCTCGTGATGCCGGAATAAGACAGTGACCTATAAGTAAAGGAGCGTATCATTAAAAGTAATTTTAATGTTTTATTTTCTGGTTAGAAACAATAGTGTCTGGTTTGACTCTAGGTCTCTGGGCTTGGTACTCTGGTTCTTGGTCACCAAAACTTTCAGATACGAATTCCAACTCCTAGAACAAAATTAAGTCAAATCACACATTGTTTGGTTGCTCCAAAACAATTTTTTTTGTTTGTGCCACCATTATCCTAACATATTTTGCAGGCAGGATAGATAGTAGATCAAGGATTTTGTGGTTGGGTGGGTGTTTACTTTTCTTGTAGACTGTTAAATATCATTCCTGTCATAGAAATCGAAACATAAGTTTGATGTTTCTATCGAGGCTGTAGATCATGCTCTCCAAATTCAATGAGTTGTGCCTTCCACTGTGAGGCCTTGAAGTAAATTTATGGTGATCATCTATTGTCTTGGCAACAGCCTGTGTCACTTAAAGATTTCCATGGGATCCTTTTGGTCATCAACTCAATTGGACGAAACTCGGTCCTGGTACTGAAAGTTCTGTTTGGTGACAAAAAATTGGCAATAGGTGATCTGTATCCTTTATTTGGAGACTTCATTAGAATTACCTTCACATGTTACAGAACATTCCAACTGCATTAGGCTCCTATACTACCGATCACATACTTTTTTTGTTCTGCTTTGTTTCGTTTTTATTAGATTTTTTATTTGCATTTCAAAAGTTATCCCCTTCCCCAATTTCTTGTCCATAAACCCCCTATCTAATACTACCACCCCGTTATTCTAGGAGAGTGTTCCCCAATCCATCCAAACACCCCTTCCCGCCTCCCCGAACTGACATTCCCTTACATTGGGGGTCATGCCTTGGTAGGACCAAGGGCTTTCTCTTCCCATTGGAGCCAAGAAGGCCATCCTGCTACACATGCAGGTGAAGCCATGGGTCTGTCAATGTGTACTATTTGGAAGGTGGCTTAGTCTGTAAGAGGTACGGTTGGTTGGTGTTGTTCTTAAAGGGTTGTAAACTCTTTTAACTCCTTCAATCCAAACTACTCGAGGGGGCCCACATTTTCAATTCAAAGTTTGGCTGACAGTATCTGTATTTGTCATGCTCTGGCAGAGCCTCTCAGGAGACAGCTATGTCAGGCTCCTGTCAGCATGCACTTCTTGGCATCAGCATTATTGTCTGGGTTTGGTGGCTGGCTCCATGGGTGAGCTTTTCTCTGGATTGCCTTTCTCTCAATCCTTGCTCCAAATTTTGTCTCCATAATTCCTCCTATTTTTGTCCCCGTTCTAAGAAGGACTGAAGCATCCGCACCTTTGTTGTCCTTCTTGAGCTTCATGTGGACTGTGGATTGTATCTTGGGTAATTCAAGATTTTGGACTAATATTCATTTATCAGTAAGTACATACCATGTGTGCTTTTGTGATTGGGTTACTTCACTCAGGATGATATTTACTAGGTCCATTCATTTGTCTATAAATTTCATGAAGTCATTGTTTTTAATAGCTGAGTAGTACTCCATTGTGTAGATGTACCACATTTTCTATATCCATTCCTATGTTGAAGGACATCTGGGTTCTTTCTAGCTTCTGGCTGTTATAAATAAGGCTGCTATGAACAGAGTGGAGCATGTGTCCTTGTTATATGTTGGAGCATCTTTTGGGTATATCCACAGGTGTGGTATAGCTGGATCCTCAGGAAGTACTATGTCCAATTTTCGGAGGAACCTCCAGACAGATTTCCAGGATGATTGTACCAGCTTGCAATCCCACCAACAATGGAGGAGTGTTCCTCTTTATGCACATCCTTGCCAGCATCTGTTGTCATCTGAATTTTTTTATCTTAGCCATTCTGACTAGTATATGGTAGAATCTCAGGGTTGTTTTGATTTGCAATTCCCTGATGACTAAGGATGTTGAACATTTCTTAGGGTGCTTCTAAGCCATTCAATATTCCTCAGTTGAAAATTCTTTGTTTAGCTCTGTACACCATTTTTAATAGGGTTATTTGACTATCTGGAGTCTAAGTCATTGAATTTTTCGTATATATTGGATATAAGCCCTCTATTGGATGTAGGATTGGTAAAGGTCTTTTCCCAATTTGTTGATTGCCATTTCTTCCTAGTTTCAGTGTCCTTAGTCTTACAAAAAGCTTTGCAATTATATGAAATCTCATTTGTTGATTCTAGATCTTAGAGCATAAGGCATTGGTGTTCAGTTCAGGAAATTTTCCACAGTGCCCATGTGTTTGAGGCTCTTACCCACCTTTTCTTCTATTAGTTTGAGTATAAATGGTTTTATGTGGAGATTCTTGATCCACTTGAACTTGAGCTTTGTGCAGGGTTATAAGAATGGATTGGTTTGCTTTCTTCTACAAGCTGATCGCCAGTTGTGCTAGCACCATTTGTTGAAAATGCTGTCTTTTTTCCACTGGATGGTTTTAGTTACTATGTCAAAGATCAAGTATCCATATGTATTTGGCTCCATTTCTGGGTCGTCATTCTTATTCCATTGATCTCCTGCCTGTCTCTGTACCAATACTATATAGATTTTGCCACTATTGCTCTGTAATATTGCTTGAGCTCAGGGATGGTGTTTCCCACAGAAGTCCTTTTATTGTTTGGGAGAGTTTTCAGTATCCTGCTTTTTTGTTATTCCAAACAAATTTGCAAATTGTTCTCTGTAACCTCTGTGAAGAATTGAGTTGGAATTTTGATGGGAATTGAATTGAATCTGTAGATTGTTTTCGGCAAGATGATTATTTTTACAAAATTAATCCTGCTAATCCATATGCATGGGAGATCTCTACATCTTCTAAGATCTTCAATTTCTTTTTTTCAGAGACTTGAAGTTCATGTCATAAAGATCTTTCTCTTGCTTGGTTAGAGTCACACCAAGGTATTTTACTTTATTTGTGAATAATGTGAAAGGTGTCACTTCCCTAGTTTCTTTCTTGGCCTGTTTATCCTTTGAGTAGAGGAAGGCTACTGATTTGTTTGAGTTAATTTTATATTCAGCTACTTTGCTAAAGTTCTTTATCAGGCTTGGGAGCTCCCTGGTGGAAATTTCGGGGTCACTTAAGTATATACTATCTTATCATCTGCAAATAGTGATATTTTGACTCCTTCCTTTCAAATTTGTATCCCATTGACCTCCCTTTGTTTTCTGCTTGTTCTGGCTAGGACTTCGAGTATTATATTGAGTAAGTGGGGGGAAAGTGGGCAGCCTTGTCTAGTCCCTGATTTTAGTGGGATTGCTTCAAGTGTTTCTCCATTTAGTTTAATGTTGGCTACTGGTTTGCTTATATTGCTTTTACTATGTTTAGGTATGGGCCTTGAATTCCTGATCTTTCCAGGACTTTTATAATGAATGGGTGTTGAATTTTGTCAAAGGATTTCTCAGCATCTAATGAGATGATCATGTGCTATTTTCTCTTTGAGTTTGTTTATATAGTGAACCATGTTGATGGATTTCTGTTTATTGAATCATCCCTGCATACTTGGGATGAAGCCTACTGGATGAGGATGGGTGATTGTTTTGATGTGTACTTGGATTCAGTTTGAGAGAATTTTATTGACTATTTTTGCATTGACATTCATAAGGAAAATTGGTCTGAAGGACTCTTTCTTTGTTGGGTCTTTTTGTGGTATAAGGGAAAGCATAATTGTGGCTTCATTTAAGGAATTAGGTAGTGCTCCATCTCTTTCTATTTTGTAGAATAGTTTTCACTGTATTGGTATGAAGTCTTCTATGAAGGTTGATAGAATTCTGCAGTAAACCCATCTGGTCCTGGACTCTTTTTGGTTGGGAGAATTCTAATAACTGCTTCAATTTCTTTAGGAGTTATGGGGTTGTTTAGATGGTTTATCTGATACTGATTTAACTTTGGTACCTGGTATTTGTCTAGAAAATTGTCCATTTCATCCAAATTTTCTAGTTTATTTTTTAACTCTAGGGTATTGTAGTAGTATCTGCTGATATTTTGAATTTCCTCAGATTCTGTTGTTATATCTCCCTTTTCATTTCTGATTTTGTTAATTCAGATACTTTCTCTGTATCCTCTGGATAGTCTAACAAAGGGTTTATAAGTCTTGTTTATTTTCTCAGAAAACCAGCTCCTGGTTTTGTTGGTTCTTTGTATAGTTCTTTTGATTCTACTTGGTTGATTTCAGCCCTGAGTTTGATTATTTCCTGCATCAACTCCTCGTTGGTCTATTTGTTTCCTTTTGTTCTAGAGATTTTAGGTGTGCTGTCAAGCTGCTAGTGTATGCTTTCTCCAGTTTTTCTTTTTAGTTTTTTTTTTTTTTGTAGGCACTCAGAGCTATGTTTTTTTCCTCTTAGCACTGTTTTCATTGTGTCCCATAAGTTTGAGTATGCCGTGCCTCCATTTTTGTTAAATTCTAAAAAGTCTTTAATTTCTTTCTTTATTTCTTTCTTGACCAAGTTCTCACTGAGTGGAGTGTTGTTCAACTTCCATGTTTACTTGGGCTTTCTGTCATTTTTTTATTATTGAAGACCAGCATTAGTCCACGGTGATCTGATAGTGTGTGTGGGATTATTTCAAACTTCTTGTATCTGTTGAGGTATGTTTTTGTCACTGATTATATGTTCAGTTCTGGGGAAGGTAGCATGAGGTGCTAATAAGAAGATATATTGTTTTGTTATAGGATGACATGTTTTATAAATATCTGTTAAATCCATTAAATCTCTGTGTCTCTGTTTAGTTTCTGTTTCTATGATCTGTCCATCACTTAGAGCCAGGAGTTAAAGTCTCTCACTTTGTTGTGTGAGGTGCAGTGTGTGCTGTTAGCTTTAGTAAGTTTTCTTTTGTGAATGGAAGTGCCCCTGGATTTGGAGCATAGATATTCAGGATTGAGAGTTCATCTTGGTAGATTTTTCCTTGGGTGAATATGGAATGTAGTTCTTTATCATTTTTTTGATAACTTTTGGTTGAAAGACTATTTTATACAATATTTGAATGGCTACTCCATCTTGTTACTTCGTACCAGTTGCTTGGAAAGTTGTTTTCTAGCCTTTTACTCTCTGGTAGTATCAGTCTTTGTCTCTCGGGCCTTTTTCTTGCCTTCAGCAAAATGCTGGGTTCTCTTTACTTATCCAATCTATTAGTCTGTGTCTTTTTATTGGGAAATTGAGTCCATTGATGTTAAGAGTTATTGAGGAACTCATGATTGTTGCTTCCTGTTATTTTTGTTGTTAAAGTTGGAATTCTGTTTGTGTGTCTGTCTTCTTTTGTTGTCATTGCAAGGAGATTACTTTCTTGCTTTTTCTAGGTTATAGTTTCCCTCCTCATGTTGGAGTTTTCAATCTATTATCCTTTGTAGGGATAGATTTGCAGAAAGCTATTGTACAAATTTGGGTTTGTCATGGAATATTTTGGTTTTTCCATCTATGTTAATTGAGATTTTTGTTGAATATAGTAGCCTAGTCTGGCATTTGTGTTCACTTAGGGTCTGTATTACATCTTTTCAGGGTCTTCTGGCTTTCACAGTCTCTGGTGAGAAGTCTGGTGTAATTCTTATAGGTCTTCCTTTATATGTCACTTGACCTTTTTCCCTTACTGCTTTTAATATTCTTTCTTTGTTTTGTGTGTTTGGTGTTTTAACTATTATGTGACGGGAGGAATTTCTCTTCTGGTACAATCTATTTGGAGTTCTGTAGGCTTCTTGTATGTTTATGGGCATCTCTTTCTTTGGTTAGCGAAATTTTCTTCTATTATTTTGTTGAATATATTTTACTGGCCCTTTAAGTTGGGAGTTTGTACTTTCTTCTATACCTATTATCCTTAGGTTTGATCTTCTTATTGTGTCCTGGATTTCCTGCATGGTTTGGGCTAGGAGATTTTTGCATTTTACATTATCTTTGACAGTTGTGTCAATGTTTTCTATGGTATCTTCTGCCCCCGAGATTCTCTCTTCTATCTCTTGTTTCTGTTGGTGATGCTTGTATCTATAGCTCCTTGTTGATGTTGAGAGATATTAAGGAATAGTGATTGTCGTTTCCTGTTATTTTCATTGTTAGAGGTAGAATTATGTTTGTTTGTCTCTCTTTTGGTTTCATTGCAAGGAAATTATATTCTTGCTTTCTGTATGGTGTAGTTTCTCTCCGTGTGTTGGAGTTTTCCATCTATTATCCTTCATAAGTCTGGATTTGCAGAAAGATATAGTGTAAATTTGGTATTGTCACGGAATATCTTGGTTTCTCCATCTATGTTAATTGAGAGTTTTGCTGGATACAGTAACTTGGGCTGGCATTTGTGTTCTCTTAGGGTCTGTATGCCATCTGCCCAGGATCTTCTGGCATTCATAGTATCTGGTGAGAAGTCTGGTATAGTTCTGATAGGTCTGCCTTTATATGTTCCTTGACATTTTTCCCTTACTGCTTTTAAAATTATTTCTTTGTTCTGTGCATTTGGTGTTTTGACTATTATGTGATGGGAGGAATTTTGTTTCTGGTCCAATCTATTTGGAGTTCTGAAGGCTTCTTGTATGTTTATGGACATCTCTTTCTTTAGGCTAGGGAAGTTTTTTTCTGTAATTTTGTTGAATATATTTACTGGCCCTTTAAGTTGGGAGTCTTCACTCTCTTCTATATCTACTATCCTTAGGTTTGATCTTCTCATTCTGTCCTTGATTTCCTGGATGTTTTTGGTTAGGAGCTTTTTGCCTTTTATGTTTTCTTTCACTGTGTGTCAATGTTTTCTATGGTGTCTTCTGCACCTGAGATTCTTCTATCTCTTGTATCTTGTTGATGATGCTTGCATATATGACTCCTGATCTCTTTCCTGGGTTTTCTATCTCTGGGGTTGTCTCCTGTTGTGATTTCTTTACTGTTTGTATTTGCAATTTTTAGGTCCTGAATGGTTTTGTTCTATTCCTTCACCTGTTTTGTTGTGTTATCCTGTAATTCTTTAAGGGATTTCTGTGTTTCCTCTTTAAGGGCTCCTACCTGTTTAACTGTGTTGTCCTGCAATTCTTTAAGGGAGTTATTTATGTCCATCCTAAAGACCTCTAACATTATCATGAGTTGTGATTTTAAATCAAAATCTTGCATTTCTGGAGTATTGGGCTATTCAGAGCTTGCTATGGTGGGGAAACTGAGTTCTGATGATGCCAATGACCTTGCTTTGTGTTGCTTAGGTTTCTGCCCTTGTCTCTTACCATTTGCTTATCTCTGTTGTCAGCTTGTCTTGCTGTCTCTGACAGTCAGTTGATCCTCCTGTAAACCTGTGGGTTGACACTCCTGGAGACTAGCCTTCTCCCAGCAGATCTGGGTACAGAGAGCTGTGTCACAGTGTCAGCTCAGAGCACAGGCAGAAACTGGAAGGATCCTGTCCTAGATTGCTCCTCAGTTCCTGTGTACAGAGGGCTCCAGGTGGGTCCCTCCATGCAGGGTGGTGGTCTGTCCTCCGGTTTCAGGTGTATCAGTGTTCCTGGAGACAAGCTTTCAGCTCTGGGCAAAGGTGGAAACTGGAAGGATCCTGTCCTAGACTGCTCCTATGTTCCAGTGTCCAGAGGGCTCCATGAGAGACCCTCTTGGCCAAGGAGTGTGAGGAGAAGTGGTGATATCCCCTGTGCTCTCAGGATTGTGTGTACTTCTGAGAATCCTGCTCTCTTTCCGCAAGATGTGTTTTCAAAGAGTTGTGGGACCAGATTAGCTCTGGGCTCAATTGGAAACCAGAAGGATCCTGTCCCAGACTGCTCCTTGGTTCCTGTTTCCTGAGGGCTCCAGGCAGGTCCATTGGACCAGAAGTGGTTGTCTTACTTCTGTTCTCAAGTGTGTCAGCATTCCTGGAGCCACTCATATGCTTTAATTTTAGCAGCCTTTTCTCCTCATTCTATCTTCTCTTCTACTTTCCACCCAATACTCTGATCCTCACCACCAATAAAAATCTAGTCTATTTTCTTTCCCAAGAAGATGCATATGCCATCCCATACCATTAAAGATATTCATGAAATGACTTCATCAAATCCCTCCCCAAGACCTCAGGAGACCCCACGAAAGAGGAGTTATAAGGAGCTTAATAGTCAGAGGTGATGGAGGACACCAAAAAAATAAGTCTTTCTAAATCAACATGAACATAGGTCATATGAACACAGAATCTGAAGCAGAATGCATAGGGACTACACTGGTATACAGAAAGTCATTTGCATATATACTGCACCTGTCAGTTTAGTATTTTATGGGACTACTGAATATTTAAAAGAGTGAGTCTTTCATTCTTACACATTTCCTTGGGGGCTCCTTTATTTTTTTTCTGCTGGCTTACGTTGTACAACTTTGATATTTTGGCTTTCATTTCATCTTATTGTTATTTATTTTACTATCTTTAAAAACAAACCCGCTATTAGGATGCAGTCTATCCTTCATTTATGAAAGTAGAAGTTAATGCTTGAATCAGAATCTGGTGTAGCATCCTAGAAATAATTGCAATCTTGTTTGGAGATCAGAGTCACTGTCAGCCAAGGATAAAAATAAGATGCTTCAACCTTATTGAGAAGTGAGCCTTTACATTTTGGGGTCTAGTTACAATCAACATAAATTGCTGTTATTGATCAAGAATGTTGTTTATGAGTAAAAGCTGTCCTACTTTTTATCTTTCAGTGATAAAATACTCTGATAAAAGCAACTTAATGACATAGGAAAAACAGCAGATCATAGTTCCAAGGTACAGTCTACTGCAGATGAAAAGTAATGGTATGCGCCAACATTCAGGAAACAGAGGGAGATGAATATGTATTCTGCTCATCTCCTACTTTTTTTATACAGTTCAAGATCCAGGCCTAGTGTTTGTTGCTGTTCTATTGTCCAAAAAGATTCCATTACTAAGCCTACTAACAAAACAAAATATTTAAGAGCTAGAGTTTCACAGGCTTACTACGTGACCATCATGGCTGAGGTTGTGACAGCCAACAGCACAGCACTAGAGTAGTTGCATAGGATTTATATCTTATCCAACAAATTGTAACAGAGAGATTAGGAGAGCGGACCTGAATTTGGCCTTTGAAACTCAAAGTCCATCCACAGTGCCATGCCTCCTCCAACAAGCCACACCTCTTAATATTTCCTAAACTGTCTACTAACTGGGAAACAAACATTCAAATAGATGATTCCATGAGGATCATTCTAATTCAAACCATCACATCAAGGAAAAGGACCACAATATTGCATATGAATTTAATATGTAATGAATATATAAAAGTAAATATAATTTCTTTCACTCATTTTTAAAAAAAACTGATTTCTTATTCTAAATCTAATATGAAAAGTCTCTAAATTGCACAATGTCTCAAAGAAATACAAAAACTTATGCTGAGATTCCACCACTAATTTTAGGCCTTTCCACCAGCCCAGTATATAACAAATGTCAGAAAATATCAACTTTAGCTTTCCCAAAGGCAGGTAGAATATAGAAGCTTATGCCTAATGTTCCAGCTTTTTTAAGGTTTGTTTGACATGACCTGACAAGTAAAGTATCTGAAAGTCATTTATCTGATTGTATTACTACCAGTGAGGATCTTCCCTGTGGCAGAAAAGAGAAAAAAAGGAGTACCCTTTGTCTACCATTCTACTTTCCAAATGGCTACCTGGAAAACTTGTGTCTGAGTCAGGCAATATAAAGTACGCACTAGAGATGCTTCCTAAAATCAGGATTATTTTTAGTAAAAAGAAGTGGATAGATTGTCATAACTCAGCAAAACTTGCATCATGGGAGACACCAGACATATCTATGAAAAAATAAACCTGTAAGTCTCTTTAGTTATAAATTTAGAAAACATACTTATAGAAGCTGCATACAATCGCAGGCAAACTGATTAATGAACAATTTATTTCTCTGCATAAAAAGAGGCTGTAATGATGTAAACATTATTAAAACTTGCTAAAAATTGTAACAGTGTCTTGACCGAATGTATGCCAATTTGCCACAAGTTAGGATGATTTGGAAGGAGGGAACCTTAAATGAGAAACTGACACTCAAGACGTAGGACATTTTTAATGAGTGATTGAGAGGGGAGGACACAGTCATTTGTGGGTGGCACTGGTGCTGTCCTTTGCCTGGTGGTCCTAGATGTTTATAAGAAAGCAGGTTTATAAGAAACTGTGGTACATCTACACAATGGAGTACTACTCAGCTATCAAAAACAATGATTTCATGAAATTTATAGGCAAATGGATTGAACTAGAAAATATCATCCCGAGTAAGGTAACCCAACCACAGAAAAACACACATGGTATTCAGAAACTCACTGATAAGGTGGATATTATCTACACCTAAGCCATCAAAACAAGAAATTTATAGGCAAATTTGAACCATGGTACAATCCACAGACCACATGGAAGCACAAGAGAAAGATGAGAAACAACAGTGTGGATGCTTCACTCCTTCTTAAACGGGGAACAACAATGTTCATAGGAGGGATCTGAAGCAAAGTTTGGAGCAGAGAGTGAAGGAATGGCCATTCAGAGCCCGCCCCAAATATATGACCCATATGTAGAAAATATTGATGAAGCTAAGAAGTGCATGCTGGCAGGAAGTGGATATAGCTGTCTCCTGAGAGACACACGCCAGAGCATGTCAAACACAGAGGTGAGTGCTAGCAGCAAAGCATTGAACTAAGAATGGGACCCCCACTGGAGGAATTAGAGAAAGGATTGAAAGAGCTGAAGGGGCTTGCAACCTCGTAAGAACAACAATGCCAACCAACCAGAGCTCCCAGAGACTAAACCACTACCCAAAGACTATATGTGGACCCAAAGACTATACTGGCCCATGGCGCAAGCTGCATATGTAGCAGTGTATTGCCTTGTTGGGCAACAGAGGAATGAGAAACCCTTGGTCCTTCCATGGTTGGACCCCCAGTATAAGGGAATGTCAGGCGGGATGAGGGAAGGAAGGGGAATGGGGAGGAGAACACCCTTATAGAAGAAGGGGAGTGGGAGGGGCTAGGGGGCTTATGGAAAGGAAACTGGGAAATGGAATAACATTTGACTTGTAAATCAAGAAATATTGAATAAAAAAATTAAAAAAATAAACAACATTTTATGTATGTAACCATGGGGACTTGGATGCACAACCATTCATTATTAATTGCTCGTGATTTTCTGTAATGGTCTCTGCCTATTACAGATAGGAAAAAAATAGAAGTAAGAAACATTGCAATTGAAATAGCATCAAAAATAAATAGAAGCAATATCACCAAAAGAATGAAAATATATCTTATGATGAAAGAAACTAAAAAAAATAAATCTTTATAAAGACAAAAGCCATAGTTAATGAAAAATGTGTGAATAAATGCCCTTTTATATTTATTATTATTATTATCATTATCATTATCATTATCATCATCATCCTTACTATCATTTCCCATCTCTCCTCTTCTCCTTGTTCTACTCTCACATGACCCCTCTGCATGTCCTGTCTACTTGTTCTCTTTTCCTCTTCAGAAAATTGCAGGTGTGTCATATTTATCAACCAAGCATGGCATGTAGAGACGTAGGAAGAAAGGTACCTCCTGCAGTAGTAAGGCTGAACATGGTAACCTTTTATGAGTAAAATGGGACCAAAGAGCAGGCAAACGAGTCAGATAAAGCCCTTGGATATTAGCTGTAAAGTAAATATAAACATGCTACAATCCACAGACCCAGATATGCTAAGTAATAAGCAGGGCTTAAGAGGGACACATTATTTCCCTGGGAAGGATATATAGAATAGACATTGCTGGGTAGATAGATGTGGAATAGGAATGAGGACAAGAGTGATCAGGTAGAAGAGAATGGATAAAGATAGTACTGGAATTGTGGGTCATATCAGGAGGACCAGCTAGAAAGTTAGTGAAAAGGAAACTCCCAGGAATCTACCATGGTATCCTCAGCTAAGAATTCTAGTGATGGAAGATACTGAGCCTGAATTGCGTATCATCTACAACCAGGCAAGACTTCCAGTGGAGCAACTGTGACACCAAAAGATTTGACATACTTTTTGTCCTGCCTACAAGATATGTTGGGGAAAAGATGAAGCAGAAATTATTAGAATGACCAATCAATGACTAATCCAACTTGAGAGACCAAGGCCATGAGAAGGATTCCAACCCTGATATTACCTAGAGTTGCCAGGACCCAGAGGTTGAACCAGAGACCTAGTGAAGAACCAACAATGAACAATAAATACGATTTTAAATGATCTCTAATAAACTAATTTTCTCAAGATAGGACCACGGTATTAGTTTGAAGTCTGTAAAGGAACAAGACAATAATTATTAGACCAGAGATAAGTTAAATAATCTGAGCATCTAAATATAAATTGATAACAGAAGCTTAAGGGTGAAACTGAAATTAGGTGATGAGTACTCATATTATTGTGATTTTTCTATAATCTGTGATATCATGCTAAGTAAACAGTTCAAAGAGTTGGCACAAGGACAGAATCAGAAGGAAAACACACAAATAGCTCCTGGACCGCTTAAACAGCATTCATTTTACTGAGATGTTTGGCGGTTTTACACTGCTGGGTTACCACAGTACCAATAGCTGCATCATCTGTGGGAAAACAAAAGATGTGAATGTGCTTATCTGAGTTAAAGTCCTGTGGTCAGAAAAGTTACTTTAGACAGATTAAGCAGATTGAGAATGACATTGTCCAACTTCTCAAAAGAATGAATTTACTGGTGTTGAAAAATTTGCACTGTGCTGGCACCCCAGCCCTCTGGGTGAATAAAATTGAGATTGGGCAGCCTTTACATGTTAGATGGTATTCAAAGGTGGCCAATGCTGATTTTGAGAACTCAAAGTACTACCAACATGAAGCAGTGTGACAAGTCTGCTGAGGACTTGAATGTTTAGATGGAATCTTCTGTCTTTGAAAAGGGGATACGAGTTGACTTGGACAGAAATTCTTATCTTCCTACCCACAGATTAACCAAACACTTACTGCATCATGTATCAAGAAAAATTAATGTGATGTTTGTGAATATATGGAATAGTCTGAAGATTTAAAGAAGATCTAACAGTTGAAAACCTATCCTGTCATCCAGGATAATTGTTAACCTTGATCTGTTTTTGAAGGGTATGCTGCTCTTTGGTCCTTCATGCAAGCTTATCCATATTAGGGCAATTGTTATTAAAACTGATGATTGCTCCATTTAAATTATCATTTATAAACATATAGAAATATGTGAATGAGAAAACTTCAAATATTCATAAGTCTTTGAAATGGGTACAATGAAGCTCAACCCATGCTTTTTTTTAAGATGATGTTAACACTCAAACAGATCAATTTTGTTATGATTCTGTAAGTAACAACTAAACATAAAGAAGCTGATCATCAGCTGGACAGATGGTTTGAACTTTGATTCAAAGGTCACACTACCAATGGCCTCTGATACCTTGGATCCATCAAGCACTCATGAGACAAAGGAGATGAGATAGGAAGTGTGATAGAAAGTAAAGATCTAGGTGTCATACTAATGTTTTTAAGATTCAGGATCATCCAATGAGTATTGAAAAACGCTATAGATTAAACTGTCAATACATTTATGTATAAATAACACTTGTATAGAAAGAGATTCAAAGTGCCTGTACAGAAGTCAATATGTTTGTAATCTGAGTGCTGTGAAAACTTACTACTGAGAAACATGTCTTGGAAGCTGTAAGAGCATAAGTTTTATAGCAAATTCAATGCTACTCCCTGAACATACATAAGCTTCCATACCTCTCAAATACACACATGTTCTTGAATTGATCTGAAGTTCACATTTATTTCTTACTTCCTCAAATAAATAAAACTATAAAAATCTAGTTTATAAAAATATAAAACTAAAATGACCCCTACATTGGTAAGACTTAGCAAACTAATTAATTAAATTGTCAGGATACTCAGTCAATATACAAATACAACTTCTCTACACTAAAAATAAACTATACCAAAGGAAGAAAGTAACATTTAAAATAAGGTAAAAAAATAAAATATTTCATAATCAATATGAAGAGATATAAAATTATCCACATTCTAAAACTATGATATTAATTTAAAATATCAAGCCACACAGAAATGAAAAGATATACAACGCCCATGGATTAGAAGAATCAATGATTTCTTTTAAATATCTGTAGTATCCAATGTAATCTAAAGATTCAGTGTGATTTCTATCAAAAGACAAGTGATAATTTTCATAGGAATTGAAGAGAAAGTTCATAAAACTTATTTGAAATCAAAAGTTCCTCAAACAGCCCATGATAATGGAGGAAACAAAATGAGAGGCATCAAGCTACCTGATTTCAAATGTATCAAAAAGTCAATGTTCATTTAAAAAGTAAGGGATTACCATAATGCCAGAGATAAATGAGGTAGTGGAGGAATGTAATATAAACAAAACATCTTATTTATGGTCAATTGATCTTCGACAAAGTTACCAGTGATATACAAGAAGGGAAAGGAACTATGTTAAAAATTGATGATAGAATAGCTGTATATGCATATGCACTAGAATAATCTGTACAATGAGCCTATATCCTTACCTTTTCTCATATGCAGAACCAATTCACAATGTAAGGAAGACTTAAAAATGAGACTATAAATAAACTGCTACATAATACAGAGTGGGGAGGTCTCCAACACTGAGCACTGACAGCTCTCTCTCTCTCTCTCTCTCTCTCTCTCTCTCTCTGTGTGTGTGTGTGTGTGTGTGTGTGTGTGTGTGTGTGTGTGTGTGTGTGTGATGGAAAATTCCTGAGACTAATAAAGCAAATAAATCCTGTCACTCACAATAACTTTGATAAAACTTGCAAACATAATACGTGATATAAGGAGCTAGAAGAGAAAAACAAATGTACTATTGTATTTTATACTCATTAAAATCTAAACACATCAAATTTAGTAGAAGAGAGAATGCTGATTGCTAGCATCGCGGGCATTGATGAGGAGTAGGAAAAATTCTTCCAACATACACAGAAGCACAGGAAGGACAGGAACTGTGATACTCCATAGTTCCTGATAGCATGGTGTACTGTTGCAAATTGCTCACTGATTAGACTGTAAACATCCTTACCAAAAATGGAAGCAAAAAATGGACAACTTAGTAGATAGAAAAGTTAATCATTGGCTTTTGGTAATCAATGTGCAATGTATTCATATACAAAAATATCCTGTTTCATATTGTAGACATATTTATGTTTTGTCAATTACACACAAAAAAGAATTTACACACACACACACCCACACTCTCTCTCTCTCTCTCTCTCTCTCTCACAACAAACACACACACACACACACACACACACACACACACACACACACATGTCCATGAATAAATCCAAGTTTGAGGGGTTACACTAAACAAGTCTACCAAACATTTAGAGCATAAATAGTGACATTTCTTTTATCTTCTATGAAATTAAAAATGGAGACATACTCCTCTCTTATTATATGCATTTACAACTGCCCTACTTTTACAGCCATAATTTACAGTTGCCCTACTTCTAAAGCCATACAAATTGTACATTGGAGGCACAGGAAAGAAGAAATCATAGGCCAACATTTGCAATAATATGAACGCAAAAATCTCACAGCTTACTAGAGAAAAGGATTCAAATTGTAGAATAAAAGAATATGATTGTGGCACAGTAGTGTACAGCACTAGTATTGATTAATAATTCAACAGATTAAAAATTAAATTGTGTGGTATACCATATTTATTCTTTCTATGATGAGAGTAAAGATCGTATGATCATTTAAGGTTGAAATAAACAAAAGACAGAAGACAGACAGCTATCATTAGTCAAAGGGAGCAGAAGCAGAGTTCTGACAGCTCTTGAGTATGATGGAAAGAATTCCAGAGACCATTGCAATGAAACAACTCTATGTCATTTTTCCAGGAGTAGGTTACATAAGGATTTAGAGTTAAGGGTGGAAAGGGCTGATCGGTTGTCTGACAGTCATGTGGGTGGAAAACCAGAGTTGCACTTGTATGTTGCTTTATGCAGCATTTGCAGAGCTCTGCACAAGGTCATTTTCAGACAAGGACAGGCACCAGTGTTCTGTGAAACTGTCCAGAGAAAGTTAGGCAGAAGGAATCCCTTCTGAGAAAGGGACTCCTCTATTTTGCTGCTATATCTGAGAACCATCAGACATGGGAGACTGTGACAATAATAGCAGGGCTCTCCAACAGACAATCCCTTTTTGTAATGAATATCCTCCAAAACTTAAGTATAGAAAAGAATTACCTGGTCATGTTAAAGTTTGTTCATAGAAAAATATGTAGGTATAATCAAATGTAAGAATGTAAATCAATTTTTTTTCATTTAATGTCAATAACAAAGTAAAGATATCTATTACTTTCTTCATACTCAAGCTGTATTAGATAGTTCACCTTGAACAATTGAATTAGACAAAGAATGACAAACATACAAATTGGAAAGCTATGAATATTATCTTCATTTCCAAATGACATTTTCTCAAGGACTAAAGGTTTCTCTCAAGGTCTTATTACATGACTCAATAAATTCAGCAAAATTGCAAATCAGAACTAATGATATTAATCAACTATTTTTATGTGTTGGCTATGCCACTCACAAGGATATAAACTTGGAAATAAAATACATTCATTTAAATATAAAAGCTGATATTCCATATGAATAAACTAACAGTTCTTAGTGATTGAACAATCTTGAGAAAGACTGTACTTATATTTGCTTTTATTACAAAAGTATTGCCAGATTATTGCAATATAAACTAAAAGTATTATAATATAAAATCTGTGTTACTAAAACAGACAGAAATATCAATGAAAGAGAATGAGGACCCCAGACATATACCCATAAACACATCTAAATTTTTTTCAGTCAAGACATAAAATACACTCAAAATGAAAAGTGTAATTTCTCAAATGGTCACCAAAACATGGCTATATACCAATTGTTCACACACAATTAGACACATTTTATAGCATGGAGCCAAATAAATTCAAATGTATTAAAAACTTAATTAGAAAATTTAAATTGACAGAAGTCAAATACAAGAAACAAAAAATACTAATTATAATTTTGGTTTTTACAAGTTCTTTTTGGATATTACAACAAAAATCCTGTCCTTAAAAGCAGGAAAAAAGATACAAGTGAGACCTTATCAAATAATGATTCACTCATATAGCGAAGACAATCAAGGGTCAGCTAATGAAATAAGTGGAAATATTTTACAACCATGCTTCTGGTAAATGGTAAGTATCTAAAATATGTTGGGAATTTTTACGAGTCAGTGAAAAAAGAAAGTGTACCCAGTTAATAATTGAGTACAGGACCTGGATAGACAGTTTTCCAAGGAGCACATAGATATCAGGGAAATGCAAAGCAAAATAATGAGGTTGACCTTCTGATATAATATATTGGCTGTAGTGCCAATTTTAGAATTTTGGTTTCTTTAGGAAGGTGGAAATGTGACTAAAATGTATTTTTATTTTAACCCCAGGAGTGGGAATATGGGGGTGCTTTGGACTGTCCATTGCAGTTGACTGTCACTTTCTTCATGCTCCATAAGAGACATGGTTTTACCACTACAGATAACTTATATCATTTTGTAATGGTTGGAACTCTGGGAGCTTTTCACAGGATACATAAATTTGAGGCTCCTGGAAAGCGGGGTGGATGGTTGATCATTATTTAGGGAGGTCTCATTTGCTAGTAGACATGCTCAAAGAAGAAACAAAATGAAACAAGTTAGGTTGAAGGATTTTCCCTTTTCCTCTCCCCACACCTACCCTTGTTTCTCTCCCTAGTGTTAAAGAGTAAATCCAGGGGATAAAAGGTTAGAAAAAGAAGAACTTACCAAGTATCAAAGGCTAGCTACAGTTGGCAGTCACTAAAATGGTAGAAAACTAACATGTTTACTTGGCAATGCAGAAACATTAGCATCTTTTCTCACTACTGTCCAGTTAAAGAATGATAACTCCACTTCAAAAAATCATTCGAGATTTCCAAAATGAAAGCCACTACATGATTGGGACTCAGCAATCCCATTTCTCCTTATTTACCCATTAGAGTTGAAAACCGAGAGTAGAAGTAGCAATGTTGCCTTACCACACCCATTGCAGTGTTGTTCAGAATAGATGTCTACATGCATACAAAGAAGATGTCTACTGATTGGTCAAGAGTAAATACAAGTCCTTTGAGTGTTACAATTAAGTTAATTCAGCTAATTACAACAGTATAGGTGGAACTTGGGGTCAATAGGCTCAATAAAATAAGCCAACAACGGAAGGACACATAGCATAAAATTCCACTTTTATAAGGCAGATAAAGTTTGATTCCTAGAAGATAAGGATGGAATTAGGGTCCCAGAGGTTGGCAAGAAGCAAATCAGGAGATGGATACAGAGCTGTTGTCATGGAATCTGAAAATATCCTATAGACTTAACAGAATACAGTTAACAATATTAAGAGGACTAATAATATATATTGATAAACTGTACTTACAGCTATGTGGTTTTTCAATAACAATGAATTTGTAGTATTAATGTGCAGTTTTAACATCTTCAGTTATCTCTTAAATGTTGATGACACTTAGAGACCTTAGAGACCTTAATTATTTTGTACTTCTTTAATCAGCAATATATACATCTATTAAAAACAAATTTATTTGACAAGGTTTTCTGGAGAGGCAAAAGTGAAAATATATTTATAGAGAAATGCCACATAGATGGTGTTAACAATCTTGGTTAAGTTTCAAAGTATGCAGTCAGTTGGCCAACACTTGTATGGCCGAGCAATATAGATGTTCTCACTCCTGGAGTAGGCCAGGACTGGCTGCAGGCACCTCTGTGCAGACTCTATCTCATAGTTATTCCCAGTGTGACTTCTGCCATTTAAAGCATTGTCAATCCAATTGCCACTTATCAGCTGACAATTTGTCGTTTTATATAAACAGTTTTTATAGTCTTCATTTGTCTTCCATAAAAGTGGCATATATATAGCATTATGCTTCTAATACAGAAGTAGAGAGAGTGGCTTAGGAAAGCTTTGGGACAGAAAGAGGAACAGAAGTAAGACCTCCTGACTCACTGGGCAGGGGATACTCTTTCATTCTCAGACCTTTTTTTTTTTTTTTTTTTTTTCTTATTTCATCCTGCTAGCTTTGGAAAGAGGTTGGGAGACTAATAGCGAACGCGGTCATAAAAATGCATGAGTTTTTGTGGGAAATGAGGTTCACAAGCTTCTCCACACTGTGCCTAAGCAAATACATAATTTCGAAGTGATGTGAAATGAGTGTTATCAAATGTTCACACTAGTGAGCTCTCTGGGAGATAGAGATTTTATTGTTTCACCTTTTGGAGGGTACCTACTCTTTCCCTCTCTCAGATTAGAGAGACATTATGCAAAAGAAGAAACTTTAAAACGATATTAAGTCCTATAATCAAGTTCATCGCAGTATGCATTGTAATATGAGTGAAATTACATTTTAAAATCCAGGCTATGCAGTGTAAAGTCGTACGCACAATGCTTCGTTACACTACAAAAAGCTGCAAACATTGAAGCAGTTTTGTCTAGTAAGCCTACTTTGACGTGTAGAGTACTGAAATCATTGTGTGTCCCAGACAATGTAGCCTTCGCCTCTTTAACAGCTTCCTTTTAAGGACGGTATGCTTCTCAACATAAATCTGTATTCATTTCTAAATTATTTAATAATATTGTTTTAAAAAAATCCTTCTCCTCCAGCCAAATGTCAATCAACTGTGAAAAGCCAAGCTTTCAAAAGTCTCTATACTTGCCCCTGCTAATCCATTATTAAGAATTTATTATTATATTCATTCAATGTTTTGCCCATGATTACAACAGAAACAAAATATATTTTTGTTAACTTTGTTTTTGTAACATTATCTACTCCGGTGATTTTACTCTATGGTTAGCTCTTAAAAGGCAGGAACAGGCTAATCCATACCCAGCTCTCCATAACATTTCTGATGTGTTTATCTTTTACATTCTTTTCCAGTTATACCCTGTTTTCTCCTCTTGCCTGATGCTAAGAGGTTTAAGAATTTTGATATGAAATCATGGAGAATCTCCCTATTGGCAATCTGTATGAGTTTTTCTTGTCGAGCTTTCTGATTTCCCTAAATGTAGTTTAGTATGTCACGGATTGCACTGAAACTGCTTGTAGCATTAGGAAGAGCTTTGCATACTGCTATGCACCATTTTGTCACATGTTTTTATTATCTCCATCTGAATATTTTCATATGTCTATTTTACTCATATCTTTCTTTTACAATCTACCGTCACATATTACAATAATCTACTCGACCGTTTTCACTATAGTATCCTACTAATGGTCATAATTATTGAATATTTAAGATACACAATTTCAACAGTAAATTGCCAATATGCTCAGCTTTATTTCAGGTCAAAACATCTGTCTGAGAAAAGAAAAGATGATTAATTTTCCATTTGTTTGGGGACAGGGGACTATTTATAAAGCAAACAGACAAATCACTTCAAACAGAGAGGGCACTGAGCACCAAGCTATGTACTTCTTCAATCAATACCCCATGACCTTTCCAGATGAAAGGGTGATAGTCATCCCCTGAGGAAGGAGAGGGAAAAGTTCTATGCACTGCTTATGAGATTTCGAGGTCTCTTGGTTATGCAGAAAACAGACTACAATAGGAACTTCAGAAAGCACTAAGAACAGAGTCATGGCTACATATTTTTCTAAGCTTCCCATTCACTACCAGTTTACATCACTTAATGAGCCCTTCTGTTCCCCAAACTAAAGACACATTCTGTTTATTGTGTGGCTGCACCCCCCCTTCCCTTATATTCAGCTGTCTGTCTATGCCCTCTTCACAGTGCAAGGAATAGCTCTAAATCAAGAGCCCAACGCATGGCTAACCCTTTCAGCACTCTGGGCATCATATGACAGAGCTCAGAGAATGTGAGGGAGGTCCCCAATAACAAAGCAGGATATTATTTCCAGTGAAATCTTGTGGCTATGTGCACCTCTGTTACAAGAACAATTGGTCTTTGTTTGTCCTCTGCTCCTAAGAGTCAGCTCGACTGTCCCATTGCAAAAACTCAAAGGAGTTCCCATAGCTTTTTTTTTTTAAAGCCCCGGAGACTAAACAGAAACCACTCTATCCTTAGAGACCCAGAACATGTGTTTAGAAAGAGATATTTCAGTCATTCTCTAGTCAAAATTCATTATCTTTCCAAATGAAGTATAACGCTCATGGCAAAGTTTTGATTCAAAAGAGGCGAAATAACTTAGAAACGGCAAGTGTACTTTAAACAAGTCAATGACAATACACATTTTGGAGTCGTGAGTCTAAGTTTTAGGCTCAGAATTGTACCTATAGATTCAGTATAGCTTTTCTCACAAGTTTGTTGGATCATATTTCAGAAATCAAACTGTACTGTATCCAATAGGTTTGCCAAACTTTTAGAAACCTATTGCCTTGTATTTAGTTGCTTTTCAGAGTTTTTGACTTGTGCTATAACATGAAAGACTGTAAAACTGTAATGTTACATTAGGATTTGGTAGGGATAAAGGTACATTATTTATATAAAACTTTAACCTTTACTTTGGTGTTCTCTAAGGAGACAGACATGATTTGTGATGCTCACTGAGCACGAGTAACTTATTTTACAAATAAGGCAAAACAATTGTTGAGACTCACAATTCAGGGTTTCAGATTCTCTCTCTCTCTCTCTCTCTCTCTCTCTCCTCTCTCTCTCTCTCTCTCTCTCTCTGATAACCCCAGATGTTCTTTTTCTTTTGAGAGCAGCAGAATTGATACTATCACAGAAAATAAACTCCTCTATGTTGAAAAAACTGACTACACTATTATAGATTTCTGCATCAATATTTGATAGCTTCCCTTCATATTTAAAAGCAGCAAAAAATACCAACAATTTTCCTTTTTTAAATAGATAACACAATTACTTTTTTTTATTTTCTAGAAGACCAGGAGTGCATTTTTTAAGTTTCTTTTTTTTTTTACATTTTTTCTTTCATTAGATGTTTTATTTACATTTTAAATGTTATCCTCTTTCATGGTTTCACCTCCAGAAACCTACTATCTCATCCTCCCTCCTCCTTCTTCTATGAGGGTGCTCCCTCATCCACCTACCAACTCCCTCCCACATCCCTGCCCTGACATTAACCCTACACTGGGGCATCCAGCCTTGACAGGACCAAGGGCCTCTCCTCTCATTGATGCTCCACAAGGCCATCTTCTGCTATATATACAGCTTGAGCCATAGGTCCCTCCATGTGTATTCTTGGGATGATGGTTTAGTCCCTGGGAGCTCTGCGTTGTCTGGTTGGTTGATATCATTGTTCTTCCTATGGCATGGCAAACCTCCTCCGCTCCTTCAATCCTTTCTCTAATTCCTCCAGTGGGGACCCCTTTCTGAGTTCAATGGTTGGCTGCGAGCATCTGCCTCTGTATTGTCAAGCTCTGACAGAGCCTGTCAGGAGACAGTTATATCAGGTTCCTGTCAACATGCACTTGTTGGCATCGAAAACATTGTCTGGGTTTGGTGTCTCTATATGGGTTGGATCCCTCCGGTGGGTCCGACTCTGGATGGCCTTTCCTTCAGTGTCCGTTCTATACATTGTCTCCATATTCTAAGTTCTGAAGCATCCTCAATTTGTTCTTCCTTCTTGAGCTTCATGTGATTTGTGAATTGTATCTTGAGTATTCTGAGTTTTGGGGGTTAATATCTGCTTATCAGTGCACACATACCATGTATGTTCTTTTGTGTCTGGTTTACCTTACTCTGGAAAATATTTTCTAGTTCCATCCATTTGCCTAAAAATTTCATGAAGTCATTATTTTTAATAGAGGAGTAGTAATTCAGTGTGTAATTATACCACAATTTCTGTATCCATTCCTCTGTTGAAGGACATCTGGATACTTTCCACCTGCTGGCTATGATAAGCTGCTGGGACCATTGTGGAGTATGTGTCCTCTTTATATGTTGGAGCATCTTTTGAGTATATGCCCAGGAGTGGTATAGCTGGGTCCTCAGGTAATACTATGTCCAATTTTCTGAGGAACTGCCAGACTAATTTTCAGAGTGGTTGGATCAGCTTGCAATCCCAGCAACAGTGAAGAAATGTTCCTTTCTCCACATCCTCACCAGCATGTGCTGTCACCTTGAGTTTTGGATTTTTGCCATCTGACCGGTGTGAAGTGGAATGTCACGGTTGTTTTGATTTGCATTTCCATGATAACTAAGAAAGTTGAACATTTCTTTAGGTACTTCTTATCCATTCAATATTCCTTTGCCTTATAGAAATTTTGCAATTTTATGAGGTTCCATTTGTCGATTCTTGATCTTAGAGCATAAGTCATTGGTGTTCTGTTCAGAAAAATTCCCTCTGGGCCCATGTATTCTCTTGTCTAATTGCTCTGACTAGGACTTCAAGTACTACATTGAATAGATAGGAAGAGAATGGTCAACCTTTACAAAAACCCAAAAAGCTTCCCAGAAGACCAACTTGTGTGTCTCAGTCTTTAATACACCCGTTATAAAATCACCCCAAACCCATTTTACAGACAGGCTTAGAAGCAGAATCATAAGTTCTTGATATTCGTTTGTAAGGATGTTGCTAATATAAAAATACTCTCTAAGAAAATATATTAAAATTTGAATATCTTAATAAAAGACTATGATTTACATTTTGGAAAATTTATTAATATAGATATGAAATAATGTTGGGTGTAAATTCACCATAAACATTATGATACTGAGTCTCTGGAATATTAAGTGAGAAATATATCACAGAACTTTTTAGCATTGTTCCAGTCTGTGTTTACATACATGTTAATGAAACTGAAACATAATCTTTCAGTACTGGACAAACTTGAAAAATCCAATGATCACACATGAAAATTACATGATTTCAGAAAGATAAGTATCAGTCAATATTAAATCTGATGCTCTACTGAGACAAAAACAATATATTGCTAAAGACTTGAAGTTACAGGATGGTTTTCTGAATTCTTTATATTATACATTTCCAAGCTCAGTTGACATTTTTGCAGAATGATAGTGGACTGATCCATAGCCAAAATAATCTCCTTCAAACACTATTATATTATCAAAACTAAAGCAGTCAATCTTAAAGCAACTTCCATATGCAAATTGTTTTGTCAAGTTGTCAATACACAAATATTAGGAGGTGTAATTTATTTATTTACTTACTTACTTAGTTATTTTTACACTCCAGATTTTATAACCCTCCTGGTCAACCCTTAGATTGTTCCACAATCCATGCCTCTCCTTCTCTGCCCGCCCCAATATCGCCATCTCCCCACCCCTCTCCCCATCAGTCCTTCCCCTTTCTGAGGCCTGCAGTCTCTGGAGGTTTAGGTTATCTTCTCTGAATGAAAGCACAGCTGGTCTTTGTGCTCTATCTGCTCTATGTGTTGGGGGCCTCATCTCAGCTGGTGTATGCTGCCTGGTTGGTGATCCAGTGTCTGAGAGATCTCGGGGGTCCAGGTTAATTGAGACTGCTGGTCCTCTTACAGGGTCTCCCTCCTCCTCAGCTTCTTCCAGCTTTTCACCTAATTCAACCATAGGGGTCAGCAGCTTCTGTTCATTGGTTGGGTGCAAATATCTGCATCTGACTCAGAGGGAAGACATGACAAGTCCCTTTTTGTGAGAACTCCATAACCTCAGTAATGGTGTCGGGCCTTTGGGCCTCCCTTTAAGCGGGATCCCACTTTGGGCCTGTCATTTGACCTTCTTTTCCTCAGGCTCTTCTCCATTTCCATTCCTGCATTTCTTTCAGACAAGAACAATTATGAGTCAGAGTTTTGACTGTGGGAGAGCAACCCTATTCCTCACTTGAAGCCCTGTTTTTCTGCTGAAGGTGGGTTCCCACTTCAGGGCATTTTATCTAGGGTCCTCACTTTGAGTCCTGAGGGTCTCTCAATTCCCAGGTCTCTGGTATATTCTAGAGCATCTTTCCAACCTTCTTCCTCTCGAGGTCACCTGTTTGCATTCTTTCTGCTGGCCCTCAAGCCTTCAGTTCTTTTCCCCGACCCAATACCAGATCATGTTCCCCTCTCCCCCTTCTCTATTCCCTCTCCCTCCCCTGTCCCTCCCTCCCTCACCTTGTGGTTGCTTCCTTCTCCCTCCCAAGTGGGACTGAGGCATCCTCACTTGGGCCCTTCAGCTTGTTGACCTTTATGAGTTCTATGGACTATATTTTGGATATTCTGTACTTTTTTTTGGCTAATATCCACTTATTAGTGAGAACATACTGTGCCTGTCCATTTGCTTCTGAGTTACCTCACTCAGAATGATATTTTCTAGTTCTATCCATTTGCCTGCAAAACTGGGGATGTCTTCATTCTTAATAGCTGAGTAGTATTCCATTGTGTAAATGAACCACATATTCTGTATCCATTCTTCTGTTGTGGTACGTCTGGGATGTGTCCAGCTTCGGGCTATCACAAGTAAGGCCGCTATGAACATAGTGGAACAGTTGTCTCTGTGGCATGGTAGGGCCACTTTTGGGTATATTCCCAAGAGTGGTATTACTGAGTCTTTAGGTAGCTCTATTTCCAATTTTCTGAGTAACCTCCAGATTGATTTCCAAAGTGGGTGAACCAGTTTGCAATCCTACCAGTAAAGGAAGAGTATTCCCCTTTCTCCACATCCTCTCCATCCTGTGTTGTCACCTAAGGTTTTGATCTTAGCCATTGTGCTTGGTGTAAGGTGGAATCTCAGGGTTGTTTTGATTTCCATTTGTCTGATCACTAAGGACTTTGAACATTTTTTAGGTACTTCTCAGCCATTCGAGATTCCTCTGTCGTGAGTTCTCAGTTTAGTTGTATACCCCATTTGTGATTGGGCTGTTTGGTTTTTTAGTGGTTAGCTTCTTGAGTTCTTTACATATTTTGGATGTTAGCCCTATATCGGAAGTGGGGTTAGTGAAGATATTTTTTCCAATCTGTAGGTTGCCAATTTGTCTTATTGACTATGTCCTTTGCCTTATGGAATCTTTCCAGTTTCATGAGGTCCCATTTATGAATTCTTTACCTTAGAGTGTGAGCCATTGTTTAAGAAATTTCCCCATGTTCCAGATGAATTTGATAATTGCTTTATCCATGTCTTGAAAAATTGTGTTGGGATTTTGATGGGGATTGCATTGAATTTGTAGATTGCCTTTGGTAGGCTTGTCATTTTTACTTTGTTAATTCTGACATACATGAGCATAGAAGATCTCTCCATTTTCTGAAATTCTCTTCAATTTCTTTCTCTTCAATTTCTTTCTCGAGAGACTTGAAGTTCTTATGATACAGATATTTCACTTGTTTGGTTAGAGTTACTCCAAGACATTTTATATTATTTGTGGCTATTGTGAAGGGAATTGTTTCCCAAATTTCTTTCTCACCCTGTTTATCCTTTGTATAAATGAAGGTTACTGATTTATTTGAATTAATTTTATATTGGGCTACTTTTCTGAAGTTGTTTATCAGATGGAGAAGTTCTGTGGTAGAATTTTGGAGATCACTTATGTATACTATCACATCACCTGCAAATTATTTTTCTGGCTAGCACTTCAAGTACTATATTGAATAGATATAGGGAGAGTGGACATCATCTTGTCACCAATTTTAGAGGGATTTCTTCAAGTATCTCTCCATTTAATATGATATTGGCTGTTGGTTTTCAGTAAATTGCTTTTATTGTGTTTAGATTTGGACCCTGATTTATTTATCTCTCCAATACTTTTAACATGAAATTGTTTGTATTTTGTCAAATGCTTTTTCTGCATCTAAGGGGATGATCATGTGATTTTTTTTCCTTTGAGTTTAGTTATGTGGTGGATATGTATATTGATTCAATCTTGCATCCCTGGGATGAAGCCTACTTCATCATGGTGAATCATGGTTTTGATGTGTTCTTGTATTTGGTTTGCAAGAATTTTATTGAGTACTTTTGCATCAGTATTCATAAGCGAGATTGGACTGAAGTTCTCTTTTTTGGTTGGGTCCTTGTGTGGTTTACATATCTGAGTAATTGTGGTTTCATAGAATGAATTAGTTAATGTTTGTTCTGTTTCTATTTTATGGAATAGTTTGAGGAATATTAGTATCAGGTCTTCTTTGAAGGTATGGTAGAATTCTGAACTAAATCCATCTTGCCCTGGGCCTTTTTGGTTGGAAAATTTTTAATGACATCTATTTTTTTATGGGATATGGGCCTGATTATATAGTTTACCTGCTCTTGATTTAACTTTGGTGTATGGTATCTGTCTAGAAAACCATCCATATCATCTAGATTCTCCTGTTTTGTTAAGTATAGGCTTTTGTAGTCGATCTGATCATTTTTTTAATTTCTTCCATTTCTGTTTTATGTTTCCCTTTTCATTCCTGACTTTGTGCATTTGGATACTGCCTCTGCGCCCTCTGGTTAGTCTCACTAGTGGTTTATCTATCTTGTTGATTCTGTCAAAGAGCCAGTGTTTGGTTTTGTTGAATGTTTTTATTGTCCTCTTTGTTTCTATTTGGTTGATTTCTGCCCTGAGTTTGACTATTCTCTGCCTTCTGCCCCTCTTGTGTGAGTTTGCTTCTTTTTGTTCTAGAACTCTCAAGAGTGCTTTAAGGTGCTAGTGTAAGATCTCTTCAAGTTCTTTACCTCTGCACTTAGTGCTATGAATTTTCCTCATAACACTGCTTTCATTGTGTGCCATAAGCCTAACTCCAAGGTGGCTTTCAGTCTTTTGGGTCACTTTTCCTGTATGCCACAGAGCCTTCAAGAGATCTTCATAGTGTTGTGTCAGTTGTCCAGTTGCCGTGTATACAGAGGAACTCCTGGGATGCCTTCAAGCTGTGGTGTCCTGGGTGCAGTGAATCTCTTGGGTTTTCTCAAGCTGTAGTGTCAGATGTCCTGGGTGCAGCAGAGTTCCTGGGATACCTCAGGATGTGGTATCAAATGCTCTGGGTACAGTGGTTCTTCTGATATGCCTCAGGATATGGTATCTTCTGGGAAACAGACTAGTTAGTTCCCATCAGGAAGGACGGGGCAGAATGGGAGTGATATTGGTGATGGACCCCTGAGTCTACTGGGTTCCCAGAGGCATCTGTGAGACTTGTTAGGGTACTTACCAAATGCTCTGAGTGTAGCAGATCTTCTGGTATGCCTCAGGATATAGTTTCTTTCAGGGAGCAGACTAGCTAGCATTCTGTCTCAGCAAAAATGGGTGTTATTTGGTTTTTTACTAGTAACCAATAAAGAAATTTTGAATTCTCTTCTTTGGACTTGGACTTTTCCCTGTAATCACAGTTTATTAATATTAAAAAGTTAAAAAGTGTATTTTAAAACACATAATGAGATCTAATTACTTATCAGTATGTGATTTTAATTAGTTAAACCATTGTTGTCTTATGAGGTAAAATAATTAAGAAAAAAATTAACCTACAGAAAAGAAGAAACAAGTGCTGTTTTCTAGCCTTTGAAACACCTGCAATACCTTCATACATGTGTGCACACATTTAGTGTATGGATGCTTTTAAGATCAGTTAAGAGAGTTGATTTTCAGTAATGGAAACAGTAGGATCTTCACAGTTTAAATTTTCCTATTAGAGTCTCATTGAAAATATTTCCTGACATGTAGCATATACTATAAAAATGGAATGTAGAGTCATGCAATTAAGATTAACACTGAGAAACAAAGAAAACACCATATTTTTAACATTATTGGAAGTTTTAATTGCTCATAGAAGCAAGCTTAAACGTAGCAACTTCATAGAAAACAATACCAAGGGAATTGTTTCAAAGTTCTATAATATAAAATGCATAGAAATATATTTTGATTAAATTTATGTACAGTATATCATTGTAGTGTCATTTAAGTTTTAATCTTTGACATCTGGAAAAAGTTATTTATGTGGCATCCTAATTAAATAATAGGTACTGATGGGACTGGAGAGTTGGTTCTGTAGTCAAATGCATTGCTTGACCTTCCAGAGGAGCCAGGCTAGATTAACACCACCTTCATGGCAGCTCACAATTTATCAGTTACTTCAGCCTTAAGGGTATCCAATCCCTCTTGTGGTCTTCATATATACTACATTTATTTGGTGCACAGACACATAGACAAAAATTATCTACGCATAGAAATAAAAATAAACTAAAATATACTAGTCCTCTGCTCTAAAATTAGTGAAAACGGTGTTGCCTGCCATGGTCCCAATCTCAAGTTCTACAAAGAAATGAATACAATTGGTAAACAATACTTGTAGGAAACAGCATTCTTACACATGCAGAGGAAATGAAAAAAGATATAAACACAGTGGAGAAGAATTTTACAACATAAAACAATCAAAAAGAACATATTTATGCATCACCTACTTAGCAGCAGATTAGGTGACATGAGACATGTCATTATTTTCTCCAACAGTTCATTTACATAATGTTTTTATATATGGGTATATTATCTTTTTATCTATTTATCTATTATCTATTGATTTTGTCCTTTTATTGTCATAATCTAATAGCGCTTCATCATCATAACTATCCTTTGGTGATATTATCATTTGTGGTGTGTGTGTGTGTGTGTGTGTGTGTGTGTGTGTGTGTGTGTGGTGTTGTTTGTCTACTACTTTTTATAACTTTCTGGTAATAAAAGATGCTCCAGAACTAGGGAGATAAGCATCTTTGGGTTTCAGCAATGGTATAGCTAGTGAATTAACTCACTGACGATCTTGACATGAGTTTAGTACCTAAACCCAAACTTTAAAAGGAGAAAAATCAATAAGTTGATAATTTGTCACGATTGCAATGGTTTTCCCTCAACAGATATTATATGATTTTAATAAAATCTAATATGCAGAAGGGAGAAAAATAAATATATTCCTAAGATTATTTTTCATGCAATAAAAATTACAACGGGCCAGGCATTCTTAGCCCCACTGCATCAAGATGGGTAAGTAAAAAAGGAAATTTCTTTTATGTTATAGGTATTTTATAAATTAGGCACCAGTAGCTAAATCCAATATGAAAAATTTGTAAAGGTCACCAAACCTTCTGAAACTTACACAGACTAGGGGTTTTGTTTCATTTTTTTTCTGTTTTTGTGGCTTTCTGTTTGTTTGTTTGTTCTGTTTTGTTTTGCTTTTTTGTACTCTGGGGACATTGTTATCAAAAATATGTTATCATTTTGGATGTTAAAATAACCTGTAGGGCTAGATTTTATTTTACATCGTAATTGTCCCATAGAAAATATAACTTCAATACTAAATTATTACATTCCCAATTTGGAAAAACAACCTCAATATTTCCTATTTACATATACAGTTTATTTCCTCTATCTGATTTCCCCAAACTAGTCAAGAAATATTATTTACTCTTCCTGAATGTAAGAATGAGGTTCTGTGAAGATTTTCAATGTATAGCTAATTTTTCTTTCTTTACCATTAACAAAGATAAACTGTCCATAAATAAGTAAGTTATAACACTACAATTAAGAAATGTATACTTATAACGATATAATATTAGGCTAGCAAAATAGACAGTAGAAAATGCTAAATGAAATCAACAAAACTCTAAAAACAAAAGCAATAAGTGTTGAAAGTGTGTTTAATGTTCGCGACATTAGCAATAGCATCAGCAGAGGGTAAAGTTAAAAATCTCCCCAATGTAAAATGCATTCTGCTTCCAAGGCACAGTAAAGAAACATGGCTTCCAGTCACTGCCACTGCCTTCCACAGCATGACAGCACAACAAGAAGCCTCTGGCTGGATGCCAGTGTCTTCATCTTGAATGTCCTGTGCTAGAGAACTCGGAAGATAAAAATGGATGCTCTTCATAAATTATTCATTCTCAAGAATTCTGTTTAAGTAGCACAAAACGGACTCAAGCTCCAACCAAGCATGTACATATAGTTGAATTCTCATTCAAAACTAGAGCAATGGAGAGACAGTCTCAGACAGAAGGCAAGAGAATTCATCTCTCAAAAACACTGTGAAAGGCACCAAGAAATCATCATATAATATTTGATAAAAACATTCTGTTAAACTTAGCTATTGAATATATAATATACCAGAGCAGGGATGTGTATATTGAATGAAAGATAAAGTTAATATATGAAGAGTTATGATTTAATGGGAAATATTTAACATACAAATTTAATCAAATGCTTGATTTCCTTTAATGTTAGAGCAGAAAAGTATGTAAGATAAAGATAACAATTAAAAATATACTAATTAAAACAGTAATAAAATTTAGTGTCCATTAAAATCTAATAAGCATATGTGTTTAAAAATAAACTCTAAACTAGTTCTGTGACATATGCATTCACTCCCCCGACACACATACAGACACATGCCCACATTTACACATACATGTGCATGCGTATTTCCTGATATACACTAAATATAGCCCAGTTGGATCAGTTGGTTTTTTAAGGTACAAACATAAATATGTTAGTTTAGATTACTAAAATCTTGATAAAATGCCCTATGTATTTAATCCTGTACTGGAAAGCAGACATAGAAATTCCCCCAACACTTGCTGGACAGTTATTTTATCTGAATAGGTGAGTGGTACATTATGTTTCACATAAATTATGGGCAGAACATCTTTTGCTGACTGCTGGGCTATACATACGTGTATGTGCACATGCTCACATAGATCAACTCACATCAACTCACATAGCACAGATAAGAATAAATATGCAAATAAAGAGTAGTAAACAATAAAAACCACTGTCATAATAAACTTCTTAGTAGAAAGAGTTACATCACATGTATTTTGTTTCCACTACGTACAGAACATTTTATTATAAAATACACAAACTCAAGAAAATTCAAAATAGAAATAGCACACAAATAAGTGTCTTACAATTTAACTAAATAAGAAATACAAGGTAAATCCAGTCAATAAAACATATATAGGTTTAGGAAATCTAAGACTCATGTAGAAATAAGATAAATATATAACAAATTAGAAAATTGAAACTTGTGTTACACAGTTATTTAAAGCTACCTAACGCTATACTCACACTGCCTTCTTCCTGTGATAGAGTCTGCCCTTAGCCAAGGCTCTCCCCTCAACATCCCAATGGCTGGGGTAATGGTTTCTATCTGCGCTTTTGGTGTTTTATTTTCTTGTTTTAAAATAACTTGAGGCCAATCTTCCTTAAAAATTATAGGAAAAACTATTCCCCACTTACTCCTTTATTAGTCTGGAAACAAAACAAAGCTTTCGGGTCCATTTTATAATGCTAGTGTAGTCTCCTAAGTACAGCCAGACCAAAATTCTACAAGAAAATAAAATCACGAGCCAATCTAAATTGCAAACAGATGAAAAATCTAAGACAAAAAGGAGTTCATAGAATAATACATGAGAAAAAGAACACTTCATTCAGAACTGTGTGAATATGCAGCATTAAAAAACCTCATCAAATAACAGATTATTGGAAAAGAAAAATCATATAATATTAAATATGCAATTCATTCAGCAGTTGAAGTAGTCATTAAAATTTAAATACAAGAGAAGCAAAGGTTAGTTTTCCTTAAATAAGTATTTGTTAAAGTAAAAAAAATAGAATACTTGTCTTGGGGAAATAAATATTTTTAATTAAAATCCAGAAAGATGAGAAATGAGAAAAATACATTTTATGAAAACAGTCATTGATTTGAAACCAAAACAACCAAAAAAATAAAAAATAAAAAATAAACAGTTCTTATAAAAGTCAAATACATTTGCAAAAGGATAAAAGAAATAGAAAGAAAGAAAAACTCGCTTCCATATGACCTAGTGCCTCATATTAAAAAATACAAGGACATAAGGACTGGGAGGTAACTCAATTTTGAGCACAGACCAAAGCCCAGCATTCATACTCACATACTAGGCTGATGACCAGCCCTTGTTTATGTAACCTAAGCCAGTGAGAGACAGTAGTCTCAAAGTAGATGAGTGACACTTTTGAAGATAATATCTGAGGTTGTTTTCTATCCTTACTACCACCTCACAAATCCGTGTGTGTGTGTGTGTGTGTGTGTGTGTGTGTGTGTGTGTGTGTTTGTATAAGAAAGTAGTTCAGCTACGTGTTCTTTGAAGGGAAAGTTACAAAAGGTCTGCTGATGGTCATATCTTATCTGAATTAAGAGACATAATAAATTCACATACTGGAATACACTGCAATTAAAATTTCTCACTAAATTAAAAATACAATGCAATAGAAGTTTTAATCCCAATATGTAAAGTATTCTTTATTATTTATAGTATTGGTATAAGGAAAAAAAGACCAAAACTAGTGAATAGATAGACAGAGCACTTGAAACATGATGGATACGGCTTTGTATATTAGAGGAGAACATGCAAAGAATCCTAAATAAAACTTGGGTCACTGGTTGTTTACAAAAGTGTACAAAGAAATTCAAGCTTGTGATCTATACATTTCTTACATATTTCCAAAGATATTAAATGTCTTTGCATTTTCTAAATTCAGAATAGAACTTGTGTATGGTTTATAAATTCTATACTTCTGTATTAATTTTTACGATAAATTGTTTAATATTGCTTATAAGCTGCAAAAAGCAGATTAAGTGAGTATTGACAAGTTAGATTACAGAAGGTAAATACCAATCTCTTTTATCCATGAGTAGTTTTACCAGAAAGTAATTCAGGAAGTCAAAATTTACTTCAGAAGGAAAAACAAAGAGAGAACTAGAACTAGAGGAGCCATAACTTACAGACACCGTGATAATTTAGAATTGTGAATCTTGGGAAGATATGTGATTTAATAACAAGCTTAATCTTGGTGTCAGGTTTATTTATGTGGTAGCTGTTCTCTCTCACAGACCATAAGAGAAATTGTTTTTATAATTTAAGAATAGAAAGTGCTCCTAATATCTTAGAAAAATGCTAATATTATCCACTTACAACATTAATCTTAGAGTTACGTATATTAACATGTCAAGTAGTTTTAAAATATCCTTGAAACCACTGTTAAACAGAATCTCTCAAAATCAGATTTATTTTATTTTTTCATGATTCCTAACATGAGATTTTTATAGATTCCTTTTTTTTTTCTTTTTTCTTTTTTTCGGAGCTGGGGACCTCACCCAGGGCCTCACGCTTGCTAGGCAAGTGCTCAACCACTGAGCTAAATCCCCAACCCCTATAGATTCTTATTTTTTTGGAAAAATCTAAAGTTTACCATTGCTCAGAAAGCACCATACAACAAACAAAAAGCTTGTGGCCAGAAAAGACAATGCAAATAAATCCCACAGACAAATAACAGTTGAGAGGTTTTTTAACTACAAATTTTTACTGCGGAATATTACAAATGCCTACAGATTTGATAAAACTCAATTATATACACAAAAGGAAAAAGGAGAATCCAGCCATTAGATAAGGAAAGACAATTAGGATGAATTAAAAAGCAAGAAAGGAAAAAAAATGAAAATATTAAATTTGTTTATCTCACTAAGACTCAAGTAGCCAAGATTACAAAATTGATTACTAATTAAGATGCTTAATTACCTAATTGGTAAAATTGTAAATCTTGATTTAAACGTTAGCATGGATAAGGAAAACTAGTGTTCTTTGAAGGACAAATATGAGTAAAAAACAAATATCTAAATTTCAATAGTATTCTAATGACATCCATCAAATTGGAAGGTTCATAAGAACTTAAAATTATTTTTCTTTGATCTGATGATGCTCTTATTCTCTGTACATGTGAAACCTGTGGAGAAAGGCCTTGCTTGCATTCACAATTTTACTAGTTAGAATTTTGTTGATATGTAAATCTCTTTCCCTTTGTTTTCCTCTTTCCTCTCTCTAAGCTTTTCCATGTCCCCTTCCTTTACCTTCCCTCAGGTGAAATTGTCCTCGCTCCCTCTGGTTGATAGCTTCTTGGTTTTTTATTTTTATTGAATATATACGTTCAATATATTTATATATGTGTATGTATATTTCACTAATCAGCAGGCTCAACCTAGAGAGGTCAATTCCCTATCTCTCGGTAGTTTTCATTGACCTGAATTCCTCATCAATGGGTGGGCCCCGTGGCTGTATTCACTACAACATTTGCATGCCTGCTGATACTGCCTTTGTTCAGGTCTTACTTAGGCAGTCTTATCCTTGAGGTATCATAGCTGTAGCATCTCTGAATTTGTGTCTCTAGGAAACACAATCTCGTAGCAAACTTCCGGGTCATCTTGCCTCCTTAATATTTGTTCCTGCTTTTCCCCTATAGTGGAGCTATCATTGCAAGAATTGAGTTCTAGATATATTCTTTGTGGTTGGAATATCTATGATCAATTGATCACTGTTCTATAACCCATTGTAATTTTCTATAATGGTCTCCACTATCTGTTAATAGAAGCTTCTCTAATGAGGAGTGATAGCTATAGTTATCTGTGAATAAATGGAAAAGAATTAGGATGAAATTAGGAATTATGCTGGTCTACGTAAAGTGTTAGTAATAGGTTCTCTTCTACGATCCATAAACTCAGTAACCCAGGTTACCTGATTAAATTTCTAGAACAAAACTCGATTTTTCTTCTGTTTAACCAGTTCAAGTCAAAGTAGACAATTATTGGTTACTGCCGATATTTATGGGTCATTATTGTACGTCTAGGAATATTATACTAGGATGATCCTCCTCATTGTTCTTATGAACATTTAATGTTCTTATGCATTAGAGCTGGATCGGACTATCAGTTACTTCCTTCCCTTGGAAGCTTACAGACTCCTACATGGTATTTGCAAGCTGGACAGTAATGAAGGGGGTTTTTAGGTTAGATTCAATTCAAATTTTTTTAGTCCTGAGGATGAAGTATATGATGTCTTCTGCAAAATGTCCTTACCTCTTATCTGTAAGACGTCAGCAAGGGCCTGTGTTGTTTGAGAGTCACTTGGATTACATTGACAAACTTCAACCTCGACTTCTCATACCTGATGCCAGTATTTTTCATAAAGTCTCAAACAGTTACAACACTTTTATGTACCTAAAATTATACATAATATACAATTAAGTAAACATATAAATATGTATATATGCATATATGTATGTACATATTTTGAAAAGCAATTTCCTAAATGATGATGCAGTTGAGAGAGTCAGATGCAGATGTTTTCACCCAGCTAATGGATAGAAGCTGCTGACCCACGTGGTTGAATTGTGGAAAAGCTGGAAGAAGCTGAGGAGGAGGACAATCCTACAGGAGGACCAGCAGTCTCAATTAGCCTGGACCGCTAAGTTCTCTCAGATATTTGGCACACCAGCTGAAATGTGGCCCTCAACACACATATAACAGAGAACTGCTGGACCTGGACTCAGTCAGAGAAGATGCACCTAACCCCCAAGAGACCGGAGGCCCCAGGAATTGGGAAGGTCTGGTGGGGTGGAGAGTGGATGGATGGGGTTGAGGATATCCTCGTTGAAATGGGGGGGAGGAGGTATGGGATGTGGAAGAGTCAGAGGGTGGACCAGAAAGGGGATAAAATCTGGACTGTAAAAAAAATGATTAAATAAAAAAAAATAAAGAAAATGTGACAAAAAAATTGAAAATTTGCAAAAAATATTTTCATTAAAATAGTAGTCATATTAAAAGAGTGTCTGAGTGTTGGCAGGGATACATGCATTATTTTAACTAGATATGTTATTTACTACTTACAGAAAATGCCATTAATGACATGGAAATACATTATTATTTCGATATATTTGAAAGACTGCATTAAATGTTTTGTTGATGTTGTTGATTTGCTGTGTTTTTGTTGTTTAGTGTGGAAGTGGTGGAGATTGAATTCAAGGATTGCATGTTGGACCCGAGCTATTAGTGGTGTATATCTAGCTCTTAGATTGTGTGTGTGTGTGTGTATGTGTGTGTGTGTGTGTGTGTGTGTGTGTGTGTGTTTGTGTGGATGTGTGTGTGTGTGTGTGTGTATGTGTGTGTGTGTGTGTGTGTATGTGTGTGTGTTTGTGTGTGTGTATGTGTGTGTGTGTGTGTGTGTGTGTGTGTGTGTGTGTGTGTGTATGTGTGTGTGTGTGTGTGTATGTGTGTGTGTGTTTGTGTGTGTGTGTGTGTGTATGTGTGTGTGTGTGTGTGTGTGTGTGTGTGTGTGTGTTTGTGTGTGTGTATGTGTGTGTGTGTGTTTGTGTGGTGTGTGTGTATGTGTGTGTGTGTGTGTGTGTGTGTGTGGTGTATGTTTACAGCTTTAGTGATTTTTCTTCCTTTGTGGATCTCACACATGTTTGAAATTAAATCATTCTGGGTACATAACCCCCCACGCCAACCTCGGTCTTTTCACTCATTTAACTCTAACATCCCTTTCAAGTTATTTTCAACTTCCATGAATTTTTAGTTTTTTCTTTACTTTCTTTTTTGTTTGTGAGAACCACTGCGTTTACCCTAAAAAGTGCTAATGTTTATAAACATAGACAAGCCACCCTTCCTCCTTGATTTAGAGAAGTTTTCTCTGAAATAAACAGTTCTGTAAACAGAAACCCAGACCTGGCCAGAGGGTAAGAATCAGTGATGGTTGAAAACTAAGTCTTAAACAGGATGCTGATATCAATCCGTCTAATACACAAGATAGCTCTGAAATGTCTTCTTGCCATTAATCCTGCAGCAGCCTTAGCTTCCTTCACTGAGCCTGCACAAGACTGGACAACAGTCATCCTGGACTGGGAAATGGCACATGAGACCTACATCTGTCTGCTGAGTTACTGGCTAGTTATGGGTCTTGAGAGATGGATAGCAATTGCCTAGATGCATATTTTTTAAAATAATTGTCTAATTGTTCATTTTTATATATTAAAATAAGCATAACTAAAGAACATTCCAATTTATTTATTTTAGAATTTATGGTAAATATTTAATGGATATGATTATGAAAATAATTTTGAAAATATTAAGCAGAAAATTCCTTATATGAAGTATTAAATGTAGGAAAAAGAAGATCTAAAGGCAAAACCACAATACGTTTAAGAACCGATTAAGGAGATGTTTCAGAGAATGTTTTTATCAATTATTTTTGAACACTTAAAATTTATTGTAAAATAAATCATTAAAGGTGAATTCAGTTAGGCTTGGTGGCATATGGCTATAATATCTGAACTCAGGAGACTAAGGTAGGAGAATACAGTTCAAGACCAGACCTGGTCATGTGATGAAAACCTCTATCTAGATGAAAAGACACCAAATACCTAGCGAGGAATACTGGAAAAGACCTGTTACACAGGTCACACATCCTGAATCTAAATGATATTAGCTATTTGGTATCTGTGCATTTTTTGACCCTAACCTGCATGTATATCACAAGAAGTGTCAATCATATACAAACCAAGGAGATTGGTCAGAGGTAGAAATCACCTTGTTGAGAAGTGATACATGCATTTTATAAGCAAAACAAAAGTTAACATTGAAAAATAAAAAGTTTGGGGTTGGGGATTTAGCTCAGTGGTAGAGTGCTTGCTAGCAAATGCAAGGCCCTGGGTTGGTCCCCAGCTCGAAAAAAAAGAAAAAGAAAAAAAAAAAAAAAAAGTTTAAAATCAAACTAAAGTGACCCCAATCAATTCAAAACGGCTCCCTAAAAACATCTGTGTGAGAAAGACTTTCACTGACTTGAGCAAGGCATTGGGGGAGCTTGTCATCTGTAATTTGGTGTATGTTTCATCTTCTCAAGAAGAAGGAAAACCAGAAATCTTAGCTGAAAGGATCAAAGTACTCATGTCAGCATTTAAAATTCTATAGAGAACAAGAGACATAAAATAAAGACCAAAATATAAAATGGAAGCAAAACTATTATATCTGTCTGACACATGAAAAGGCCAAAAAGACTGCACTTAAAATTGATAAAGTACCTTGGCTTCCTACACATGAAGGAGATATGTCTGCCCTCCATCAGGTGTCCACGCACGTCAAAACTAAGACTTTTAAATTATTTTTATTTCAGATAGTTATAAAGGAAGACAAAGTAACATCTGTTTATGAATATTTTTCACAAGGCTGATGTTTCACAAACATTTTCTACCTAGCAGTATATTTTTGAAACAATCTGTCATTTTCTAAAGTTACCATGTAGAAACAAATAAATATATTTATTTATTTATAATATATTATAATTAACTCAATGAAATACATCTTATCTTTGAAATCAAATATTTGTTTCTAACTGCATGTATTAACAAATTAAGTGTGAACAGTAAGCTTCTTTAATGAAGTTGGGGTAAGTACATTAGGTAATATATTACTGACCTTTTATATCTGGCATATATATTATATATAATAATATAATATAGTATATATATCACCTCAGAATAACATAATATAAATAAAATATTTTTAGGGAAAGCAGTATCAGCATAATATTTACAAAGAAATAGAAATTCTTGAGGCCTACCTAAAAGTAATCATATTTGAAATAGTACTTAGTTTTATATAATGTATATAAAATTCAGGTTACACAAAAGATAATGACTGAAAACTGATAACTGACCTGAAGTGCTCTTATGACTATTTGTATGTAGTCTGCATTTCTCTAAAGGTTGCCAGCAAAGTTTAAAATATTTTCTCATGCTCAACAAGGATCCCAGAGATGCATGCTGTAGATTTTCAAATAAAAGAAAGAAGTAGATTGGGAAATGGCTCGTTGGATAAAGCGTGTGCCATAAAAGTTTGAGAGGCAGAGTTTAGTTTGTTTACCCAGAATGCACACTGAAGAAGGCAGCAGCCTCTCTTCATTTCAACACTTGGAAAACAGAGAGCATGCCTTAGCAGCTGACCAGATATACTAGCAAAACGAGCTGGCTTCAGGTTCCGCAAGAGACTCTGCATCAATAAATAAAATAGGGAAGACTCCAGAGAGAACCACTCATTCAATATACACCCAAGCAAACAAGAAAATAAAACATTTCATATATTTTATATTTCTTCCAAACTCAATTTCCAATTCACTGGTAGTAAATTCTGTCTAACCTATATCTGATACGTTTAATAATAATGAAAGAAAACTTTAATACTTTGATAATACTTCTGAATCAAATAATTTCCCTACTTAAACATATAAAATGCCCAAGATCTTGATCCTATATACCATGTAAAATTTTTGGTGTATTATAACTAGTGAGATAGTGAAAATTCCAACCCAAGTGATTTACTGCTCAGCCAGAAGATTCATTAAGTCACAACACTGAGAAGAACTGAGAAGAACGGTATTTGGACCAGATTTCCTGGCACAAATTTTCCCGAAGGATTTATTTAATATACCAATTTTCTAGCTTTCTTTCTGTCCAAACATGTCACCCTCAATTTTTTTGGAAGATGGTAGTCAATAATTCTTAAAGTTGTATACAACTGGGACTCCCCTCAAAGGCTGAGAAAACTTTTTCCTTCAAACTGCTAATTACCCTCCCTTCATATCTTTTAGCCTCAGTTTATGTCTGAACCCATAACAGTGCTTGCAGAAAATGAGATAACGCCAACTTTGGAAAGTCATGAATGATGCAAATTTCTTATAAAACTTTATGGAATTCATTAAATAAACAGAAGGCCAGGGGAATGTGCATAAGGCAGAGAAAAGGGAATAAAGTCACTGTGAACTCAGTTAATGACTCCTGAACGTAGATGTAGCTTTTTAAGTTGGTTGATCACAATGGGACTATAACATCAAAGCTTTATGTTGTGTGATTTTGCCTGTAGAGGCATTCTGCTCTGTCTCCTTTGGGTAAAATATGTGAGACAGTTGGCAAGTCTTTCAAGTCACTTTTGATTTTCAGAATCTATCATGTATTTAAAAGATAAATACAACTAAATAAAAATAGAACACATCTCTTAGATGACAAAGAATTGTCATTTCTTCCTCAGTCTTCAATGCAGAACTCTGGTATTAGCCTGTCCTTTTCCTTAATACACCGTTCACACATACAAACACACATTGACACACATGCACAAAAAATGCCCATACACACATTTACAAATGCACAATACATAAAACACACACACACACACACACACACACACACAGAAATAAGCACATGCAGATGCGTGTGTGCGCACAGACATATGCACAGACACACACCTCAACTTTCTAGCTTTTAGTATTACGTTTGGCTTATGCTTTTGACCCTTCTTTTCCTTTGTCTTTGTCCTTTATTTCAATAGCAAGGTATTAAAATTCAAGGAGAAATATCTGAAACACTGTTATTTCTAGGGTGTATTAGTAGGTCTTGTCTTATCATGGTTTAAGGGTTTTCAACTTATGTTCAGAATGATATTCACAAAGTTTTCACTTATAGTTTGGTGTTTATAAAGTCACAGGAGGTAATTAATTGTGACTTATTTGCAATTGGTGATTTTGGCGATGTGTAGCCAAGTAGAAATATTATAAATATATTTAAGGTACATATGATAAATATGATGCTTGGTAAGTTACATATATTAAGTACATTTTTGACTTATGCTTGATACATAATGGATTTAGTGCATGCATGTGCATATGGTTTCTGCCTCTTTATCTCTTGATTGGTTTTGTCGATCATCTGTAGATAGCATCTCAACGGCATGTGTCTTTTTAAAGACCTCTCCACACTATCCATTCTGTTCTGAAGACATTAGCTTCTCTCAAGATGACAAGAGCATATATTCATAAGCATGTACTTGTAATCAAGTGTTTACTATTTCTTAAGTATCTTTGCTTTCCATACGGGAGTTTTGTTTTAGTTGTCAGAACTTTCGGTGGTATCTGTCTTTCTAATTGCTTAAAGGAAAACGTGTTTGCATTTCCTCACAGTTAAGGCTGCAGTCTATCATAGCAGTGAAGTCACGGAAACAGGAGCTTGAAGCAGCTGGTAAGAGTGTGAAACTATTTCCAGGAGAGAGCAGTGAATTCATGCAAGCATGAATTCATTGTCTTTTGCTATAGTGGGCTATAATCTGAAATTCTGAAACAAATACTCTTTTCCATTGAGTTCCTTTTGTGGGCATATTTGGTTGTAGCAACAGAAAGGGAACTAAGACAGAAATTGTCACCCAGAATTAGGGCTGTGGCTGTCCTAAATCTGATCATGTGTACCTTCATTTCATTAAATTCTAAAAGTTTTTAATTTCTATTTTTTCCTTGAATGGTTTCTCAGGAGCAACATAGAAGAATTTAGAACTTTTTTTGTGATAGAAATGCCATTGAATTCTGAAAGTAGACCTGTTAATTGGTCTCTTTAATAGAAGCTTGGAAGATAGTAATACTGAGAGAAAATGCACACTAGAGGTTCATATCATGAGGTTTCAAAAGGAACATGGACTCCTATCAGGTCATGGCCTTGGAGCCATTTGAGAATTTTGGTCATGAATCTGGTTTCATGTTTTGCCTCCATTCAGAGAATATGTGTAAAATTAAATAAGATAATGTACTAATGTATTTGACACAGGAAAACCATGGACAAGCTTTACCATTTTTATCCTTTAAAGTTTCAGAAAGGGAAGGTATAAAACAATAAACCAGATGCAGTTTTTTTAAAGATTTATCTCCCGATGGTGTTCTTGATCACTCAAGTTCCCATGAGTTCATATCAGTTGATTCTGTGGGCGATATTTCCTTGTGTGTCCTCAACCTCTATGGTTCCTCCAATCCTCCTTCCCAGGCCTAGCAGAAATCCCCAAGCTCTAGCTAATGTTTGACTCTGGTACTCTGCATCTGCTCCCATTAATTGCTGCTGGATTAAGTCTCTCAGGTCTCTGATGATGATTGTGCAGGGATCTACATGCATGTTATTACTGAGCAGCATGGTGTTCCTGTGAAAACCTTAACAGTGAAAGCATGACCTGTACCTGACTCTTTTGTCTACTTGCAGGCCCCTTCTCCTTCTTTACTGTGTTGCCTTGTCCAACTTTGATGTCCAACCAGTATGTGCCTGTTCTTGTAAATTGTTCTGCCATGTTTGTTTGATGTCTCTGGAAGGCCTACTCTTCTCGGAGAGGAGTGGAGATTTGGGGAGATAAATAGCAGCAAGCTGGAAGCATGTAGGGAGGAGGAGTGGGGGAGGCTAGGGGGAGGGGAGGTTGAGGAAACTACTTTTAGGATGCAATAGATGAGAAGAGAATAAAATAAAATATTAAAAATCAAAAACAAAAACAAAACAACAACCAAACTAAACAATTAAGAGAAATCTGACACTTTACTCCAGGCTCTCCTGTTGCAAGCACTATGTAGTGCTTTCTCATGGTCATAGAACAGAAACTGGGACAGAGCCCTCCAAGGTAGAGAAGTATACATCGCCCACTGGTTACAGAACTTTGTGATGTCATCCTTATGATACTGATCTTTAAAGCGGGGAGATGCACAATTGAGGGGCTCATGATGAGCACCTAAGGACCTGCACTGAATGGCAAGATGGGGTTCCCAATGGAGGGGGCATGAAAAGCCACTCTGTGGAGCTTGGAATGGAAGCCTAAGTTTCCCGCTTGATTTGAGAATATTGGATATGCTGGGCCTGTGTAATAGCCACAAAATATAGGCAAGGAGTGGAGTCAACTTTAGAGCAAGGTTGTGTATGCTTCAGGTATCAGAACACGCAAGCCTTTGGAGCCCAATCGATTACACTATAGGCTCTAGGTGCTGGCTGCTAGCTGCAGGATTTTGGTGTTTTAATGATGGATTTTGGTTTTGCTCTGGAATGCCTACTTCTTTTCGCTTTTAAAAATTATATATTTATTAATTCTTGGAGAATTTCTTACAATATTTTGATGATGATCCTCACTCTAATTCTTCCCAGATGGGACTCTCATGTACCCAAATTTGCTGTGCTTTTTTAAAATTTCTTTTGTGGTTGTTATTAATGAATTATTTCTCATTCTCAAGTCCATGTTTTGCTGCCCACACAATCTGGGCATGTTGGCATTCCTTACAGCCTGGTGAACATAACAGAGGCCATACCATGAAAGAAACCGGATTATTCTTGTAGGAGCCATCAAGTAAAAAGCTCATTAGCCAATAGTGTGGCCTTGTGAATCTATGCATATACTGTGCCATGGTCCTGATTGGCTTGTTCTTCTGTATAACTTCACAGACAACCCTAGAATCTATGAACACATGACTACAGTGGATCAATCGTGCTCTCAAAACACCCTTTCTCTCCACTTTTCACCAATCTTGTGTTCCCACAATGTATTCTGTCTGTCTTATCTTCCGTTATAGTCCCTAAGCACTTTGGTAGTGGTGATAAAGATGTTCCGTTATATTTGAGCACTCTGCTGACACATTTTTTTCCTGTACACTGGCCAGGTGTGACTGTCTGCATTAACTGCAATCCCCCACATGAAGAAACATCTCTGATGAAGTCTGACTTATTTCATTAATCTGTGAGTGTAGGGCTGCAAATCGAGAGGTGAGTTTGACTCATAGTAGTAGATTCTCCATAGTAGTAGATTCACCTCCCTAAAATGAGTCCTTGGCTAGAATTCCACTATAAAGCACACATTTAATCCCACAGAGCAGACCTTATATCTAATCAGAAAGTTTTTAGTTACTTCCATGACTTGCATGTGACTAGTCCGGTCATGAGCGTGGGAGGCATACTGGGTATTATTGCTTTTTACAAATTCACAGCTGAATAAAATAGTCATTTTTTTCCTCATTAGCCTACAGGGCATCTTCCAGTAGTATAAAACCTGAAACAGGAAGAGAACAAACTCTTTGGTCAGCACACGCTTTTCCAAACACTAGGACAAGTCTGTGGTTCCTTAAGCAACAACATCTTACCATTGGGAGAGTTGACAATTGTTTGGATTCCTTTGGAAGTCTCTGGGAAATGCTTGAACAATTAATTCCTCCTGCTCATTATTCTCCTTTATGCTTCATATCACCTCCGTGAACAATACTTTTAGAACATCCTTACCATCCCCCAAATTTTCCAATGATATTTTTATGTATCACATATATAAAACTAAGGATATAATGGTAAGATCCATACATGAGTGCAAAAATACAACATGTGTTTCTTGGTGTGAGTTACATCGCTTGGTGTAATGCTTTTCATTTCTACCAACTTTTCTGCATTGTTTATAGATGAATAAAATTTCACATAACGGTAAACCCAAAAAATTATGGTTTGACCCACTCATTCATTGATGGGCATCTATATCCCTTTCATGTTATAGATATTATGTATATAACAGAAGTAAACATGAAAGAAGTATTTTTTGGTAGAAAATAGTCTTCTGGATATATGTCCAGCAATAGTATAGTTAGGCTGTGGAAAAGTTCCATTTTCTCATTGTGTGAGAATCACCCGTGATTTCCATAGTCTTCGCACCCATCTATATTTCCACCAGAAATGCATTGTTCCTACACCAATGATAGCCAGCATTTATTTTCTATTGGCTTCTTAATCTTAGCCAAACATAGTAAAGAAAGATAAAACATTGAGGTGGTTTTAATTTTCATTTTCCTACTGTATAGAGATTAGGAAAAGGTTTTATAATGTTTCATAGCCATTTTTATTCTAAGAACTCTATATTCAGTTCCATAGATTACTTTTCCATTTGATAAGTATATGAGCACATGCAGGTCCTGTGTTTTTTTGTTAGATCCCTCCCAAATTAGAGGGGTCTAATTTCTCTCATAGTCCCTCTAATACTATCTCTCCTCAATTTCATTTTTTTTGTCTCTGTTCAAAGACACTGAGGCAACCAAGTGATTCCAGTATGTGTGTGGCTATCTGCTTGAGCATGAGTAACATCTCAGGGGCTACGTCTTTGAGAAGAACTTATTCTTCCTCTCACAGAAGTCCTCAATTTGCAAGAGCTTCTCAAATAGTTATAAGATTCAGTGGCTATCAAATTTAGCAGTTCTCAAACATGTTGTTTGTGACCCTCTTAGGGATAGGATATCAGACATGCTGCATATCAGATTTTTATATTATGATTCTTAATGACAGCCAAATTAGAGTTGTAAAGCTGCCACAACGAAGAACTAGAGTGAAGAATTGTAGCATTAAAAAGGTTGAGAATCACTGATGTAAGTCTACTGTGCTGGAATTTAACTGGGCTTCATCTTGTGCGGGTTTTGCACACAGCCACTGCTGCTGTGATTTTATAACTGCCTGCTTTCATGTGCCTTGAAAACACTGTTTTTCTGTAGTGTTATCCTACCTTTAGCTCTCATTATCTCTCTAACATCCAGATGTTGATCGCTTTGCAATTGACTTCTCTGCAGGCTGAGGCATAAAATACCAAGTTTAATTATTCTACTTGTAGATATCTAGTTTCCATAATGGCATTTATTAAATACTAAATAGACTGTCTTTTCTACAATGTATGCTTTTGGCCTCTTTGTCCAAAATCAAATCCTGTAAAAGATTACATTAATTGCATTCATTGGTAAAGAAGCAAATGCCTAGTGTGTTGGACAACACTCTGTATTGTAGAGCCCTGCACTAGACCAGAAAGAGAACGCATTGCCATGAGTGCAGTAATGCAGCAAGTTAGTGAAGAAACAATGCAGTAATGTAATAATATAGCAGGTGATGAAGTAATTTCCTGTGTTGTATGCAGATGTAGTATGACTACTTCTCCTGAGTTAGTATTGCTATCAATTAGTTCTGCCATGAAAGAAACATGAACTCCTGTCTCTTGAGTTATTTTGCCAGGGTATTTTACACAGTAACAGAAAAGAAATGGTAACATGTGGGGAGTCACAGGTTACTGTGAAGATTTGGCCAAGTTCATGAACCATACCACACACAACCAGACCCGCAAATGACACAGAAATGGCATCATGAAACCCTGGTCACAAAGATACAAATCTCTTAAGGGGGTTGACCCCGAGTTTCTGAGGAACATGAGCTTTGACAAGAAGCACAACAAGAGAGGCCTGAAGAAGATGCAGGCCAACAACGCCAAGGCAGTGAGTACATGAGTAGAGGTCATGAAGGCCCCTGTGAAGCCTCAGGCCATCAAGCACAAGATGAGAAAGGGCCCCAGCTGCAAACTCAGCCATCTGTCTTTTATTGCTCACCCCAAGCTTGGGAAGAAGATTGGACGCTACATGGCCAATGGTCATAGGCTCTGCCAATCAAAGCCCAAAGTTTAAACCAAGGCAGAGGCCAAAGCTCCAGCTGAGGCCTAGGGTTCAGTTCCAGCCCAGGCTCCCAAAGGTGGCCAGGTCCCTGTAAAAGCCCCATAGAACAGGCTCCTGCCAATGTGAAGACAAATGGACTGCTGTGACACACCTATATAGACAGTATTGAAGATGACCAGTGTCATGGGCTGTTTTTACAAATAAACTTGAGACAAGATCTACTTTAAAAAAAGAAATGATAACATGGCTCTTCTTTTATAATTTAAGGAAAAAAAATCACTATTTTTGTCTCACCGTAACAGTCAACTTTGACAAAAATGTTAATTTTAGTGTTTGTTAGCATAAGAGTTATTAGCTAACGGCTTCTAATTAGATTTCAGAGTGAAGCTAAGTCCAAAAGTTAGTCCTTGTATTCATTTTCATGATAACAAAGTAATTTTATTACTTGGACTCTTCATATTCAATTCCTTGAAATTGCTTCCAAATGCTATGTAATGGTTTCATTTTATCTAAAAGTTTGTACAACAAGTTGGAAAGATACAGATTGAAGAAATTCAATGTTTGTAAAGATTTATTATAAAATGGATACATAACTTTGAATTAAAATGTCTTTAATAAACTTAAATTTTTTCCGAATGGTGGTCTGCAACTTAGCAATCAGGAGAAGTACAATAGTGTTTGTTCTTATTCTATGTCAAGAAATTTGTTCTCTGGATTTTCATAGGAAATTAAAGCTTTGAAAGGTTGACTCTGTTCTTGAAGTTTATCTGGAACTCATCTGTGAGCTTCATGGTGTACACAGATAAGAAACTGACAATACTTTTCAACAGGCTTAATTTTAAATTGAGGACTTTAAAAGAAAGAGTATAATTAAACTATTTAATTCCACTTATTTCAGAGAAAATTCAAGTTATATTCTTCTCCTGAAAGGTAATTAATTTCAAAATTAAAAAAGTAATTACAGTTCAAATAAGTTCTTAAACATCCAAAGCCAGCTTTCTAAATATAGGGTTTTGTTTAAGGGAAGTTAAGTTAGGGATAACAAATGCCGGTAAATTTCTACTCCATAATGATATCTGATCCCAGTATTGACAGAGTTAAGATGAACTGTCTATGGTTATAAAGTAAGCTTGCTCATACAGGTCAGCAGACATACTTTCTGAAAATAGTCATGAAATTATTTATTTTTCTACTACAACAAATTATCTCAAAATATCATAGATCTCATTTTCTTAGCTATATTAGGTAACGGATACGTTTATAGAATGCTTTGTATAGTCTATAAACAATAGAGTGTCTGAAACATTAACTAAAAATAATCCTTATTTTCTTTTAAAACAGGGTTTCATTTAGCACAGGAGAGAAGTATATATATTATGTCCTTGGATGATCTTTAGTTTCTAATTCTTCTTCCTCCGATTCCCAAGTAGTGGTATTGTAAATATGTCTTCTGATGCCAAGCTGGTCCAGTGCTTCATGTGTGCAAACCATCATCTGAGTTACAGACTCAGTGGATGTCCTTGTTATTAGAATAGAGCACTTAGACATTGACGTCTATTTTAGCCATCGAGGTGTCACCCAAGCTTCTTCCCCTCCATCTTGTTGCCACTTTAATCCCATGAATGGGTATGGAACACAAAGCAGATCTATCTCCTGTCCCATTTTAAAATATCTGTATGATTAGGTTATCATATAAACTCACTCCAAATTGCTTAATCTTCAAATGTCTGAACATATACGTTCAAATGCACATGCATTTACCTAAGTAAGTATGTGTATATTTATTTTTAAAAAAATAAAGCCTTGTCTAATAAGGAAATATAGAACTGTAACTCCTAATACACACTCACTGTATTATTTTAATGCCATGAAAATGAAAGAATAATGAAAACTAATTTTAAAGAGCTATTTATTTATTGTTTTTATGTATCTGTGCCTGAGTTTACATATGTAAGCCAGTGTCTTAATACAGTATATATATATATATATATATATATATATATATATATATATCCACTATCTAACCCTTTCATCCCCCAGTTTCTATAAGGGTGCTCCCTCACTCACCCACCTACTCCCTCCCACCTCCCCTTCCTGACTACACTGGGACATCAAGCATTGACAGGGAATTTTCAAATAACCTAGGCTATTGCCAAGACAGTAAGTTGCTCTCTACAAACTGAAAGCAAAGGGACATTGCTCAAGACAAAAGCTACACATCACATACAACATGGGGGTGTTGACTTGGTGCCTACATAGAGCATTCTCCCTTATGTTCTAGTACCTTTGCTATAGCAAGTTACACCACATGCTACCAAAAGACAAGCCTAAACACCAAGCCAGCCACAACCCTTTGATCTACCATGGTGTTTGCAAGATATATTAGGGCCATAGTTGCACAAAGCTTCTGTGAGTAAATAACGAATATCTAACCCTTGGCATAAAGGCCACTTCACAAGATAGAACCCACACCTCAAACTGCATGGATGACCAAGAACCTGCAATTAGATAACCTAAGCACATAGAGGGAAAGCATGCTACTAGTCTAGAAACCACAAGAAAAATCAAAGGAAAACAAAAGCCAAACCAAGCAAACATCAACAAAAGGACTCCTGATGGCACTGAGCTCTACATTGAAATCAGTGTCTTGCTCTGTCTCCCTGAGAAGACTTCCTTCTGTGGCTGGCGAAACAATGTGAAGAGATAGAGTCCTTGGAAGAGTCAGCCCTAAATATGATAAATACAATTATGACATTCAGTTTAATGTTTCTTTCCACGTGGAGAGGTTTAATGAGAGAAGAGTAGAAGAGAGGAAAGGTGGCCATGGGCATGTGGGGGGAAAGGAGGGGGTGGGGAGGGGAAGAGCAGAGAAGAACAAAGAGCAAAAGAGCCAGTTTAATGTTTTTATGGGATTCCTGGGTCTTTGCTTCTTACACTTTCTCCTGGGCTCTTTTGCTTCAGTTTGTTTGTCATTGTGTTAGTATGGCTCATATTAGTTTTAAACTCTCAAAACATGAAAAGGAGTTGGAAATGCAGTTAGAGCTGTTTTCGTCCTGGTAATATGTGTCCTTTATACCTGGCAATTAGGGATTCATTCAGGGTATGAATATGGCTACTTTTCTCTCTTCTTCAGTCCTGAGTTTCTAGGTACAACCCCTACAGTTAACAGTCACAATTGATATGATTGCAAGGTGAAGATTACAGAAAATATTTGGATTACCAAATCCCCAGTGTGCTGCTAGGACCAAAAATATGATCATGTCAGAATGGTATGAAATAAATGTGTGTGTGTGTGTGTGTGTGTGTGTGTGTGTGTGTGTGTGTGTGTGTGTGTGTGTGTGTTTGGGTTGAACATTTCTATAATCTTGAGCTCTAAAGAGAATGAGAACAGAACCAAGTCACTTGTGTATCATCAATCTTAAGACTACAGAAAATTATGTTTGGGCACTACCTTACACAAAGGTAGCTTCAAGACATTCTTTAAAATCTCATTTTTGCTTTAATTGTTACAAGTTCTTAGCTGAAATCCATTTTATCCATTGCCTTTTCAACCCAAGATTTAGCAATGATGTTTATCGCACACCTATGTGTGGTTCTTGCATGGTTAATATCACCGTTCACTAGCTGTCCATCCTTTGCCCTATCTAACCAATATTTTTCTAGGAGGTGGAAAAGGAAGTGTTTCTCTCATCATATAACTCAGTGCTGTTATCCAAATCCCATTAAGTGGAAGCAATCAAGTATTGTCCAGACTGAGTGTTTCTGGCCTTTCATGACTTTACAATAAATTGTGATTTATAAGAACAACAGCAACAAAAAAGAATTATCACTGTAAATCCTGGATATACTGAGTAATATTGAAGCACAAAATCCAAAAGGATACATCTGTGGCAAAGGATTATTCTAGATCTTCTGCCTACCTGACATTCTTTGTCTTCTATCACTTAGGCTGTACTATGTCCATGGTTGGTATAATTTGAAGTTATTACTTATTTTTTTTAGCTCTGTTACTTTCCTGCTGTTTGGTTCAGTTTGAACAACATTCTAGAGTAATAAGTAAAATAATCTGAATCGTTAAAGAGAAGGTTTATCTTTCCAGGATTAAGAGTCATAAATCTAAGCCAGACTCCTTAGTTCAAATTTGCAACCTAGGCCAGATTCTTCAACTGCATAATGGAGAGTAAAACCTTCCATTTACTTCTTTACTTATAAGATTATCCTGAGAATGGTCTTGACCTTCTGATCCTCAGCTGCATAGCAAATTTGCGAGGACTACAGACTACATGACACTCTGGCTTTAAACCAACCAACTAATCATCAAATAAATAAATTAATAATAGAAATACTATAGTGACCTGAGGTATAATTATTAAATGCCCCAGTGTGTATCTATAGATAAAATGTCTTGAAGCCCAACTATGTAGCACAAAATGAAACCCATAAAACAAATATGACATATATTACATAGTTTGCATCATATAAATGACAATTTCTAAGCCCCAAGGACATGTACACCAAAAAATTACACTCCACTTAAGTTTAAATTTCATTTTAATAAGTTTCATTTGGAAATAAAAGCAGCAAGTTGTCTTACTAATAATGAGGCAATTGTAGTGAAAAGTAGTAGGCCTTTTAATAATACAACTACTGTTCAATATGCATAAATTGAATTGTATAGGCTTATTCAATCATTAGGGGCCTACAATTTAATAGCTGATACAGGATAAGTAAATTCATCTCCCTCAAAAGAGGGAATCTTTGTTTGATGGGGAAAGATTTATAAGTTATTTTATGAGCATCCACAACATTGTGGAATCTTAAATGTCCTTGCCTTTTGTTTTCCACCAGCAAGGAGTATATTTCAAGTAGAAGGGAATGAGACAAAAATTCTCATATTAAAAAAAAAGACTAGCTGAAAGTACTAAGAAGCAATTAAACACCTGTCTGAGTGAGTATAAAGTTTCTCCCAAAAGAATTACAGAGGAATAAGCAGAAAAGAGGAATCATAAAGAGAAAAAAATGTGATTATAGGAAGAATTCAAAGATACAATGGGAAATTCTAACTTTCAAAGATGGTGACTAGAAGAGAACAATATTCTAGATACCACTGGGGAGACAACTGTGTTCAAAGTCAGGGACAAGAGCCATATGCAAATGCTAGGTTTAAGTAGAATTCAGAAGGTTAGTTTTAGCATGAGGGATACTAATGAGGAGAAAACAGCAATTTCAATCTTTTTTCCAAGACAAAGTCCATTTTTCATAAAAATATTTCTCCTTTCTGTTATTTAGGCATATGCAAAAGCTTGAAAGTATATATTTGAATCCAAAGTGACAAACAAGAAACAAAGAGACAGAGTAAGTTTGTGAGATCCATGGCTTGGGATCATACTTGTCTTTGGTTTTAAGCTATGTAGATTAACAAATAAACAAAATAATAAAATAGTCATTGGTATAATTTAAAATTATTACTTTAAATTAAAGAAAACAAGGCTGTGAAAGAGAAAGACATACTTCACAGAAACAGAAATAGAATCCTTAGGTTTGTAAGACTTGACTATTCTGAGTCCATCATGTGGGCTTCCTTTGTAGGGTTCAGTCTAGGATTCTGGGAACGATATTCCTCCTTGTACTCTTTTCTATGTGACCATCAAAAAAATGGAAAGACAAAGGGAAGGACAAGGATGGATATCCCCAGCATATTTTTTGGCTCTTGACAAAACTTTAGTTAAAGCAAATATATGTTCATGGCACTCACAGGAGGCCACAGTACTGAAAGTAAAATGGGGCTTATAACATGAGACCTTGGCACCATGCAGTGCTGACACACCAAACCTAAGTAGGTAGCAGTCGGTGTTCAGAACTCAGTATCTTAACATAATTAAAACTTGTTTCTATCTCTAATGTTCTTTAAACAGCAATATTTTAGATTAAATCCACTCATAATCATATATTCTCCTAGTTTATGAACAAAATTATAAAGTATTCATTTATTCCCAAATATAATATCAGGGGAAGAAGAGTTGTTTCCTCTATTAACTCCGTTTGACACCTGGTTTGTCCAGATTATCCTTAACATTCTATGAAATTAACTAATCGAGCCACATCAACACGAGTTAATAAGAACACTAGAAATAAAGTGAGTTAAGAAATATTTTGAAATAATCAGAAATTGAGAATATAATCACAATTTTATAAGTAAAGTTACAAGGAAGTCAAACCATTCTTACCTAAAATCATCCATCATCAGCTTCATGTTCTCATCTTCACAGTTAGTTTCAATTTATGAGTATGATCTTACTCCAGGTACAATAATTCTGCAGCCTCAAAGAGAAGCCAGGAAATATTTAAACACAGAACTGAGTAGAGTGATATTTTAATGGCTCTCAAATACAACTACTTGCCATAAAACATTGATGAATCATAAAGTGATAAAACTGTACTTAGGAATTTAATGACTATGAATCATGGGTTGATACCTAAGATGACAGAGAACTGTCATAGATTTTAGACGTTTTGGTAAGAGGGAATTAAATCTCTGTCATTGATGATGATCTCGCAGAGAACTGATCACCATACAGTAGATTTATCTAGTGAAAAACTAAAAGTAAAGTCTTCTAAAAGCAAACAACACGTCGCAGTGATTTTAAAGTGTGAAGAGTGAAATACCTTGGGCAAAAGTCTTTTGTTTGTTTGTTTCCTTTTTGGTAGATACAACTCATACCTTGTTCAGAAGTCATTATTTCCTTATCTCATTACCATAATATGAAGGAGAAACAGAAGAAGCAGGAGGAGGAAGATGTTTATAAAAGAAGATATACTTGGGAACCTCCTTGGTTCTTGTAAAAAAATAATTCATAGGAGGACAAAGATGATGTTTACAAAATAGAAACATATGGCTCAGTTTCACAAATCAAAGTAATTGAAAAATCAGAGTAAAAGTTTTATCTTTCAAAAAACTAATAAAATTGATATTGATAAACCCTAACCAGGTCATTGAGACAGGGAAAATTGGAGAAATGAACACTGATTGATAGAGGATTATATGATTATCTATAAGAATTCTTTGTTTTGACAGTCTGTCTTCTCCAACACTTACGATAAAATTCAGTTGTCATCATAACAGTATTAAAAAATGGGGCTGTTAAAGTACATTTAAGACACATGGCACTTTCCATGTTTGGCGTTGGTATTATAAAAGGTTAAGCTTAGCCTCTTATGTTATCTCTAAATTTTACCATTTTTGCAAATGCTAATGCTCTGATAACAAGAAGAGCATTAGTAATTGTGAAAACACAGTATTATATTTCTTAATATCAATAATGAAAACAAACTATGGTTATACTTAGTATAAATTACCCAGCACCTGGAATATAATAAATGAAAATAATTTAAAAATAGTTAAGATAATATTAATATAAAAACTGAACTAGTAATACAGATACTCAAGTGAGTTGGAGGGCTATATATTGATCATTACTAAATGGATTATAAAAATTATGTCATTGGTGAAGAACACCATTTTCAGAGACTGAAAAAACTATTTGTAACACACCAAATTAGTGTGTAAATTCAATACAAACCAGATCAAAATGTCAGTTAATTATTTTGTAGACATTGTCAAACTAACTCAAGAATTAACATAAATGGCACAATTATAAAGATAAAATATATAAAGAATAAAATACTGTACAGTTTATGTAACTCTAATCTAAATAAAATTAATTTAATTATATAGTATCATATTGATAAAAATAATCACTGAGATATTAAACAGTTGAGTTACAATAAAGTACAGGAACAGACAAAAAATCATAAAATTAGAAAAAGAAACAGGTGTTAACATATTTTTAATTTCACCGAATAGGCTATTTAGCCTTTGTATGGAATATACTCAACCTTAGCCGAATCTATGATCCTAGAGAAAACCTGTGCATGCTATGACAAAACTTTGTAACTTTCTAAGTAATTGCTGTAGTATGTCCATAGCACACTAAATTCCTTCTTCTCATCTAACTCTCTAGTTCTTGTAGTTCTCTATTCTTTCTTCTACAATGATTCCTAAGCCTTAAGAGGAAATGTAATGATATAGATGTCCCCTTTATAACTGAGCACTCTCCAGTGTCTATTGTCTCCACCATGACTAGGTGTGTATTTCCTTGTTAATGTCTATCATAAATAGAATACATAATTGTATAAACAATTGAATATATACAAAATGAAATCAAGAAACTGTAAAATTGCAAATATAACTTATTTGAGTTACAAAATTTTGAGTATGGTGAATTCAGCTCAATTTTTATTTTAGGAAATAGAGTTTAGTCAGTCTGACAAGACTTTCTATGATTCACTATATATTGTGGTTTTATTTGACTATGTATTTTAGTCCTTTGCTAAAGGAATTTCTCTGTAGGAGTGGCTTATTTTTACATGGCATGAGTAAATTATCAGCACTCAGGAAGTTGAGTCAGAGGATCATGATTGATATTGGTTATATACCAGGAGATATGTCAGAAACAAAAAAGGAAATAAACAAGGAATTTAAAGGCTCTAAATTTAGTACTTTGGCTCAGGAATACTGACTGAATGGCAAAAGCTTCCTATATACAAAGATAAAAATGCAGTAGTATCATATTGATGATTATATGGACTAGATAAGAAACTATTACATAAAAATGAGCAAATATATGTGTGTAGAGAAAGGACAGAGCTTTTAGGCTACACAAGGCTAAGGAATGAATCACATATATGAGAGAGACAGAGAAAGAGGCAAAGAGAGAAAGACAAAGAGAAAGATATATGCAAAGAAAGAGGGAGGATGGGAAAACGGAGAAAGGGGATTGGAGAGAAAGAGAAAGGAGGGAGGGAGGTACAGAGGGAGGAGAGAGAGGAGGGAAGGAAAGAGATTTTCTGTGTATTTACAGAGAAGTGATGCATTGCAGGTAGAAGAACGCTAAGCGGGAAGAAACGAAGCCACAGAATAGACCTGTTCTCCACAAATCAGATACAATACATGTAAATCTAGATCCTTGGACTCCACCTCTTTCAGATAGACTCTAAGACCAAGTCCATTGTCATAGGAAATGTTGGCTATGTTTCTGTCTAGCACTCCTCAGTACGGTAATATCCAGATATCATGTATTTTTAAGAATTGCCATATCATTAAGGGTAAAGCAGTAAATTTGAACTAGGTTTACCCGATTATGGTGAGTGAGAATAAAAACCAGGGTCAGTAACTCCCTTACCCAAATCTCTAGGGGAAGAGAGCTGAACTCCCTGAAATGAGGACAATCCTGAGAGCACAAGAGAGACCACCACTCTGCTTACATTCCTTTCCCAAGAGGAACCAGCATAATGGCCTCTGGATACAGGAATAGAGGAACAGTCAGCAGCAGGAACATGCTGGTTTCTGCATGCACCTGGAACTTAACACAATCTATCCCCCCAGCTACCTGAACCCAAAGCCTATGGGAGAGAGAGCTGGACCCTCAAAAGTGCAGACAAACTTGAGAACACAGAGGAGACAACTACTTTCTGCCCACATTCCTGACCCAATGGAGAAATCCCCTAGTGTTCTCTGTGCCCTTTAGGCACATAGACTTAGGAGGAGTCAGGGGTAGTCCAGTTTCTGCCTGTGCCAAGAGCTGAAAGCCAGTCATGGGAGCACCTATACACTTGAGAGCAGAGGTAAGACCAACTCTTCTGCTCCAAGCAACCCACCTGGAGGCTTCAAGTCATACAAACCCAGGAAGAGCTCTCTGTTCCCACATCAGGCTAAAAGAAAACTGGTCCACAGGAGTGCTGACACACAGGACTATAGGAGGATCAAGACACTGTAGGAGACAGCAAGACAAGCAAACAACAGAGACAGTCTGAGAGCATGAGGCAAATACAGGAATCTAAGCAAAAGAAACCAAAACTACTTGGCATCATCAGAGCCCAGTTCTCCCACCAAAGCAAATACAGGATATTCAGACATACTCTAAAAGCAATATTTCGATTTAAAATCACATCTTATAATGATGAGAGAGGACTTTAAGAAGGATAGAAATAACTCCTTTAAAGAAATACAGGACAACACAAGTAAAAAAGTAGAAGCCCTTAAAGAGGAAACGTGAAAATCCCTTAAAGAATTACAGGAAAACACATCCAAACAGATGAAGAATCTGTACAAAATCATCCATAATTTAAAAATAGAAATAGAAACAATAAAGAAAGCATAAAGGGAGACAACACTGGAGATAGAAAACCTAAGAGATCAGGAGTCATGGATGCAAGCATCAACAACAGAATACAAGAAATAGAAGAGAGAATCTCAGGGGCAGAAGATATCCCAGAAAACATCGACACAACGTCAAAGATAATGTAAAACAAAAAAAGCTCCTAATCAAAAACATCCAGGAATTCCAGGACACAATGAGAAGATCAAACCAAGGATAATAAGTATAGAAGTGAGTGAAGACTCCCAACTTAAAGGGACAGTAAATATCTTCAACAAAATTATAGAAAAAACTCCCTTAAGCAAAAGAAAGAGATGCCCATAAACATACAAGAAGCCTACAGGAGTCCAAATAAATTTAACTGGAAAAGAAATTCCTTTTGTGGCATATTGGTCAAAACCCAAAATTGGCAAAACAAAGAAAGAATATAAAAAGCAGTAAGGGAAAAAGGTCAAGTAACGTATTAAGGTAGACCTATCAGAATTACACCAGACTTCTCACCAGAGACTATGAAAGCCAGAAGATCCTGGGCAGATGTCATATGGACACTAAGGGAACACAAGTGCCAGCCTAGGCTACAATATGCAGCAAAACTTTCAATTAACATAGATGACAAAACCAAATTTACTTAATATTTTTGTACATATCCAGCCAAACAAAGGATAATAGATAGAAAACTCCAACACAAGGAGGGAAACTACACCCTACAAAAGAGAAAGTAATCCCCTTACAATGAAAAATAAAGAGACACACAAACATAATTCCACATCTAAATGCCAAAATATTAGGAAACAACAATCATTATCATGTAACATCTCTTGACATCAATGACTCAATTCTCCAAGGAAAAGACATAGACTAATAGGTTGGATATGTAAAGAGGACCCAGAATTTTGCTGCCTACAGGAAACACACCTCAGAGACAAAGACAGACACTACCTCAGAGTAAAAGACTAGAAAACAACTTTCCAAACAAATGGCCCAAAAAAACAAGCTGGAGTTGCCATTCTAATAAAATTCAGATAAAACCAATTTTCAACCAAAAGTTATCAAAAAAGATAAGGAAGGACACTTCATATTCATCAAAGGAAAAATCCAGCAAGATGAACTCTCAATACTAAATATCTATGCTCCAAATGCAAGGGCACCTACATTCATAAAAGAAAACTTACTAAAGCTCAAAGCACACATTGCACCTCAACAGTAATAGTGGGAGATTTCAACACCCCACTCTCATCAATGGACAGATCATGGAAACAGAAATTAACACAAACATAGAGAAACTAACAGAAGTTATGAGCCAAATGGACTTAACAGATATTTATAGAACATTTCATTCTAAAACAATAGACTATATCTTCTTTTCAGCACCTCATGGCACTTACTCCAAAACTGACCATATAATCGGTCACAAAACAGGCCGCAACAAACACAAGAAGATTGCAATAATCCCATGCATCCCATCAGATCAGGACAGACTAAGGCTGGTCTTCAATAACAACAAAACAAACAGACACATGGAAGTTGAACAAATGTTCTACTCAATGATAACTTGGTCAAGGAAGAAACAAAGAAAGAAATTAAAGACTTTTAAAATTTTAATGAAAATGACGACACAACATACCCAAACTCAGGGGACACAATGTAAGCAATGCTAAAATTAATACCCATAGCTCTGAGTGCCTGCCTCCAAAAAGAAACTGGTAAGATCACAAACTAGCAGTTTGATAGCACACCTAAAGCACTAGAAGAAAATATACCCAAGCTAGTAGAATAAAGGAAATAAACTGAGGGCTGGAATCAACCAAGGAGAAACAAAAGAACTAAACAAAAAAATCAACAAAATCAGGAGTAGGTCTTTGAGAAAATTAATAAGATAGATAAACCCTTAGTCAGACTAACCAGATGGCACAGACATAACAACAGAATTGTGTAAATTCAAAAAATCATCAGATCCTACTACAAAAGACTGTATTCAACAAAACTGAAAAATCTAGAGGAAATGGATAATATTCCAGACAAATTCCAAGTACCAAAGTTAAATCAGGATCAGATAAAACATCTAAACAATCCCACAACTCCTAAATAAATAGAAGCCATTATTAAAAATCTCCCAACCAAAAAGAGTTCAGGACCAAACGGGTTTAGTGAGGAATTCTATCAGACCTTCATAGAAGTCCTGACACCAATACTGTCCAAAGTATTGCACAAAATAGAAACAGATGGAGCACTACCCAATTCCTTCTAAGAAGTTATAATTACACTTATACCTAAATCATGCAAAGATCCCCCCCAAAAAAGAGAACTTAATACCAATTTCCCTTATGAATCTCAATGCAAAAATACTCAATAAAATTGTCGGAAACCAAAGCCAAGAATACATGAAAACGATCATCCATCATGATCAAGTAGGCTTCATCCCAGGGATGCAGGGATGGCTCAATATATGGAAATCCATCAACATAATCCATTGTATAAACAGACTCAAAGGAAAAAAACACATTATCATTTCATTAGATGTTGAGAAAGGATTTGACAAAATTCAACACCTCTTCATGTTAAAAGCCTGGAAAGATCAGGGATTCAAAGTTCATATGTGAACATAGTAAAAGCCATACACAGCAAACCAGTAGCCAACATTAAACTAAATGTAGAGAAACTTGAAGCAATCCCACTGAAATCAGGGACAAAACAAGGTTGCATAATCTTCCTACTTATTCAATATATTACTCAAAGTGGTAGCCAGAGCGATCAGACAACAAAAGGTCAAATGGATACAAATTGGAAAGGAAGAAATCAAAATATTACTATTTGCAGGTGATATGATATTATTCAAAAGTGACCCCAAATGTTCCATCAAAGAACTACTAAGCCTGACAAACAACTTCAGCAATGTGACAGGGTATAAAATTAACTCAAACAAATCAGTTGCCTTTCTCTACTCAAAGGATAAAGAGGCAGAGAGAGAAATTAGGAAAATGACAACCTTCACAAAAATCACAAATAACAGTGTGATTCTAACCAAGCAATTCAAAGATCTGTATGACAAAAACTTCAAGTCTGTGAAGAAAGAAATTGCAGAAGATCTCAGAAGATGTAAAGACCTCACATGCTCATGGATAGGCAGGATTAATATAGTAAAAAGGCAATTTTGCCAAAAGCAATCTACAGATTCATGCAATTCCCATCAAAATTCCAACTCAAATCTTCATAGAGTTACAAAGAACAATTTGCAAATTCATTTAAATAACAAAAAACCCAGGATAGGGAAAACTATCCTCAACAATAAAAGAACTTCTACTGGAATCACCTTCCCTGACCTCAAGTGGTATTACAGAGCAATAGTGATAAATACTGCATGGTATTGGTACAGAGACAGATAGACCAATGGAATAGAATTGAAGACCCAGAAATGAACACATATACCTATGGTCATTTGATCTTTGCAAAAGAGCTAAAATATTCAATGGAAAAAAGATAGTATTTTTAACAAATGATGCTGGTTCAACTAGAGATCAGCATGTAGAAGAATGCAAATCAATCCATTCGTATTGCCCTGTACCAACCTTAAGTCCAAGTGGATCAAGGACCTCCACATCAAACCAAATACACTCAAATCAACAAAAGAAAAAATGGCAACGAGTCTTGATCACATGGGCACTGGAGAAAATTTCCTGAACAAAACACCAATGGTTTATGCTCTAAGATCAAGAATCAACAAATGGGACCTCATAAAAATGCAAAGCTTCTGTAAGGTAAAGGACACTGTGGTTAGGACAAAACGGCAACCAACAGATTGGGAAAAGATCTTTACCAATCCTGCATCTGATAGAGGTTTAAAATTCAAAATACACAAACAACTTAAGAAGTTAGAATCCAGATAGCCAAATAACCCTATTAAAAATGGGGTACAGAGCTAAACAAAAAATTCTCAACTGAGGAATATTGAATGGCTGAGAAGTACTTAAAAAATGTTCAACATCTTTAGTCATCAGGGAAATGGAAGTCAAAGCAACCCTGAGATTCTACCTCACACCAGTCAGAATGGTTAAGATCAAAAACTCAGGTGACAAGAGAAGCTGGCAAGGATGTGGAGAAAGAGGAACACTCCTCCATTGTTAGTGGGATTGCAAACTGATAAAACCACTAGGGAAATCAGTCTGGACGTTCCTTAGAAAGGTGGGCATTCCACTACCTGAGGACTCAATCATACCTCTCCTGGTCATATACCCAAAAGATGCTCCAACATACAACAAAGACTCATGCTCCACTATGTTCATAACAACCTTATTTATAAGAGCCAGAAGCTGGAAAGATTCCAGATGCCCTTCAACAGAGGAATGGATACAGAAAATGTGATACATCTACACAATGAGGTACTACTCAGCTACAAAAACAATGACTTTATGAACTTTGTGGGCAAATGGATGGAACTAGAAAATATCATCCTGAGTGTGGTAACCCAATCACAGAAAAACACCCATGATATGCACTCACTGAGAAGTGGATATTAGCCCAAAAGCTTGAATTACTCAACATACAATCCACAGACCACATAAAGGTCAAGAAGAAGGATGACTGAAATGCAGATGCTTCACTCATAGGAGAGAAGATGGAGACAAAGTTTGGAGCAGAGACTGAAGGAATGGATATTCTTAGCCTGTTCCACATGGGTATATATCCCATATATACAGCTACCAAAACTATATAATACTAATGAAGCTAAGAAATACATGCTGACAGGAGCCTGTTACAGCTGTCTCCTGAGAGGCACAGCCAGAGCATGTCAAATACAGAGGTGAATGCTAGCAGCAAATCATAAAACTGAGAACGGGGTCACTGTTGGATGAATTAGAGAAAGGACTGACAGAGCTGAAGGGGCTTGCAACCCCATAAAAACAACAATGCTCACCAAACAGAGCTCTCAGGGACTAAACCACTACCCAAAGATGACATGGACTGACCCTGGGCTCCTACTACATATGTAGACAACGATGGCCTTGTTGGGCAGCAGTGGAAGGAGAAGCCCTTGGTTCTATCAAGGCTGGACCCCCAGTGTAGGGAAATGTTGGGGGGGTGCATTAAGGGGCTTGGTTGGGGAGGCAACACCCTTATAGGAGATGGGGAGGGGTATGGGTTAAGGGGCTTATGGATGGGAAACCAGGAAAGGGAATAAAATTTGAAATGTAAATTTAAAAAGGATCAAAGAAAAGAAAAAGAAAAAAACAGGCTCAGGAAAGGACCATGTAAGGCAGAGGCTATGACAAGGTTACTGCAATCAGACATTTCATATCCTTATCAGAAACAGCATACAGTGGTTCCTGTCAGGATCAACACAATGATAGTTGCTAGGATATAGCGATATTTGTAAGTTATATAGGGTACATAAGATTAATGCTTATGATTAATTGTTCTATCAAGCTTCTATATGCTTGTTTGGCTTTTAGAGAAAACAGATAAATACAGATGGCCTGACTGTTTCACTGCCTGGGGAATAACTCAGTTTTCAGAAACAGAGGCATATGTTTCTTCCGGAGCCAGGGAATCAGTCATGAAGGAACTATGAGATATGCGCACGAAATGTCATGAGTCCCCACATTAAAGGAAAAGAGCCTATATGGTTGACAGAGTGCTCATACATCACTAATTCCTATTTATGCTTGCAGATTTATTTTATCAATACCTTTTTCTCCAATAAAATTTAAAAGATTAAAAACTCAGTGTCAAAACTGAAACAGAAAAGCCTAGGTCAGTAGTATGCCATATTTCCAAATAGATTTGAAGTATACAGAAAATCTGCTATTTAAAAATATTTATTTATAATTAATGACCAGAATGGTATTTCCCCATAAAAGAAGGCCAACTCTCATGTTGTAAACTTGTATAGGCTTATGGGCTCTCAACTCTTTTTTTTTTTCTAGTTGTTATACTTCCAAGTGCTTAACACATTTCTCAAATGAGAAGAGTCAATAGATGTCAGTTGGTGAGGGCATTTCAAATGCATTCTAAATTGTGGATCTCATTTCAATGATGAAAGATGGCCCTTCAAGTCAAGCTTACACATAAAATATACCTACTTAGAAATTAAAAACTGATGAAAGAAAAGTGATATGCTTCACAATGATGAATACAAGTGAATGATCTATTGATATGTTAAAAAGTTTTTTCCCACTTGAATTAGTTCTTTCTTCTATTTGCTCAATAAATATAGATTGCATAATTCATTTTTGTAAAAAAATATATGCTACCTTTTTATCAATATTGAGTAAGTTTGTTGCATAATAAATCAAGGGTTCCTTTCATCCCTAAATATCCATATGTGCTAGTTTTATTTCCAAAGAGATAATATTGTTACATGTATTTTTCTTCATTATTGTAAATTCCGTGATTAAAGAATGAAGTGAGACACTTAAGGTTAATATTTTCTTAATATAAACCATGATATTAGACTTGGAATGAATGCTATTATTTCAGTAATCACTGTTAGCTTTGTGAATAAAACAGTTAATAGACACATTTTAGAGTGAATCTGGGTCTCTATTTATTAGGTATACAGTAAAGGGTCTCAGGAAGTCATTACTTTCCGTTTTGAATTTTTAAAATCATGATTCCATTTTACAAAGATGACATGTAACTTCTCCATGACATTTGACACCATAAATAATTACAGACTCATCTTGGTAGTGATGAGTAGAACAATTTTAAAATACACTAGATTATTAGTCCTTAAGCCTCATAGTACAAAATCTTTTCTAGAATGTTTACCATAATATTTTTCTGTGATCCATATTTCCATGTACATATAGTACTCTATAGTACTCTATTGCCTATATTCTACACCCCTATCACTGATACAACTGTGACAACATAGTCATGGAGACCCTGAATTCAGAGTGATATGAACTTAGCAGCAGAAGTTTTCATACATTTGCATTCACAGAAACATGAGTTTGACTGAACCTCCACACATGTACAATGGAGTTTAAGAGAAATTATGTTCATGTGAGGTCAGGGTAGAACAAAATAAAATCACATGTCCATAAGAAAGGAGTAGCAAGGTCTGCCTTATCCCCATTTCTAAGTCTCATGCTTTCTGCGGCAGAGGACAGCAAGACCCTTTCAGAAGGATGGGCGTCACCCTGCTTCACCTTGAATACCAGTTCATGTCCATCGTAGTGAACGCTGGGTATGAATGATGTGTTCGTTTGATACTTGACCAGAGGGCCTGACATTATTAGGAATTGTAGCCTTGTTGCCTTGTTTGAGGAAGTGTGTCAGGGTAAGGGAAGGCTTTGAAGTCTTTATGCTCAAGCTCCACCTAATGTGGAATTCCAGTCCCCACCTGGTTGCCATTGGATCTAGTACGTTGCTTTATGTTTCATTCGTCATAACCCAAGATTGCCAATGCATCCTAAATATAGTTTTTATAAACTCTAATTTGGTTTTTTGATTTCTATGACATTTAGAAACATTGACTAGGTTGATGTATGTGACCTGTTTTTAAAATTGAGAGCTTGCTCTTTTCTTACATGTCACATCTAAAATCACTAAAGGCATTCATTCATAGGTAATGTGAGTAGTAATTGCTGTGATATAAGAGTCAGAGAATAATTAACAATAACCAAACTTGTAATAAAGCAGTGCATTTATATTACAGGATAATTATTGCCATTTTACTTATGTTATTTGATATATTTCACCCTAAAAGGAGAAAAAGATGTTTAAAAAGAAACCAAAAAAAATTTGATCACGAATTGATTTATGCAAAAAACATTTGAGTTGTATAAGTCCGGTGACTTTATTTAGCCAGCCTGTTACTTAACACTATGCTTACTAATGACTTGTAATTGTATCTGTAGTTAGTTTGGAATTATACAGTCTATATTGAATACAAAAGCATGTCCTCTTTTCTTTCTGATGTAAAAAAAAAAAAAACTCACAGATTTTATATAATAGTATGTCACTGCCTAAAAATCTTTTGCTTCCTCATTTCTGTGAACTTTTAGAAAATAAAACCTTCATCAGAATAAGACTGCTGATGTTCCAGTGTTTCTAGTATATACATAGCATTTTTTTGAGTTCCAATTCTGACATAGGCTCAATGTTCTACTGTTGTGAAGAGATACCATGACCATGACAACTTTTATAAAGGAAAGCATTTAATTGAAGTTCTCTTTGAGTTTCAGAGGCATAGCACATTTTTAGCCTGGTGGGGAATGTGGCAGCATGTGAGTGAAGTTCTCTTTGAGTTTCAGAGGCATAGCACATTTTTAGCCTGGTGGGGAATGTGGCAGCATGTGAGTAAACATGGTACTGGAAAAGTAGCTGAGAATTCTACATTTTGATCTGTATGCACAAGGAAGAGTATGACACTGGTATTGGCTTGGGCTTTGTAAATGCCAAAGTCCACAAACAATGACATATTTCCTCCAATAAGGCCATGGCTACTCCAAAAAGGCCACACCTTCTAATCTGTTTCAAGTATTGCCACTGTGTGATAACCAAGCATTCAAAATTAGAAGCCTATATGGGCCATTCTTATACAAACCATCACTATTATTATCATGACTATTGTTTTTGTTCTTCTTGAATAGGTAAGTTAATGTGGAATCTTTTCCATGATGTTGTGTAGAAAAGTTTAGAACATCTTACAGAGCACATACTCAAATGTGTTTAGGTATTCAATATAGAAATGAAAAGAACATGTGGTAAAAAGTATAATTTCTGTAGCTTTCCATTATGCTTGTTAAATTACTTTAAAGATTGCCCATTAATGCACAGTCAATTTATTCTTATTGAATATATTCGCAAAACCACATTTAGATATAGAAGATGTTGGAGGATTGCATTTAATCTTTTATTATCAAATCCTACACTTAATTGCTTTGTGCTTTGAAATTGCAGCCTACGCAAAACTGATGTTTATGCTTTTTAAATTATATCTTCTTTGACATTCAATATATCCTTTAACGTAGATATGAAAGTATGACTCTACATATATTATCATTTGAATTTTATCATCATTGATCTTTAAAGTTTTATGTCTGTAAATATTTTGGTATATTCCTTCATTCATATGAATATAAAGGAAACCATTGGACAATTGTTCCTCAGTATTTGATTAAATCTCAGCATTAATATATATGAATGTCCATAATTCATATCTATAATTTATAGATTCCTTGAGTATATATGTATATATACATATAGCTATATATGTATATAATTTGTACATATATGTATATATGTAAACTATAATATATAAGTAAATATAATTTGTAGAATTAAGAAAATACTAAAAAAATCAATGGTCTTTTATATAGTCAAATCCAGTTGAATTATTTTAAATAATAATTTGTATTCGGTTAGGTGGGCTTCTTCTATAGTCTTTATTGTTTAGTAATGTACTCAAAATGTGCAAAATTGAGACTCTTGGTACCTGTTCTTGCTCTACAAAAGTTTTCCTTAAACATTCATGTCTAAAATCACAAGAGTCACAATTACGTCTTCAATGTTCTTCAATAATTCTTCATGTTCATTTGTAGGCTCCTGATCAGATGACATTTTATAGTTAGGCTGTTTTCATTCTCTTCTGGTAATTACCTGCTTACTCTTGCAAGTATAACATTGGATACTCAATTATCTGTTGAGTAAATACTGGTCCTCTTTTATTAATTTTTCTTTCACTGTGGAACTTTGTAAAAAAAAACTAATTAGAAAATTTTCTTACAAAGCTTAAGCTATTTTATTTCATGTTCCCCTGCATCCCAGGTCCACACATATTTTATTTTCTTTCCTGGCAAGAGCTTAATGTTCTCATGAACTATTTGTTTGCCTCCTTGATGTCTATTATGTGTAGTCTTTTTTCCATTGTCTTTACTCTGATACTCATTTGCTGAATGTTTCCGCAGGCATCCGGGTTGATTTTCTAGTACTCTGACACACCAGTCTGTCAGTTCTGACTTTCTCTGGGGCTGATTTTCATTCTACATTTTATTTTCCTGATTACTTTACTCACCAGATTCATTGTGCATGCTAATAATATTCTGGCCCTCATTTGTCTTGTTTCTGAGAATGTACTAAATTTCAAGTGTGTTGTTATTCCATTGTGTTAGTTTTGTTTCCATTTACAGTTTCTGGAGACAGACAGATAGATGAGAATTATAAGATTTCTAAACAAACACTGACTGACCAAAGCAACTATTCTCATGGCGTCTGATGAATTTGTTTTTAGTCATCATTATCTTCAACCACTAAACCCCCACAGGGTTAAAAGGCTGAAGCCTGGCTTCCCATACAGCAAACATCTGCATTGTATCCTTTCCAAATGTGTATGATATCTTAGTTTGTCTCCGCACTCCTAGTTACGTATCTTTCTAAAGGAGAGACCTGAATTACAGTTAGGTATCTCAGAATTTCCCCAATGTATGTGTTTGCATCCAGTTATTTTTGAAAGTTTCTTTCACTATGTGTGGTAGAGGAATAAGTGAATGTTTTTACTATGTTCTCAGGTTCTGTAAACCAAAGACAAAGAAATGGGAAGCAGATTTACAAGCTTTTGTTTCCCTCTCAGAAACAAATCTGCTTTGTGTCACATGAAAATTGCTGAGTTTGTGCCAATAAATATATCCTCATTGAACTTCAAACCGCTGGAAAAATCTTTTCTAAGCACATGGTAGGTTTGACCACCATTTCTTTGGGGTGAAATTAAAAGATCTCAGCTTGCTTTTTGTTTTTAATGTGAAATTTCTTTATAATTGAGTACATAGTGCATCAGGCTGTCTGCCACGTATCAATTTAAATTGACCTAAAAACAGTGTGTGCTTTTTATCTCAAACTCAATAAAAGTAAAAGTTTAAAGAAAATATTAAGCACGGTAAGTCTACAAGTTCATACAAAAGCAGTGTTAATCCCCTCACAAATCATCAGAGTGTATTATAGCAATCGCACTGCATTACTTGGTAAGATCCATTTCACTTAAATCAGTTTTTGGGGTAATGAGTAATTATACCATTATTGACTCATCTTTCCCATAATCTTTTATTGGCATGAATAAATGCTTGACAGAAGTATGCCATGGTTGAAGGAATAAATTGACTCTTGATTGCAATATTGTTACTAATTAATTCTACATGGAATCTTGTTTTGCTTTGCTCTTCTAGAAGAATGTACTAATCGTGTAGGGCACACAGTACTACTTTTGACTTTTGTTTGAAATTTTCTTATTAATTATGTTGTATTTTATTTGGTTAACAGGATATGGAATGACTGTTTTTAAAAAGGTCAGAAGCTAGTTGTTATGGCTCCAAGCTTGCTTAACGTCCCTATTTTAAAAATGCGATTCCACTTAACGTTTCTGTTCTAAGAACAGCATTTTGTAAATGTGTGAATACATATATAGTATCGAACATGTATTCAGAATTTTGAAAACTAAAATTCAAACTACAGAAACAAAACAGAATACAGTTTTCCAAATGAAAGAGTTGGAAGAATTAATTTACCTATAATTACTATTTTTACTGATTTCATAATAATTCCAATGTTCATATATTTTACATACAGTGCGTTTTATCTGGCCATGTGAAAATAAGTGTATTGAAAACACCTGATCTTGAGACTCAAGTAGAATATTTACTAAAACTGTGAACACAGATTATATATAATATTACTAAAATATTTCATCTAAGCCTGTGGATGAAGGGATAATTGTAGAACATTGTACTTACAGAATATGCAAAACAGTTATTTTTGTTCAAACACCTGCTTAATAGCAATGAAAGGTTTATAGAATAGGACTGAACTGAGTAACTTTCTAATATTTTGTTCTTTCATTTTTATACTACTTGGTGCTTGTCATAGTTAGGGTTTCTACTGTTGTAAAAAAAAACCAAAAAACAAAACAAAACAAAACAACAAAAACAAACAAACAAAAAACTCACCATGACCAAAACCCATAACCAAGCTGGAGACTGTTATATTAAATAATTAGTCTCAACCAAGGGTTTCTACTCCACCTTTGATCACTGTACCCAGATAAAGGACATAAGACTTTTATATTTGTAATAATCCTTAACAGGCTACAGCTGGGCAGACTCTATCATCAATGCTACAATGTCTACTTTTCTGCCAATAACCCTGAGATATGACTTCCTATGGTCTACCTTGGCCACTCTTACTCTGATCAGTCAGCCCTCATGGCCAGTTCTCAAGATCCCTTACTCCGTAGCATCCTCTCCTCTCTCCTGTCTTCTCTACTCCCCTTCACGGTCCTCCCTCAGACTTCCAAGCCCAGAAGATGAAACCCTAAATACTTCTTTTCTGCCCAGCTACAGGCTGTAAGCATCTTTATTTATAGTTTTAAATTAAAGAGCAAGATTACATAGCATCACTTGGCCTACATGGAAATTTCCGCATTCCTGGGGGCCACTAGGCCTTAGGGGCCAGTATTTAGCATTACAATACATAGTAGCAGACCAAACCTAAAGAGGAGAGGATGTCCTGATCATAGCATACCATGAAGAGAAGTCTGGGAAGAAACTCCAGAAAGGAACCTGGTGGGAGGGGCTAAAGCAGCACCAGAGGAGAATGGTTCCTACTCATTTGCTCTTGGTGGCTTTCTCAGTCTGCTTTGCTATACCACCAAGCATCATGGGCCCAAGGGTTGGTAGCATGATACACAGAGGGTTGAGCCCATGTTTATCAATCATTAATCAAATCAACACTTTACAGACTCCACTGCAGGCCCAAGATATCATGCTAATTTTATGCTACAAAATAAAAAATACCTCAACATTTAAAGCTCCAGAGTCTTTAGCAATTCACACAGTTTGAATGTTTTGTCTCTTTAAGGGATGAAATTTCCATTCAATTCCAAAATTTTTCTAAAATATCCAAATATTGTGTAATATCACCAACATTGCTCTAAATTATCGAAAGTACCTCTAAAATTTCAAGATGTTGATAAAATTCTAATCACTCTAAAATACCGAAGTCTCTCAGATTTGGATTTGTGTAAAACAAAACATGAGTTCCATATACTTTTATTAAAAGGGAATAAAAAGTACATAGTAACAGTCAAATCAGCAGGGTACAAAGTTCAGTGTTTTCTGTTGGGACAGTCATAGTTGTCCGTGTGCCAAAGGCCATGGGCCATTTCTCAAGCTCTAATCTTTGCAGCTCAGTGCTCTTTTGGGGGAGGAATTGCTTGTCAGAGAAGTTAAATGAAGAAAGACAGAGGTACCTTAGTTCTAATATTCTCTTATTCATATTTTCCCTAGATAACTCATCTTCCTTCCCTTTTCCACAAAACTCTGTCACTCTGTGTCTGCTTTCAATATCACTAACTCATTCACTGCGAACCTGTTTGACTAGGAGGCCTTAAGAGACAGAATCTTAATCAAATTTTGTTTTATACTATTTTTTTACGGGTTTGACAAAACGATTTTATTTTGAGGGTATGTGACATAATTGCTTAGCTTCATCTACTAATAATTTAAATATTTAAACGTTTGTAACCTACAAGGGACACACCAAGTAAAAGCTATGCTCATAATTGGTGTCATGAACATACTCATTAAAACATTTTGTGGGTCTTTCTTGCTTTCTTTCTCTAAAATTCTGAATATCTTTAGAACTAATTAAAATATTAAAGATCTCTTAGGATTTGCATACACAGCAGTAGATTTAAGCCATTCACAAAACACACACTGAGGTCTTACTTGTGGTTTAAGCATGTCTTTGTATAAAAGTACTAATCTTTACCAATACACTAAGTTTGACAGTAGTTATTAACCAATTTCTTTTGCTTAAAGGATCTCAAGTTATCTCATATGATTTTGCTACATACCGGTTAATCAATGGAATAGGAATGAAGACCTAGAAATAAAACCGTACACTTCCTGATGCTTAATTTTTGACAAAGAAGCTAAAAATGTACAATGGGAAAAAAGAAAGCATCTTCAATAAGGTTGAACTTAATGGCAGAAAGATCAAATTTTTCTGTATGTAGAAAAATGAATATAGATCTATATTTGTCACCTTGCACAAATCTCAAGCAGAAGAGAATCCAGGACCTTAACCAGCACTGTATCTAATAGAAGAGAAAGTGAAATAAAAAAACCTCAAACTCATGGGCCAGGGGTGGGTAGGGTGGGGGATTGCCTAACCAGAACTCCAGTGGCTCTGGCCCTAAGATCAAAAATTGATAAATGGGACCTCATGAAACTGAAAGGTTTATATGGCAAAGGACATAGTCACATAGAATACATGGGTAACCTATAGATTGGGAAAAAATCTTTACTAACTCCACAGACGATAGAGGGCTAATATCCAATATATATTCAAGAAACTAACCACCAAAAAGCCGAACAACTTAATCACAAATAGGATACAGAATTAAACACAGAATTCACAACATTGGAATCTCAAATGGCTAAGAAGCACTTAAAGAAATGTTCAAAGTCCTTAGTGATCAGTGAAATGCATATCAAAACAACCCCAACTATTGCAACTTACACCAATTGCAATGGCTATGATCAAAAACTCGGGGGATAGCACATGTTGGGGAGGATGTGGAGAAAGAGGAACATGGCTCTGTTGTGGTAAATATTAAAAAAATACCATGAACCTTTTATGCTGTGCTAGCGATGGCACCCATAGGACCACATGGCACTGCTGCGTATCTTTATCTCAGAGGCTCCAGGATGCCCCCAGGTACTCTCAGACATGTAATCTGCAAGCCATTGCAGTGTGGCACCTTACCACGCTGGTTGCTAGAGTAGGTTCTGGCACTGGAGAGCCATATGGAACTAACCATAATTTATGTCTGGTAAGTATCTTTCCCAGCAGCTCTCTACTAGCCACTAACTCTCTGGTTTCAGCTACCCTGTAAAATCAAGGCTCAATGATCAGATTTATATGTTAAATTTTCAATCCATAATACAGCCACACAATAAACTCACAACCAGTTGATAAGGATATAAACTGCCCACCTAGATAAGATAAATAGACCTATAGAAATCCATCCCTTAAGAAATATTCATAATAACTTGTATCTACATGGAGATGCATGGCAAGGATCATTTACATCTGCTTCCATGTTGTCTCTCCTCCTTTCTGCCTCTCCCTCTTCTAAAATATCTGTTCTCACCTCCCCTAATTCTCATCCAATTTTTTTTTGTCTGGCTTAACCTTCATAACAATATCAACCTACATGCCTCCACTGTTGGTAGGTTTGCAAACTGATACAACCACTTTGAAAATCAATCTGGAGTTTCCTAAGAAAATTGGAAATAGATCTACCTGAAGACCCAGCTATACCACTCTTGGGCATATACCCAAAAGATGCCCCACTTCTTCCCCTTATATTCATAGCAGCTTTATTTGTAATATGCAGAACCTGGGAACAAACCAGATATCCCACAATGGAAGAATGGATACAGAAAATGTGGCTCATTTACACAATGGAATACTACTCAGCTATTAAGAATGAGGACATCCTTCTGTTTTCAAGCAAATGAATGGAACTAGAAATTATCATCCAGAGTGAAGTGAGGTAACTCAGACTCAAAAGGACATACGTGGTATGTACTCACTAATAAATGGATATTAGCAAAAAAAAGTGTAGAATATCCAGGATACAATCCTCAGAAGTCAAGAAGGTTAACAAGTCTAAGGTCCCAAATGAGGATGCCTCAATTCCAGTTGTGAGGGAAAAGAAAGCAAATATGGCGAGATGGAGACATTCTCTTGAAGATGGGGAGGGTTGGGGAGGGGAGGTATAGGCTGAAGAACATTCAGAAGGTGGACCTGGAGGGGGATATCAACTAAAAACAAAAAAAGAAAAAAAAGAAAAACAACAACAACAACAAAAAAAAACTTACTATCAAAATCTTAAATCTGAATATGCAAAGGATAATTTAAAGCATATAAAATAGGTATGATCAAATGAAATATTTTGGGATGAAAAATTATTCTGGATGTTTACATGAAGTCTTAGTATCATTATTTTTCTTTACAAGACAGAATCATGAAAGAATATTATGTCCCTGTCTGGAAAAATTTATCTGTCTGTCTACAAAGTTTAAAAATTTTGCTCAGATAATAGTAGGAAATATGAATCAATACATTTGAAAGAGTGCTCTCTTAACCAGCAGTTACTTGTACTTGTGTATGTAAAAACAAGGAATTATCAAAATGAAAAGAGTTAGGATAAGTTTCAATTAATAACAGGATATCAAGCATTCTAAGATTTCCCATGGATTCGTGAATTTATGCATAGTAAATAACTATATCCACTAGCTCTGAGATGCTGTACATATCCTAGTGTGTGCTGAACCAGAAGTCTTTCTTAGAGGATAGCTGGCTTTTGAGTCAATGACATATACATCATAAATATTCACACTCCTTTATTGTGTGGATGATTAGGACTTAACTACTTTGAGTTATGCCTGTCAAATAGTCTGTAGTTTAAAATTTAATTGTCTACTTCTGAGATTATCTCCTGTAAAAATTTCAGACCACAATTAATAGTGAAACATGGAAATCAAAACTATGGGTAAGAGGATTAGAACTGTGTTCACCATTAAGTCACATTATTATTGGTGTGTAAAACTAGATGTAAATTAGCACACACTAAATACTAGTACTTTTAATAAACAAAACAATAATTCTTTATAATGCAATGAAAAACACTTCTGAGAAAATTAAAGATGATGAAACAGTGTAGAAATTTCTACACAGATGTAAGTCTTAGTATTATTGGTGTGTTGATTTTCCCAACACCCATAGATCAAAAATGATCTAAACAAAAATCCCAGGATCTGGGACTGGACCCTTCTGTTCTCCAACTGCACCCAGAGCTGGGGCTGTACCACAGCTAAAAGACACAAAACCTGCATGCAAAGAGCTGGTTTGCCAGGAGTCCTTTCCAACCTAAAAGCACAGCACACAGGTAGGACCCCACTTTCTCTCCATTAACTGTCCAAGGAGAGATATACCAGGAGCACATTGGGCCTGGGAGCCAGAGGGCAGCCTAGAACATGGCACTTCTGGTCTCCATCTGTGCCCAGAGCTGGGACTGTCCTACAGCTCTCAGACCCAAAACCTGCCCTGAAAGTGCTGGTCTCCCAAGAGCCCGCTCACTCCTAAGATTAGAGGCTTATAGGCCCATCGGAGGGACAAGCTCCAGTCAGGAGCAATAAGACCAATGAACATCAGAGATATCCAGATGGCAAGAGGAAAGCTCAAAAACCTAAGTAACAGAAACCAAGACTACTTGGCATCATCAGAAGCTATTTCTCCTACCACAGAAAATACTGGATATCCCAACAAATCAGAAAAGCAAGATTTTTATTTGAAATCCCATCTCATGATGATGAGAAAGGACTTTAAGAAGGACATAAATAATTCCCTTTAAGAAGTTCAGGAGAACACAGGTAAACAAGTAGAAGCCCTTACATAGGAAATACAAAAATTCCTTAAAGAATTATAGGAAAACACAACCAAACAAGTAAAAAAATTGAACAAAACCATTCAGGATCTAAAAATGTAAATAGAAACAGTAAAAAAAATCACAAAAGAAAACAACCATGGAGATAGAAAACCTAGGAAAGAAATGAGGAATGATAGACATTAAAAGGATCATTCACCATGATCAAGTAGCTTCACCCCAGGAATGCAAGGATGGTGCAATATATGGAAATGCATCAACATAATCCACTATATGAAAAACTCAATGCAAAAAAACCCCATATGATCATTTCATTAGATGCAGAGAAAGCATTTGACACAATTCAACACACCTTCATGACAAAAGTCTTGGAAAGATCAGGAATTCAAGACCCATATACAGCAAACCAGTAGTCAACATCAAACTTAATGAACAGAAACTTGAAGCAATCCCACTAAACTCAGGGACTAGAAAAGGCTGCCCACTCTCTCCCTACCTGTGCACTATAGTATTTGAAGTCCTATCCAGAACAATTAGACAACAAAAAGAGGGCAAAGGCATACAAATTGGAAAGTAAGAAGTCAAAATATCACTATTTGTAGATGATATGGTAGTATGATTAACTGACCCCAAAAATTCCACCAGAGAACTCCTACAGCTGATAAACAACTTCAGCAAAGTAGCTGGTTATAAAATTAAACTCAAACAAATAAGTAGCCTTCCTCTACTCAAAGAAAAAACGGGCTGAGAAAGAAATTAGGAAAATGACACCCTTCACAATAGTCCCAAATAATATAAAATATCTTGGTGTGATTTTAACCAAGCAAGTGAAGAACTGTACAAGAACTTCAAGTCTCAGAAGAAAGAAATTAAAGAAGATCTCAGAAGGCGGAAAGATCTCCCATGCTCATGGATTAGCTGGATTAATATTGTAAAAATGGCCATCTTGCCAAAAGCAATATACAGATCCAATGCAATCCCCACCAAAATTCCAACTCACTTCTTCATAGAATTGGCAAATACGTTTGGAAAAGCAGAAACCCAGGATAGCAAAAACTACTCTCAACAATAACAGAACTTCTGGAGGAATCAAAATCCCTGACCTTAAGCTGTAATACAGAGTAATTGTAATAAAAACTACATGATATTGGTAAAGAGACAGACAGGTAGATCAATGATATAGAATCGAAGACCCAGAAAATGAACACACACACCTATGGTCACTTGATGTTTGACAAAGGAGCTAAAACTTTCCAATGGAAAAAACCTGCATTCACAAATGGTTCTGGTTCAACTGGAGGTCAGAATGTAGAAGAATGCATATTGACCCATTCTTGTCTCATTGTACACAGCTCAAGTCCATATGCATCAAAGACCTACACATAAGACCAGATACAGGGAAACTATTGGATGAGGAAGTTGGGAAGAATCTCGAACAAAGAGGCACAGGGGAAATTTTCCTGAACAGAACACTAATGGCTTATGCTCTAAGATAAAGAATTAATAAATGGGACCTCATAAAACTGCAAAATTTCTGTAAGCAAAGGATACTATCAATAGGAAACAATGGCAACCAAAAGATTGGGAAAACGTCTTTATCAATCCTTCATCTGATAGAAGTCAAATATTTAATATATACAAAGAACTAAAGAAGTTAGTCTCCAGAAAATCAAATAATTTTATTTTAAAATGGGGTATAAAGCTAAAAAAGGAATTCTCAACTGAGCAATATTGAATGGCTGAGAAGCAACAAAGGAAATGTTCAACATCATTATTCACCAAGGAAATGCCACTCAAAGCAACCCTGAGTACCACCTCACAGCAGTCAGAATGGCTAAGATCAAAATCTCAAGTGACAGCAGATACTTGCAAAGATGTGGAGAAAGAGGAACACACCTCCACTGTTGGGACTGCAAGCTGTTACAACCACTCTGGAAATCAGTCGGGCGGTTCCTCAGAAATATGGACATACACTACCTGAGAATGCAGCTATACCACTCCTGTGCATATACCCAAAAGATGCTCCAACATATAACAAGGACATATGTTTCACTGTGTTCATAGCAGCCTTTATTATAACATGCAGAAAATGGAAAGAACCCCAGATGTCTTTCAACAGATGAATGGATATAGAAAATTGGTACACAATGGAGTACTGCTCAGCTATTTAAAAACAATGACTTCATGAAATTCTTAGGCAAATATATTGAACTAGAAAATATCATCCTGAATGAGGTAACCCAATCAAAAAAATGGTATTCACTCACTGATAAATGAATATTAACCCCAAAACTTGGACTACCTAAGAAAAAATTCACAGATCATATGAAGGTCAAGAAGAAAGAACACCAAAGTACGGATGCTTCATTCCTTCTTAGAAGGGAGAACAAAACACTCAGGGGAGGAAGTACAGGGACAAAGAGTGAAGCAAGGACTGGAGCAAAGCTCATCCAGAGACTGCCCCAACTGGGGATCCATCCCATATGCAACCACCAAACCCAGTCACAATTGCTGAGGCAAAGCGGTGATAGCTGACAGTAGACAGATATGAGTGTCCCCTGGAAGGATCTGTCAGAGTCCTACTGATACAGATGAGGATGGTTGCAGCAAACCATTGAACTGAACAAGGGGACCCCAATGCAGGAGTTAGAGAAAAGACTGAGGAGCTGAAGGCATTTGCAACACCATGCAACAACAACAGTATCAACCAACCAGACCCCACCAGATTTCCAAGGGATTAAACCACCAACCAATGAGTACACATGGAGGGACACATGACTCCAGCCACATGTAGCAGAGGATAGCATTGCAAGCATCAATGGGAGGAAAAGTCCTTTGTCCTGTGAATTCTCATTTCCCCAATGTAGGGGAATGCCAGAGCATTGAGGTGGGAGTGGGTGGGTGGGAGTGGGAGCATACTCATAGAAGCAGGGGGAGGGGATGGGGTACACGAGAGGGCAGAAAGGGGATTGCATTTGAAATGTAAATACATAAAATATCTAAGAAAAATAAAATTAAAAAAATCCTTATAGGATTTCATCGATGTATATTGAGATTCTTTTCTTAAAATTTCCACAAAATTTTAATAAAGAAAGTCCAAGTTAATTTCAAAATAATATTAATTTGAGACCACAGGTTATCTTTTATATCATATGTACTAGATAGCTCTATTAATGAGTACAGTATCTCACTGGCATGGGTATAGAAAAAGATCTAGGAATAAGAGATCCTAGGTAGAGTAAGTGTTGCCAACTGTTTTCATGCTAGCCAAATAAGATTGAGAGAAAAGATAGTCTTTCTTCCCAGTAGTGTTGAAGCAACTGACTTATCTTATGTGAAAATACAAGCAGTAACCACTCATAACAAAGTGTATAAAAATATAAATATTATACAAAAATAAATATAAAAATATAAATGAAAAGTACACTGAATATAATTTTTGTTTTGAATTTTTAAAAATAGTTTTAGTACTTCCCCTCAAAATAGTCAAATATGTAAAAAGTAATTTAAAAGAATATAAATAAGCAAAGCATGAAATGATTCAATATGTTCACATACAATGGACAATAATCAGAAAAAAATAGTGAATTTCCATAGTAGTGCATTAAGATATATCACTACTTTGTATTTATCAAAAATCTTAAGATGAGAAAAGTGATTTCTTATAATCTGCTAAAATTTAGTCTTGATACAATGATTTAGATGTTTAAAATATATGTGCTGCCATGATTAACAGGTGATTAGAATTTACACTCAGCCCAAACAGTGATAACATGGAAAACAGACTCTTCCTCAACATAACTGGAACTTAATTATGTGCTGATAACAAAAAAGAGGACGGACTGCATGTGACTAGAAACATAAATTCAGAATTGTATAGCACTCATAAATAAGATTAGAAAATGTCTCAGTGAAACTTATAAAATAAGTTTAATTATGAATTTAGATATATTTAGAAGAAAAATGGGCTGAAAAATTGTTTCTTATGTTATTAAAGCCCAGAACAGAGCATAGTAACATTTGAGGGAGCAAAACATTGTCATAAAATTTACTCATTATATCTCTCTCCATACATTCGGTTAATTCATTAGAAGATGTCTGCCCAACTGGTTTCCCTTAATCCTTTCAGACTGCACATGAACAAAAACATTCTGAAGCTGATATTTAATAGCAGAAAGTTCTAGGTGAAATATAAAGGTGATTGAAAAACCTTTAGAAAAATCCTTCTTTGCTCATGAGAAAGTCATGCATTCCCAAAATTCCCATGTCATATATTTCTAGGGAAAGTTGTGGACAAATTGTTTTTTTTAGAAGATACATTAGGTACATATTAGTAAAAGTGAAAGGAAGACAATGCAGAAACTGTCAAATATATAAATACAGCCCACAGCCTGTAGATACCCCACTTGTAAAAGATTATACAAAAAATAAGAACAGGCATGTAAGCCTGCAATCTTGAAGAATAGTGTCTACGAAAATTCTAAAATTGAATGAATATATTAACCAGAGATTCAGGAAGTATTTTCAACCCAAAGAAAGATAAATGTGCAGAAATCTAGATTAAGCAGGACCCAGCAGTCTACGACATCATATCTTCAAATTGATGTAATAATGCCGCTGTCAGTCTGCTGTCTATAAACAGCGGAAATGGGCTTCAGCGATGAAGTGAAATGAGCACATTTCATTCAAATCATATTTGTCTCCAGCTAGCAAACAAATAAAATACAAGATGACATTCTTCAGCCAGACTAAAGGGTTAATTAATGCATACAAAATGAAAACAAGACATTACCACTGCCATTTCTTGAAAAATTCACTTACATCCTAAATATTATATGTATGTCTGCTTGGGCAGGGATTACATAAGGTTTAATGTTATAATTATATTAAAATTTAATAACTCGAAGTTTTACTTCAAATTTAAAAAAAATAGAAAATCCATGCCTAGCAACTTGCTGGCAGGAAAGCACATACTGTCATTACATGAGTATATATAGACTGTGTCGTGGAAACGATCACTGGAAAGGGAAGTACTTGCGTGCATCACGATAACCATAAACTAACGACTAAAGTACATTCTAAAATCGGAACGCTGGTGATTGGGTTTCCATTCTCCTCACACTTTCCAAGGCACAGAGGAGACCTCTGTGCTGGCAGAAACACCTGCCCATGTTAGCACATATGGAATTTTTAAAAAATATTTTTATTAAATAGTACATGTGCTGGCTAATATAATGTCAGCTTCACACAAGCTATAATTATCAGACAGGAGAGAACCTCAATTGAGAAAATGATTCCATCAGTCTGGGCTATAGGACTCTGTATGGCATCGTCTCGATTTGCGTTGGATGTGGGTAGGTCCAGCTCTTTGCCACATTGCAGGCTGAGGTGCTTCTAGTCAGGTAAGGGGATGAGGGGACATCCTCTTGGAGATGAGGAAGGAGAAATGGGATAAGAAAATTTTGGAGGGCAGAACGGGAGGGAGATAATGACTAGACTGCAAAAAGATTAGAGTTAATTAATAATAATAATTAATAATCAATAAAAATAATTAAGAAAAAGAAGAGGAAGAAGAAGAAAGCAGGCTGAATAAACAATAAGGAGGAAACCAATAAGAACCGCTCCTACATGTCCTCTCCACCAGCTTCTGCCTCCTGTCCTGGAAATCAGGTATGGACTCTGATATGAAAGTCTAAGTCAAATAAACCCTTTTGTCCTCAAGTTGCTTTTGGCCACGGTGTTTAATCACAGCAATAGTAACCCTAACTAATTCAGCCTTTTTAATATTTTCCTTATTTTTTCAATTAAATTACTAGATTTTCATATTCTGCATGCCACTTTCAAAAGGAAAGGAGGAACCTGGATTGAAGGCTCAATGGCTATCCTACCCCTCACAAAAAGGAACTGCGTTTCAGATTTTCATAAAGCATGTATGTACCAGGTAGCTGTGAGGCCCTTCTTTAATTCCAGTGCTCAGAGAACAGAGCAGAGGTTCATCACAACAAGCTGGCTAGCTAATCCAACTGTATCAGTGAGCTCTGATATCTACTGATAGACCAAACTACAGTGAATAAAAGTCACAAGCAATCCATTAAGACTCCTGACTTTAACTCCTGGCCTCCATATAATGTACACACACATACATGTGTGTCCCCTCACATACCCCAATATAGGAATACACACACTCACGTACATAGGTAAATGTTAAGAAGGGTTTAAAGCAAGAAATTAGTTTCTTGCTGTTTTACGCATTTAAGGATGTTTTTGAAATCCAACTCCTCTGTTTCCTGTCTTGTAGGATTGACTCTTGGAAGCTACATTTGAAAGACTTAGCTAGGTTGTATTTAGCAAGTGGAATGTATTGAATGCTTGCAATGACCCATTCAATTCCAAATAATGAAAGAATGCCAACAGATTTGATATCGTGACGTGGTGAGCACTCTGAGTGATTCCAAAGGGCAGCACATTTTATTATTCAGAGATGTTAAGTCGCTGTTGATGACTTACACTCTTAGGCTTTAGTTTCTCAGGATTTTCACTCATTGGTCTGCTATGTGACCGTTGCATCTTTTCAAGGGTGTCACTTTCATGCATAATGGAACAGATGTTTGAACTATTAAAACTTTTCTGAAGTTATAACTTTTTTATCTGTAAATCTTCATTACTTATGTCAATGATCTTAAGTTTGTGTCTACTGTTCAGGCAATGACTGTGGAGTCAGTCAAGGCTCTGAACTCTCTAGCTCTTTGATAAACATAGATAAGAGAGATTTGAAGGTTTCTTATAATTCTAAAACCTATGATTTGAAGCTCTATTTTTCTTTTGTTATTATTTTTTAATGTGCGTAGGGGAGTGAGCAGTGGGTAGATGTGGAGATTGGCTGTCTTAGTTTTCAACATTATGAAGAGGGGATTAGTCATTGGTCTAAGGTTGAAAAAGTATTATAATCTATATGGGTAGTAGGGTTAGTTACTGGCAATGATGTTTTGCATCAAACCCAAGAGGATTCAAAGTTCATATCCCTCTGATCTGCAAACTGCCTCCCAGGATTGGCCTAATGAGTGCTGTGCATAGGGCACTCTACAACACTACTCGATGGGTAACTCCATATTATCCAAAGGGTTGAGTCAAGATAGCCTACAAGTGTTTGTGACTTAGTCACATTTATCTATGCTTTATGCCCGTGTTTACGCCTCATTAACTGCAAATGTTAATAAAATCTTTTTGGGAGATGACACCTCATATTCAGTCAATAAACAGGAGACATTCGTAGAGCCATGAAAACAAACTCAAGTCAAATCTAATCATTCCGTTGGAGAAAAGTTCCTAATGACATCATTAGCTAAAGCCAATTTACATGAAAGGGAGGAGATACCTTTTCCCCTTTTTCACTGTTCTTTGGCTTTGTTTGGAGTCAAATTTGCCATACATGTAAGATTTAGTTCTTTGAAATAATAATTGAAACAACTCAATAACGAAGCCTGATATCATGATATTAATTTTAAACTCCATTGATTAAGGTGTGGTAATCTGTGTGTTTCGACTCTTGCGCCCCTTTGTTCATTCCTTTTCAGAGGGTTTCATTTCATTACCTAGTGCTCCTTATTTGATAATTTATTATATAAACCATTTATCAAACATCAGACTCACATAAAATGTCAAGAATAATTAATTTTCCTCTGTTGAAAACATCATGTCTTCTTTACTGTTATTTTAAGACAGTCACACTCTTGTTATTCTCATTTAACAGAGAAAGACACTCTCTAAAATATCCATAGCTTTTCAGCCCCCAGAAAGTACAGTAGCATTATTATCTTTACCTTTGAGTTCCTGCAAGGCGTGTTTAGTTACACATTTCCTGTGCTTTCCTCAACCCCAGCATGAGCAGAATACTGAGGCAAGGCTGATATCTCAGTCTGAGAAGCAGTAGTCAAATGGTTATGGCAAAATTCTGCCTCCATGTTTTGACAAAGAAAAACTAGCAGCCTGCAGTTCAAGGGGTTTGAGGTTACATTCATCCTTTGGAATAACCACAGTAATATTTATAAAGGACACTTGATCTGGTATTTGAAACATTTTTACTTAAGGAATTACTCCTTTCCTACTTGGTTTCTACAGAGTTATTTCTGAGAACATATTCTTTTGAGTCTAATTCAGTGAAGATTGATGTCATCCACTTATATTCTGAGTATCTGTCAGGATAGGAATCAAATAAGAAGCTAATTTTCCATATTGAAAGGAGTTGAAATGTGCTCATTTATATGTTACATAGGAATGTGGTATCTAAGACTTCACTGTCTCTACATTAGAATTATGTAATGGTATACCCATCTTCTATACCCTTTATTCTTTTAAGAAAATGTCTGCTAAAAGAGAACTCAAATGATCCCATATTAGAAAATGAAGATGAAATTCAATAGTGTGCTTGCCTTAGAAATGGAATTTTAGTATAAATGTAGGAAGGGTTATATTAGAGAGCTACAAGTGTACCAAATTTATACCATCCCCTTGAAAACTAGAATAGCATTAAACAGCACCACTGCAAATCCTTTGAAACTGCAGTGCATTCAAAAAATTAGATATATATTTTTTAAAAAGAAAAAAATGTACAATGGAAAAATATATAAACAATGGAAGAAATTGTGCATGCGTATAGACTAGATTTCTTAAAAGGATGGTGAGAAACACCTACTTTGGAATGGTTGTTTTGTTTCTCTGCAATCTATCATATAAATGGTGCATAGTCAAAACTGCTTCATTAACTGATCAACACCCTGTTTCCTCCCAAACTTTGTTACTGCTTGTACTTAACACCATAACTTTTCCACTTCGTCTGTAGTCTGCAATATTTTACTCACTCCAGAAGAATCAACCTAATCATTTCTCTCTGTGGTTTGTAAGCCCCACATGAATCAGGTTGCCTTATTGAACATATAGAATAAAATGGTCAAATGTTCATTTTTTAGTGTCAGACATTGAGAGCAAACCCTAGATTAAACTGAAACCTTATTTTCGATTACAATATGAGAAATACATATAAAGAGTGTCAGAAAAGAAAATTGAGTCAAGTGTCTCAAGGAGCAAGGCCAGACCCTGTAAGTCTTACATCCTTGGCACAAATCTTTCTGACACAGGTAAATTATCCTGTGCTCAGCTGGGCTAAGATTGAAGATGATGGACCAGGTTGCATTGTGTAAATACAAGCTTCAGATTTCTAATTCTGTTATGATCACAAATATTGTGAACAAAGGTAAGTTTGTAAAATCTTGGGCTAGAGAAATGACTCGGAAGTTGAGTATGACTAGTAGTCTTGTACAGGGCCAGAATCAAATCTCAATTGCACTGGCCAATTCACAACCACCTATAGCTCCAATTTAAGGGAGCAGTAGTAACTCTGGTCTTCACTTGTACTCATATTTTTATCTCCCAACATAGACAAATAAATAAGTCATTAAAGTAAATGGCAACCAACAGATTGGGGAAAGATCTTTACCAATCCTACTTCTGCTAGAGAACTAATATCCAATATATACAAAGAACTCAAGAAGTTAGACCACAGAGAATCAAATATTCCTATTAAGAAATGGGGTACAGAGCTAATTAAGAATTCTCAACTGAGGAATACTGAATGCCTGAGAAGCACCTAAAGAAATGTCATCATCCTTAGTCATCAGGGAAATCCAATTCAAAACAACCCTGAGATCCCCCTTACATCAGTCAGAATGGCTAAGATCAAAAACTAAGGTGACAACAGATGCTGGTGAGAATGCGAAGAAAGAGGAACACATCTCCACTGTTGGTGGGATTGCAACCTGGTGCAACCACCCTGGTAATCAGTCTGACAGTTCGTCAGAAAATTGGACATAGTACTTCCTAAGAACCCAGCAACAACACTCCTAGGCTTTTATACTCAAAAGATGCTCCAACATACAACAAGGGCACATGTTCCACTATGTTCATCGCAGCCTTATTTATAATAGCCAGAAGCTGAAAAGAACCTAGATGTCCTTCAACAGAGGAATGGATACAGAAAATGTGGTACATTTACACAATGGAGTCCTACTCAACTCTTACAAACAATGACTTCATGAAATTCATAGGCAAATGGATAAACTAGAAAATATCATCCTGAATGAGGTAACCCAATCACAAAAAAGACACATGGTATGCACTCACGGATAAGTGGATATTAGCCCCAAAGCTTGGATAAACACAAGATAAATTTACAATTTACCTCGTGAAGCTCAGAAAGAAGGAAGACTAAAATGTGGACGCTTCAGTCCTTCTTAGAAAGGGGAACAAAATACTCACAGGAGGAAATATGAAGACAAAGTGTGGAACAGAGACTGAAGGAACGGCTATCCAGAGACTGCCACACTTAGGGAATCCATCTTACATACAATCACTAAACCCAGACACCTTTGCAGATGCCAAGAAGTGCTTGCTGACAAGAGCCTGATATAGCTGTCTCCTGAGAGGCTGTGCCAGAGCCTGACAAACAGAGGAGGATGCTCGCAGCCAACCATTGGACTGGAAATGGGTTTCCCTATTGGAAGAGTTAGAGAAAGGACTGAATTAGCTGAAGGGGTTTGCAATCCCATAGGAAAAACAACAATATCAACCAACCAGACACCCCACAGCTCCCAAAGAGTAAATATGGAGTGACCCCATGGTTCCAGCATCATATGGAGCAGAGGGTGTCCTTGTCAGGCATCAATGGAAAGAGGGTTCCTTGAATGATTGAAGATCAGTGTTGGGGAATGCCAGTGGGAAGGTGGGAGGGAGTGGGTGGGTAGGTGGGGGAGCACCCTCATAGAAGAAGGGTTAGGGGAATGGGAATGGGGGTTTCTAGAGGGGAAACAGGAAAAGGGGATAACATTTGAAATGGAAATAAAGAAAATATGCAATAAGAAATAAAAATAAAAGTGTTATAGCTGCAAAAAATATCTTTAAGAACTCTGCAGATTGTTTCAATGTGCTGGTAGCCCCCATAGCTTTATTCATTATGGAGCTGCAAGTAGAGGAAGCAGAAAACAGAAGGAAAAGAAAGTCCTTAGACAAAACAAAACAAAAACATTTATTACTAGTTCTTTTTCATTCTGTCTGTTGTTCAACAGCAGACTTAGGTGTTATTCATTGGTTGAAAACTTGACTTTATTAAATGCACAGTCCAGTTTTTAGATATGCCCAGATGTGTGTGACTATTGCCACACTCAAGTTTAGAACAATTTTGTGCCACCTATTTGTGGCCCATTAATAATAGTATTTGGGTTCGCCAATGTTATTTATTTGTTCTTAGTGCTCTTACCTGCTAAGCCATGTCTGCAGATTATCCACTGCAAATGTTGCACATTGAGTCATACAACTGTGGGCAGTCTTCTGAGTTCTTCTTGCTTCTCATCCTCCTAATAACTTCCTGCCATAACTTAGAGAATGAAATTTAAACCTAGTGTTTTCTTTTAAAACACTAGGTTTAAACTTAAGTCTTTCACATATTTTGAACTATTTTTTATGTAAAATATGATATCAGAGTTCAATTTCATTGCTTATAATGTAAAATATTCAACTGAACTAGCATCGTTTTTCTCTTTAGATAGGGTGAATTTGAGTTCCAAGAAAAACAGATTCACATCTAAGTTAGGGACACTAGAATGGCGTGTATCTATACATCCTGACTGTGGCAAAGTCGGCATGCTACAAATTCTGAGCTAAATGACCCATATCCAGCTTTGCAGTAATCCATTGCTTTCCTCTGTGTTTGATGTTGCAACTACTAGTAGTACTTTGCTAGTATCATATCTAATATTTCCAGCAATGCATTTTTAAATTCCCCGATTTTTTATATTTTTTTTCATTTATTATGACTATAAGAAGTCATATAATCGCTTCCATATTGGAGCATATTATTGAGATAACCAGAATCCCTGTTTCAAAGTTGTGGGCTACTCACACATGGTTCAAAAATAAACTATTTCCCATGTTTTGCGGCAGGGTCTGTGTTTGGTTGTAACACTGGGTTTGAAGAAAGGCATGCTTTTCCTTCCTAGGCCACAGAATCTCCTTGCTGAACTTTAATATCTTTACTCGGAAAATTATTAATTTATTTATTGTACATATTTTATTTATTTAATTTTGGAAAATATAAGTATCACATTTGCAGTATTCACTAATTTCACCGAAGAAGAGGTTTTACAGTCTCCTCATGTTGGCACTCTGTAGGCAATATCTCCTTTCTATAAATAGACCTTGTGTCTCAAACAGCGGTTGTCATAACACTGAGTACTGAAACATTCCAAAGCACTGGAGGTTAGTTTCGGATCATCTTAGACAGTCCCTCCTAGGCCTTGAATTTGTCAACCTATGTAGAGGGAAATGTGCACATTCACATTAGGATATCGTGATCCCTTACCTATTCAGAAAGGTTTTAAAGCCATAATCTGATACTTAGGAAGTTATATTTTAGGAAGAAGGACATTAGATCAGAAGTGAAGAATACTTATTGCTATTTCAGAGAACCTGGATTTGGTTCCCAGCACCCACATGGTAGCTCACCATAATCTATAATTACAGTTTCAGTAGTAAATATCTTACCTCCATGAGCACACATTTATATGCATATATATATTTATATACATATATGTATATGTGTGTGTATGTATGTGTGCAGAACAGTCGTCAACACAAAAATCAATCAACAAAAAATATAAAAGAGAAAATGATTTTGTTGTAGGTTTCCTGGGATGACAACACCAGAATATAAACGTATACTTTTCTAAGCATACATAATAGAGATGACAATTAAACCCATCTCTCTTTAGACAATGAGTAGTTTTTACTAATGAAGATGATAAAAAAATCTATAAAAAAGAAACTTGTGACCTAACAAAATATCTTTTTGAATATTCCTAAAGCTGTCTTATTCTTTTATATATTAAACACTGCCATATGACTAGAATTATGGAAAATTAAAAATAAAAACTTGTCCATCATTGGACTTATCATATAATGAAAACCATTATTGAAGTGTTATTAGAATAATTGATTTTTTTCACAAAATATTGGTGTCTGGTAAATAAATATTATTAAAATAAAAAATCAAATGTAACGTTAAGGTTTCAATTCTAGTTAAAAGCTATTCCCTGAATTCTATAGGATATCCTTTGTCCTCTGCTTTTTAAGAGATGTCCATTTGCTGCCTCTTAATCTATGTTCCACCTTCTTTTCCCTCAGGATTTGACTATGCAACATTTTTATGCTCACACAGCCTCTGCTGCCTTCTTAGGGCTAATTACTCCTGAAGGAACATCTCTATCCTGTCCTTTCTATCTCCGCTCATTGGGCCAACTTAATTACATGAGCTGTTTTGTTCTGGAAAATATACTGACAGATCATTTTCCCAGTTGTGCTCCCAAACTATTAAAAAGAATCTTATCCCTCACTTTCATTTCCTCAAATGATTTGCTCCGATGCTGAGTTTAGCAGGGCTTCTAAAATGAAAATGTGCTAATGCTTCTAGGGAAGTGTGAGAAGAGGAAAATTCCAAATATTCAACACACTGCTTGGGGGAGGCGATACAACTGATACTGCCACTTGATGAATGGTTTCAGACTTCTAGGATTACCTTTCGGTACTTTAGTGCAGTGCAATAGAAAATTACATACATTCTTTTTTTTTTTTTTTTTTTTTGTGAATACTCAAATCATTGAAAAGGAATCTGTTTCTGAGATTGTACGGTGATCTGTGTGTCCATCTGTTGGCTGAGGAGTCAAACCGTCCATCTGTCACTTACCTTTATCACTCTGTCTTCAGGTTTCTGTCTTCTCTCAGACAAAAACTCGTCCTCCACCTGAGTAAAAGTTGGCTATGAAATTATCCTTCACTGCAAATATCAAAACAAGGACAAGGGCTACAACATATTTTGTGCTGTTTTAACTTTCATGATCGGTAGAATTGTCATTTTAGAGTGCTGCAAACTGGACTAGGTACTGCAGCAGAGCCATGACACCACGCCACCCCCACCCTCTAGATGAACTCAAGCTAAGCATCTTCATAGTTTACCCATTATTGCTATTTTCTTAATATATTTTCCCCAAGTACTAGAGATTGTTGTACAGGCCAGATTAGTGTGTTAGTCCTGAGAAACATCCCTGGCCCTCATTTTACTTTTGTTTTTATTCTCCTGCCTGCATGCATGACTGCCTTCATCCCTTCCTCTGTCTGTCTGCCTTTCTGACTGTCTTTCTTCTCTTCCCCAATTTCTTTCTTCCCTTTCTTCCTGCCTGTCTGCCTTGCTGCCTTTCTTTTTCCTATCTTCCCACCTTCCTCTTCCTCTCTGTCTTTCTATTTCTCTCTCTCTCTCTCTCTCTCTCTCTCTCTCTCTCTCTCTCTCTCTCTCTCTCTCTCTCTCTCCCCCTCCCTGCCTGCCTCTCTCTCTCTCTCTCCCTCCCTCCCTCCCTCCCTCTCTCCCTCTTTCTCGGTCCTTCTGTCTCTGTATCTCTCTCCCTCTTCATTCATTCATTCATTCTTTGTTTATTTCTTTCTTTCTTCTTTATTTATTCTTTATTTCTTTTGGGCATCTTCTTTTTAAGGATCTCAGACTACTCTTGACCCCACTTTTTGCTTAAGCTGATCTTGAACTTGTGACAATCTAGTGTCATGCTCCCAAATATCTCAAAACCACCAGTCCTGGCCATGCACTCATATTCTGGAGAAATCAATTTGGACTTGTTCTACATAAGTGGCAATTCTTCAATAGAAAAATTAAGAATTCTGAGTATCTTAATGATTTACAATGGTGCTACCAAAGGTGCTGGGACCACAGCAAAATATCAAAATAAATTCCTATGCTTCTCAGCACTGATGAACTTGAAAAAATATTCCCTAATATCAACAGCAAAATATTTCTTAAAATAGAATCATTACAGCAGGAAGAACATAAAATGATTTGTGATATGAGCCATAAAGCTTATAAAATGTATGAAATAAAAATTGAGGTTTAGGGTTTTTTAATTTAATTTATTTTTTTCTTTTTTACTTATTCACATTACATCTGGCTCACTGCCCCCCCTCCACACCCCTCCACTGCACACCCTCTGACAACCCTTCCCACTCACCCTTCCCCTTCTGCTCTGGGTGAGTGCCTCCCACCCCTATTCTGGCATTTCAGGACTCTGCAAAGCTAGGTGCTTCCTCTAAAGGTAGACAAGGCAGCCCAGCTAGAAGAATGTATCCCAAGTATGAGCAACAGCTTTTGGGATAGGCTCGCTCCAGTTGTTTAGGATCCACATGACGGTCAAGCTGCACATCTGCTGCATATGAGAGGGGAGGCCTCAGTTCAACTCATGTATGTTCCTTGGTTTGTTATTCAGACTCTGAGAGCACCAAAGTCCCAGTTGAGTTGACTCTGTTGTCCTTTCTTTGGGGTCCCTATCCTCTTCAGGATGCACAATGCTTCCTCCTTTTCTTCCATAAGAATTCCCAAGCTCTACTCACTGTTTTGCTGTGGCTGTCTCCATATGTCTGAGTCGGTTGCTGGGTCGAGCCTCTCAGAGGACTGCCATGCTAGGCTCCTTTCTGTAGGCATAAAGGAATATCATTACTAGTGTTAAGAGATTGGTGCTTGCCCATAGGATGTGTCTCAAGTAGGACTGGTTATTTGTTGGCCATTCCTTCAGTCTCTCTTCCCTCTCCTATGTCTGCATTTCTTGTAGACAGAATAAATTTGGGGGGGAAAGTTCTGTGGGTGAGTTGGGGTCTCTATCCCTCCACTGGGGTTCCTGTCTGAATATAAGAGGTGGATTTTCCTCATTTCATATCCCCAGTGTAGTGAATCACAGCTAAAGTCACTCCTGTTGATTTTTGGGTACCTCCCTTGTACGAGGACATGTCTCATCCTGGAGATGGCATCCACCTCCTCACTTTCATCAGTTGTAGAGATCCATTCATTTCAGGACCATCTAGCCAAGCCCTCAGGAGCTTACCCTCACCTGATCCTGAATTCCCCAGTCCCCTCTCCATCTCCTTACTTCTAATTCCCTTCCTCCATCTGCCTCTTATAATTACTTAATTCCCCCCTTCTAAGTGAGATTCAGGTTTCCTCTCTGGGGTCTTCTTTCTTGTTTAACGTCTTTGGGTCTGTGGGGTGTAACATGGCACCTGTATTTTATGGTGAAAATCTACTTAGAAGTGAGTATGTGTACTTTTGACTGAATTACCTCACTCAGGATAATAGTCTCAAGTTCCATCCATTTGCCTTCATGATGCCTTGGTTTTTAATAGATGAATACTATTCCATTGTGTAGATGTACCACATTTTCTTTACCAATTCTTAAGTTGAGGTACATCTAGGTTATTTCCAATTTGAGACTATTATGAATAAAGCTGTTATGAACATATTGGAGCAAGAGTCTTTGTGTAATATTAGAATATCTTTTCGGTATATGCCCAGGAGTGGTATATCTGGGTCTTAAGGTTGAACTAGTTCCAGTTTTCTGAGAAACTGCCAAATTGACTTTCAAAATGGTTGTAGACATTTGCCTTCCCACCAACAATGTAGGAGTGTTTCCCCTTGCTCCACGTCCTCCAGCATGTGTTATATCTTGAGGTTTTGATCTTAGGCATTTTCTTTGATTCATTATTATGAGACAATGTCTCATGAGTCCCAGGGTAGCCTCAAACTTGCAAAGTAGCTGAGGATAGCCTTAAATTCTTGATTGATCTTTTTGCTTCTGCATCCAAATATTGGAATTACAAACCTTCTGATAGTATACTTTTAATAGGCAAATGACATGTAAGATATAATATTACAAGGTGAGATCTCACCTTAAGTTTGGTAAGTTTTGATGTAATTTATAATTCGGAAAATAGGATTATGATAGTTAGTGACTAGCTATTTCTTTTAGTTAAAGAGAAAAGAGTATTATAATATAGAATAAAAGTTTAATATTTAGGCAAAACTGTACATAATATGTTTAGTATAAATAGAACCCATAAAGGACCCTAACAGATACACTATTTTACAATTTAGTTGCCAGTTACCAATATTTATAAAAAATAATTTGTGTCCTCTCCATATTGATTTATGGGAGAATAGCAAATGGGATACTATATGTATGTTTTAATTTCACATTTATCACAAAGAAATTTTATTACCAAGTATATTTTTCTTAGTATATATGATATAGTTGTAGAATAAATGACAAAAATTAAGCAACAAATATGCAAGAAAACATTAACTGTGTTTAGGAGATATTTTGCCATTAATGACTACTTAATATATTAGCCCATAGGCTAGCTAGTCACCTTTTTCTTGCTGTCAGAAAATAACTAACTGTAGTTTCCTTAATTACTGTCATAAGCTGCATAAATATTTACCAAAAATGTAAAAATTAAACATATTTCCATTTGATAAGGCTGAGTGCACTGTTTCTATGGAAACAGTGTTTGAGTCTAAAACTCTATATAAAGGGTAGGCAATGACCAGTAAGGAAAGACCCATTAAACTAAGAGTTACAAAATTTACATTGTATATATCTCTTGTGATAATGCTTCGTGTCGATCCACCTGAGGGCTCTTCAAATCATGCATATTTTTGTAGAAATATAAAGTTTATTTCCATTGATTATTTTCTTTGAAATATCTTGAAATTCAGTAGTATGACAAAACCTATAAGATTTTTTTATGTTTGAGTAACCTGTTTTATTGATGCTTCTATTAAAATTTAAAATAACAACTTACATGAAGGAGTATGTCACCCATTACTTATTAATATTATTAATATTTAAGCAGTGATTCTTTCTCCATAGATTATATCAGTAAAGTCACAAGAAAAATGAAAAAAATAATTTTGTATGTACTATTAACTATTTCCTGACCATTTGTACATCTTCCTCATCAACTCAAAAACCTGATCCTGCCGCCTTTTCTCCTACCCCCTCACTCTTAAGCCCCTCACTCTTAAGCCCCTCCCTCTCTCTAACTCCCATAATTATTTTGTTTCTCCTTCTAAGTAGATAGGAATCACACAGAGTATATAAAATCTATAAAAGACTGAGAAGCAGGTAATTCAAATATGCAATGTTAAAACTGAGAGGTGGGGCTGATTGTCGGTAGATGGATAATTTAGGGCTGTTCACAAGAATTCTGGGTGAAGAACTCATATTTCACCCAATGATCTGTTTATTCACAATGATTGCATTCATGTGTGCTCCTTTGTAATTGTTAGTTGTACTAATTATTTCATTTTTCTTTGTGAGTGATATTTTAGTGAAAAGTTTGAAGGTAATTTAGGAAAATTGGTCCTAAATGATTTTTGTGTAAATAATGTGGGTAAGACCTTCTTCAATGATTGAAAACCATGAATAAAGAATAATTATGTAAAGTTGGAACATTCCTGACGTAAATGCAAGTAAAACACTTGACTCCTCAATCCTTTCATTTACAGTTTGCACAATAACAACAAATTTATTTTAATCTGTGAAGTATTGTGAGAAAAATGATGAAATATTTTATTAGAGAAATCTCAGTCCAAAAGATAAATATATTACTGATTGTAATGTCTAGATCTTGTCACTAAAGCCTGTAAAAAATTCCCAGAGATTAGATAAAGGAACTTTTATTCTGTATAGTTTTTCATTCCATTGTTTTTCTCCAAAGATTCTTCTCAGAGCTCCTGTCACCAACGGCTTTGAAGTTAAAAGCCCGAGTGTGTCATGATCAATAGTACATTGTCTTAATGTTTTGCATCAGGTTAGTAAAACTGATACTGTCACATCCCACCAGTTCCTTTGGTCATCAAAATCACCAACAGCTATTACAAATATTTATTACTGTTACTTAAAACATTATGACATTAACTTCCTTTTTTTAACCAGATAATCTCCTTAAATATGTAAAACATGTGAATTCCATATGTCCACCCATTCCATCCAACTGTGTCTGGAAAGGCAGAGGCAAAGGAAACTGTGCGACTTATTGAGGAAACAGAGTGTGAACTGATGCTAGCTGAAGATGCTCGGAGCTAAAGACTACTGAGAAGAAAATGAACAGGATGGTAACCTCCCAGGAGTACAGTGGGCATTTAGTTCCCTGTGAAGAAGAATTACTACTCTAAAGGTAAAGTCAGACCCTGGTAGGTTTCAAGGAGATTAGGGATCCAGTAACTTTCCAACTAGAAATAATTATTAGCTAAGTTCGCCAGCAAACTTGGCAGAGACCATGTGAACTAAGAGCAGCTTTTCTGCTCTATTGTCTGTACTTCAGAGAACTGGAATACTACTCAGCATATTCCCTGTCTACCCTGCTGAGATGGTTCAAAGGAACTTGAGAACACACAGAAACTCAATTTCCAGAGACTTTTGCACTTACTTTAAGGAATTACTCCAAAGACTTCCTTTGAATCTGGCAATACTTCTAAAATTGTGTTTGAATATTAGTTTATAAACGTCTTAACTATTATTGATTAATAGTTCCTTCTGATTCAGATTGTGCTTGCGGGAGAGGAATCAAAGCCACTTCAGTACTAACATAGGTTCTCAGAGCCAGAACAAACTCCTCCATAGCAGACAAAGCTTCTTTCCAATATTTTGTTTGTGCATATGGCTATAAATTAAAGAAAAACAATCAGACAAAACAATATTACTTGTGTCAAGTAAGAACGAATCTCTTCAATATTAGTATGAACAGTTTCCTAAAAGGAGTGACAGACATATATATTTTTACATTAAAAATATTTTTATAGCTTATATAAAAATATAATGGGTCTTAAAATTTATAACAAAGACCATTGTAACCTCATATAAGCTGTATCTGCTTCAAACTATCTATTTAGTATTAGACTTATATACCATTTAAATCAGAGCTCTAGACTCAAAATATATTATCCTCATTATTTTGAAGTGTTAAAATTTCCTCCTACCCTAAACATTCTGAATTTTCTGGTAGTTTAAACAGAGCTGAAGTATACTCATACAATGGCCAGTTAACCCCTCACATCTCATTATTTCAGCGAGACTTTCTCTGAACCAAATTTAAATATGGCCATTGTGATGGTTAATTTAAATCATCAACTTGACTGGATTATTCTGTGTCCATATACAACAGTGTATCTGAAAGCAATGGAATCATGCGGGTTCTACAATAATATTGTTCTTGGGAAGAGGTCAAATATGGGATAGATGGTCTTCTTTAAGCATGGGGCCTTTAAGGGCATTTCTTTAGGAATGTCTCTAACCATTGGATGTATGTCCATTGTTCTGCTTTCTAGATGCCAGGAATGGGTATTTCTCATTCTCCGATACCATCATTTCATCTTTTATCTAACTATCTGTGGCTAAGTAGACGCTATCCTTTAAAATAGCAAGCCCAGCCTTGAAAATTTCTTGAGTTGTAAAGAGTATCCAAAGAGATTTGTCAACTTATCTACAAAATGATCTCGGCATTGAGTCTTGGGACAGATATGTGATGTGTGTGTGTGTGTGTGTGTGTGTGTGTTTATATTCATATATGTGGTTAAAACAGACATACACACATATTGAAGGGAGAAAGGTTTAACAATGGATATAGTAGTTCTGAAGTGGAAGCATCACAAAATCCCACAGGCTACAAAGTATATATATATATATATATATATATATATATATATATATATATATATATATATATATATATATATATCTCCATCTCCAGGACTAGCAACTGCAAACTTGATGACTACTCCACTAATGATGTGAAGAACCAATGTTTCCTTTGGATTCCAGTGACTGTCAGGCATTAATGGCATTGTTTTGGCCACATACTCATTCCTCTAGCCATATGACCTCTGAATGACTTTTCAAATTTTGCTCTTGTTACAAATAAACACTGTTTTGACTCAATGATGGCAGGGTCCTTCCACTCTCATAGTTCCTTTTTTCCTGATAACAAATACAGATAAAGGAAAACCAAAGGTTCCAGGACTTAGACATAAAGGTATTTTTTATTTTTTATTAAGAATATAATCTACTCTTCATTCATAACGGCACACACATACACACACATCAATAATGTGCCTATGTTAGTTCCTGTTTAGTATCTGTTAGTGTGCAATCTAGATCCCTTTTAGTCAACTAATATCAATAACTTTCTATAGAGACCAACGATAAATTTTGTATAAAATACAGAACTTTCTGTATATCTCAAATATATGTTGACCTTAAAATATTTATTTTATTGTTCCCATGTGCTTCAGTAGCTTCGCTTTAAAATCTGCACTTCCAATTTTCTACTTTGTAACTATGTTCCTTTCTACTACTACTACTATTACTATGACTACTACTACTACTACTACTACTACTACTACTACTACTACTACTCTTTTCCCTCTATCTGATTATCTTCAACCACTTTGGTCTTACGTTACATACAATATACAATATGAATTAGATGTCATGAAAAAAGAGCAAATAGAGAGGAGGGATATATGAAAACTATTTTTTTTTACCTAGGCACAGTATGTTTTAAAATATTAGCTTATCTTATTATGTCTGAAATTTGGGACTAATTCAATTTGTTCCTGTAGTTGGTTGGTTTGAGTTCATGGATCTGAGAAAGGGTTTTTTGTTTGTTTGTTTGTTTGTTTTGCTTGTTTATTTTTTATGTTGGTAGTTAAATCAAAGCTGTAGTGAAAGAAAGTGATTTATGGTTTTTGTAAACTTACCCAAGGGTTATAAAGATACAAGTCTTCTTAATAAATTCAATTTATGAATGAATTATCTTGCATTATATTTAAATCTTAAAGGAAGTCAAAGTTATTTTAATACTATATGATGACAAACCAATTTTGGAGTCAAAATTGATTTTTGGTGCAGCATTAAGGTTGCAAAGAATGAAAACATTTTTAACATTATAGAGCAGGTCATCAATATGGAGTCACGTTACATAGCTGTTTAGGGAAAATATTATCTTTACTTGCACTAGATAAACATGGTTATTAGATTTTATTGAGCTTTTCAAGCTATGATATATAATTTTACTTAATATTTTTATTTACTCAAATTTTACATTTAAATATGATTAACACAGTTAAGCAGATTTATTCATTCATTTTTTGCTCCCTCACTATTTAATACAAAATTCCACAGCTATCATCTATCATACATTATTACAGCCACTTATTTATATGACTGTCTCCCCTTGTAAACTGTGAGAACCTTGAAAGTAGGACATTTCATTTATCTCCATAATCGCTACCTGCAACGTTAACATATGGTAATCATTAAAAAAATAAAAAACTCTTGGATTAAAAGAAAAACCTGAAATTGAGAATAAACTGGAATGGTTCTTAGCATTTAGGCAGTGTTCACACAACCAATAAACCTAAGTAGGTGATTAAGTGACAGTAAATGTTGTTGGAGAAAATCATTAAATATATATAAACTGAGACTTGCTATCTACTGAATTCCAGCCATCTGCCTCTGCGAAGCTCTCCTCTGTTCTCTTTGATGTGAAAGATGCCAAGAATTTGTGTGTGTGTGTGTGTGTGTGTGTGTGTGTGTGTGTGTGTGTACCTCACAAAATTGAGTCTGTGAATTTTTTGCATGGACAATTATATTTATGAAGTGATATATATGAAGGGATATTCTTGCGATTGCTTAGTCTAAAACTCAGATCACATATATACAGGCTAATAAATGCCACAATCTGATGTTTAGAATCAGGACCCCAGAAAAGCTGCAAACAGTTTCAACGCACCCCGAAGGTCTGAGAAGTAAATCCTGGTCAAGTGTCAGAGAGTGACTTTCACCTCAGTGACAGGAAGCAAAGATGTAAATTCTATTTCTTCCACATTTTGTTACCTAGTAGTCTCGATAATCAGATTGGTTGGTCTCTCCAACTTTGTAGGAAAATCTTCTTTACTACGTTTTGAAATGATCTCCTGAGAATAGCATTAAGTTCTAGTCACATTTAGAACTAAATATTTCCAGAAATAATTTAAACTTTGTTTAAACTTTATAGCCCAAAGGCCACCTAAACTGACAAAAAAAACGACGATAAATGTTAAATGAAGCACAATTACATAGGTTTCTTTTGTCTTTCTCTAAATTTACTTACATATAATAAATATGTTACACAGAAATGTTCAATTTATACTTAACATTTTGGCTGCAAAATGTAGTCAATCAATCTACACAGCCATCTGATTAGATTTCATTGCTTACTTAGGAAGAACAAAATGTTAAATAAGGCACAGTTCTTTCTGCTTTCCTCTGAGTAAAAGTTAGATAAAATACAGCCTAACTCAATTATCTCATTTTTTTCTCCTCATGAAGTGGTAGGATGTGCTCAAAAATAAATAATCTGCATTTGTTATGATAATTATGGAATACATGGTAACCCTCTTTGTAGTTCTGAAATCTTAAAAGTATCTTATTGAAAAAGATTATTATGGTTCAAAAAAACTTTAAAAATTGTCTGCAAAAGCACTAAATACAAATGAGTAAATAAATGAATACATGAATAATAAAATAATAAAATGAATAAATAAATAATAGGATGCTCATGGTTCCCACTTACTAAGTTAAACTTCCTAAAACCTTAGTTTCCTTGGAGTGGTAGTTACCCTCTGGTGGGTAACTTGTCTTAAGGAGACTTGAACAAATGTCTGGCCATACCACATAGGACACTCACAACAGACCAAATAAATGGCTACCAAAATCCTTCCTGGTAAACCATTGACTTTACTTGTGCTAACAGGACTATAGATTGATTTCGCTACTGGAGTATACATGACTAAAAAGCAACTGTATTTTCTAAAAGTGCAATTTCATCAAAGCTACAATGCTTGTGCTTTCTGTGGAGACCTGAAGGTAGGTTAGCGGAACAGTCAAGAGTCCCCTATTGTTAGGTCAGGGACTGAGATGTCTCTTCTCTGCACTAATTGTTTACTGCTGCCAGAAGCATAGGTAAAGGCCTTATGAATCTTGTAATGAGAAGGCTAGGCTGTTTCTATGACAGGCTTCAACTTGGCAGTTGAGGAGACGAGGCCTAAGAACTGCACAATTCCTGGCAAGTCCAGGCCTCAGAAGCTGCCCTACCACCTGGTCTGAGGCAAGGACAATGTGTCAGCAACAGTTTCCAGATTTCCTCATCTACTTACCCAACAACAGTTTCCAGGCTTTCCCAGCAACCTTCCAGCCCCTGCACCCAGTAATGGACCCCTCAAGGTGGACCCCACAGATTAACATAGAGGTCACCTACTCCATAATTCCCTAATGTGCTTTAAATTAGGCCTGAAAGCTCACTTGAATGTCTCCCTATTCTGGTAATGGGAGATCCCAACATGCAGAATAAACTCTTTGTGTTTACATTCTATTGTCCTGTGTATCATTCTTCACCAGATCATGAACTCTTACAGTAATCTTTAGAAAATTTCTTAGACGTGTGAGTTGTTTTCTTCATTGATTTCATGTGGCTTTCTGAATGCTTCCTTTAAGAAGGGTTGTTCCAATGCAGGACGTAGTATTAAACAGAACTATCATATACTGAGAGTTTTAACTTCTATCTATGTATGTCTTCTGCTCTCTAGTTTTGCTAAAAATTTATAATCCATGAATCTTTCATGAGTGAACTAAAGTGTCACTTCTACTTTATCCAACTGTACCCAGAGTTTTACTCACAACTGTGCTAGAAGTACTGGAATTCTTCAAATTCTTGGGGTATAGTATCATAGAAATGTTACATTTTTAAGTTAATCCTTAGCACATTTTACTATGTGTGAATAGGTAAAGAAAATAAAATAACCTAATCACTTTTGTATTAAAAGAGTACCTAATGGTGTATTACTTCTTACACGGCAGAAAGCCCCTAGTACAGATGTGCTCACTATTTTAACATTTATTTTATTAATAAATAAATTAGTGTACTTTGTATTATTGCTGGATATTCTAATACAGACCCCACAGTTAGGAAATTCCATTGAAGCTATGAGTATAAATATATTACCGAAATTAGAAAGGTAAGTTTCCCATCCTTTTCAGATAACAAACATAGTAAGTCCAGAAAATGAAAATGAACTGAGAGAAGCCAGAATTATAGGACACACGACTGGTGATGCTTATGCTGATTTGGTTGCTCCTAAATTATAGGAGGGCTTTCATTTATAGCAGAGTTCTCTTACCTGCTTAGGAACAAGAGCAAAACTATGACCACAATGTGAATGAACTCCATGTCTACAAATTGGCTGATTACATTGGAGGAGATGAAGAAATTCATGATAGTAGACATTTCCATTCGCCTTGTAGATCATAGAGAAAGACATAGATAAAATGCATCTTTTTTGTTGGAAATAAGCCAGCACATCTGGCAGGCAACAGTATTGTCCTAATATGGACATAAGTAATCTTTATTTTCTTATAGCACTTCTGTACCAAAACTGTTGTTCTCCATGGCGAAGGAGAATTTCAGTTTGTAATTCTTGCTCAGTTAGTATCTACCAAATGTCTAAACAACACATTCAAAATTTAAACCCCCAGCCAACTACATGCTTAGTTGACACAACATTGGTTTTTGAAAGCTTACTCTGTTGATACCTATGTAAATAATTTTGAATACAAATAAAATAGACATGAAAAAATAAAATATTATAATGTATACTACTAATATTACTCTATCTTAAGAATAAATAAAATTCAATAATCTTTATTAGTCCGTAGTTAAGATCAAGGAGATATTGTAAATTGTCCATGCATTTCAATGAGCCGATGAAATGTTACTTTTTGTAGCAGCTTGATGTTTGCACTATAAGGTAGTGCACACATGAATTATTCACTCTTACATTGGTTTGTTTGCTTTACAACTTAAACTTTACATCTAACATTAATAACTATATAATGATTTAATTCTTCCAGTACCTTCAGATTTCTGCCTGAGATTTGGTTGTGAAAACATGTGTTCAAGTGAATAAATTATTTTGAGCTTATCTCCAGAAGCACAGACAGCCATCTAGGCTGTAATCCTCTCATATTATGGCTGAGAAATATTCTTATCATAGGCTAGTAAATCATTGTTCTGAGTAGTAGAAATTACAAGAGTATCCCATAAGCTGTAAATTACTAGATGTGAATCATTCTAGGCTTAAGTCACACATGTGTCTTCTGAAGTATCTGAGATCATAGAGATGTTGCACATTTGTATAATGAAATCATTTGATGGTGACCATCAATCCTTTCTTTTTAAATTGTAGTATACTTTGTGTTGAATAAGAGAAATAAAGCAAAGATCAGGTGGTAGCAATACATACCAGATCACCCAAAATCAAAGAAAGTCTCTTTTAATTAAGGGAAGCATTAGAGCAGAAATTCTGAATCTCAAAGAGTTACCCTAGTGATGTTGAGTTATTAAGAAGAACAATTTTACATTATGGAAAATTGTTTGTTCCTAATGATAAAACTATAGAAAGGAGCTGAACTTAAGGACTTTTTTCTTGAAATAAATAAAAAAATTCCTGTATTTTTCATGGAAAGAAAGCTTAAAATGATATCAGAGTTGAGGTTTACAATACCAATATCCATTTGGAATGAAATGTGTATAATTACTTGTCGCCTTAGCAAAATATTTAATTACATAGAAAGTATTTTACGTGAATACTTTTTCAAACTTTTATTACTGTCTTCTAAAATTAATATTCCATGAAAAGAATAAAATACAAAATTCAATTCAAGTCCCTCATATTGTTAGTGATCTGAGAAGAAAAGCTTCTTCAGCTGTATTTAGTTCTCTCCATGGGCAGATATTTTCTGGATATATAGTAATTCTTGGTATAATCATTTACCTAATATGTCTTCCAGTCACTTTCCTTCAGGTTGATACTCTAGTGAAATGAAATTAAACATGATTCCAAAAATAATGAAGCAGTTTGGAATTATGCACTCTTCAATTTCCTAATCCTTTAAATCTTAGACCATTACATTTTTATCTCTTTTTAAGATACTACTTATGCATTCCTTGGAGAAAGCATCCTGATTTGCACTTCAGTTATTTATGATTTACATTTGCATACTGCCTTTCTTCTGAAAAGCTTATGGCATTGCATAAAAACACTTTCAACTTTCATTAAACATCTGTCACAATGCAGTGCAAAAAAACAGCAGGGGAGATTTATGACAATAACTGAACAAATATGATAGAAAAAGAAAATAATAAACAGTGTAACAAGAGAGATTTATTATACTATTATTCATGTCCTCTGACCCAGCAGTGAAAATATATTAAACTTTATTTAAATTGCATTCATGGTATGTGATTCATTTTCTAGATGAATTCAAGTAGGTGAATCTAAACATGAGGTGTAATTCTTTCCTTTCCTTAGTAAATTCATTGAAAGCTTTGTTGCAAATGCTTAACCATTTGCATTCTAATTTTCCATTCGTCTTTTGGATATAAAGAACAAAACATTAGTGACACTAGGGAAATAATGATTGAATCTATAGGAATAATTCTACCCACCATAGAATGAGCAGTTGGGTAACAAATGAGATATCCATAGATATCAAATGCTAAAATGAAGTGAACATTGTCTGCTGAAAGCAAGATGACCTGTTTTGTTACAGTACATATTTGAAGGGTATCATAAGGATGACAATTCTGATGGCGATCGAACTCCAGAACTGTAATGCTCAACAAGCTGCTATATGTGTTGAATTTTCTTAGAGAAACTTTCTGGGAACACTGACACAGATAGGTTATTTCCAAATTTTCTTCATGGTCAACTGAGAAAGAACTTTGAGAGAGATTAAAAATAAAAAAGCTATGTTATTCTAAATTGAGGGAATCCTCAGATTTATCTACAATGTGCTGACAAATTTATTTCAATATTAAATCCAGCATTTGGAAGAAATTATTCAGAATAGAAATGTATTGAAAAGCACCCGGCGGGTTGTGGGATGATGTCACAGGTGAGGCAGGTCCAAGATAAAAGGAGGCCTGTCATTGGATGAGAAGGAAGGGTAGGCGGGAGAAAAGTTTGAAGGAAGGGGAGGAGACTGGAACGGAAAGGAGAAGAGAGAGGAGGGGGAGGGAGAGAAGCCATGGTAGGTGACGTTAAGATTCCGCTCTGTGTATTTACAGGTTGTTCTTAATGTTCTTAAGGGATGGCTGGTACTGGGCTTTGTATGTTTTGGTGGGCAATTATATCTTATCGATTGGATCTAAGGTTATTGTGTTGAGTGTTCTTTTATGTGACAGTTTGAGTGTAGGAAAGTGTGCCACCACTGCCAAGTTGGGATATGTTTCTGTCAAGATATCTAGCAGAAATCTGGGGGCACTGAGGTGCTGTACCTAGCGAGGTAAAAGACGATGAACTTTTTTTTTTTTTTTTATATTTTTACAACAACAGTGAGTGATCAATGGAAGGCGAAGAGACATGATGTAAAAGAATGAGAGTAACGGACAGTAAAGTCCTGAGAAGCTCATAACCAGACAGCATACGAAATTGAAAGGTGCTATGTCTTTTGAATAGTATAGTTTAAAAAAAAATGGACATGGAAAGTCACATGGGATTCAGCCCTACACAGATCACTACGGGCAGCTGTGGAATGCTGGGATTGATGAGGAATAACATTCTTAAGAAAGAGCACAGCAATTGGTTGTCCAGTACCGTGGTCTTCCCTGAAAACATATATACAAGTAACACTATACAGAATGTGCAGGCTATAGTTAGAAATGCATATGAATAAACATGTGCAACTATGCATGCAATAATAATTAGTAATAAGGAGATGTGATGGCATTGAAGGAGAAATAGGGAGGGGAATGAATGGAGGGGCAAGGGAGAACTGTTAGTATTGCATAATAATTTCAATTATTTTAACAGCTCTCAGAAAGCAGATTTGTCATACTTTAAAAGGGAAGAGAGGTCATACAATCACTCAGGAAATAAAGAACATAATTTTTGTTTGAAATATTAAGCTATGAGAAAGCAAGAGACTCAACAAATATAAAAGATTTTGCTATATTCAGAATAGTTGGAAATATTTCCACCGTAAGGTGGAAAGGAGGAAACTATGTATAAAAAGTAGCAAGCAAAGCAGGTGGATAACCAGGGTCCAGCATTCAGGCTACAGAAGACCAAAACAAGAAAATTACAGAAATAAGATATATAAAATAATTGGCAATTAACTTGTACACTCTGAAATAAAACATGCTTAGAACCTATATATTGAAATGATGCAATATGCAGAGAAAGATAAGAGCCCCAAAGAGTCAACATTAAGATTATTTCTAATTATTTGACTTAAATTTTGAAGGTTGAAAAGAAAAAAGTAGCCAAGGTCATTGACAAGGACAGGAAAATGAAAACTGGCATCTAGCTTTTCTATGGCACGAAGAAAATCAAATGGCATCCTGGCCACGCAATGTCAGCTTAGAGATGCCTTTACATCCACAGTGACTTCCTAAGAAGTGATGATGCACAGATGTAAAATCTGTAAGTTGCTGTTATTATGTGCTTTTGCCCATAAGTAGAGAATAAACTTGACACAGTAAAACAAATAATCAATCATTGGCATCAGGTTTGGATTCAATTTTATGCAAATTTGCTCACAAATTTCAGACTAATTATTGGCTGGAAGGAAGCCATTGTATGATATTACAGGGCTGTCTTTTGATAGCATGGAGATTGAGTTACGAACTGGCACAGACTGAGAGGAAACACATAGAAAGTAAAATGTACTTAATGATTTCAGTATTTATTGAAAGAAAAATTATATTAATTTAAACAGCTACAAAGTATTCATGATACACAAAGCAGAAACAGCATAATTATTATAATTTAGAGAGCTATACATTGCTAGAGGAAGAATACGTGGACTCATACAACACTTTTTCCGTTCTGTGTCCAGTTCAAAAATAGTTTTTATACACAGAAACAAATATTATTCAAATAAACAAATTGAAATGATCACACTTCTCCAATTTGCAAATTTATACAAATATGTCTTCTGATATATTGTGAGAGGAGAAGTTTAAATGTCTTCCTCTGATAGAGTTGTTAGTGATAGATTTACTTATAAGATCGAGATGCCTGTTGAATCAAATAAAAACGTTCAAGCAAAAGGAACCAACAATCACACAGTAGTACACCATGTTGAGAAAAGGTGATATATTAAAGATGTTAGGAAAGGCTAAGAAAACAGAAAGAGATAGCTCACAGCAGTTGATTTCAAAGAACAGCAATGCAAGGGCCAATGCCATGTTTGACTGAAATTGAAGAAATAATAAAAGCAACAAGGAACACTTTTCGCAGTGGTAATGCTTGTAATTTCAAAGTACAACAGAATGCATATACAGGCAGGTGTGCTCACTAAAATCAAGAAGTATTCGTAAAGTACGACCCTATAAAAACTTGAAGGAGAGAGAAATGTAGCACTCCTGTGAAGCATTCATATCTCATTTGACAGATCATGTCTAGATACAAATAGGTTCAAAGAAAAGCTAAGAAATTGATAAATGAATATTAGGCAGAAAGCTCAGAATACCCACGATACAACCGTAGACCATATGAAGCTGAAGAAGGAAGATCAAAGTGCTGATGCTGCAGTCCCACTGAGAAGGAGAAACAAAATAATCAGGAGAGGTAGAAGAAGGGACTTGAGAAGGTGAAGGGATAGGAAGAAACGGGATCAGGATCAGGTGTAGGAGGAGATATGGAACTGGGGGTAGCCAGCAGAAATTCCTAGATGCCAGGAAAACAAGAGACTTCCAGGACCCAACAGGAATGACATTAGCTCAAATAAGCAATAAAGGTGGGAGAGAGCCTGTAGAGACCATATTTAGAGGGTAGGCACCGCCCACGATTGAGGGATGGGGCCACCCACACATCTCAAAAATATTAACTCAGAATTGCTCCTGTCTAAAGGAAATACAGGGACAAAGAGTAGAGCAGAGACTGAAAGAAAGACCATCCGGAGACTGCCTCACCTGGGGATCTATCCCATATGCAGCTACCAAATCCAGTCACTATTGCTGATGCCAAGAAGTGCTTGCTGACAGGAGCCTGATATGGATGGCTCCTGAGAGGTTCTGCCAGAGCCAGTGATACAAATTAAAATGCTTGCAGCTAACCATCAGACTGAGCACGGGGACCCTAATGGAGGAGCCAGAGAGGGGATTGAAGGAGCAGAAGGGTTTCGACACCCCACAGGAAGAACAACAATATCAACCAACCAGACTCCCCTCGGTGCCCCTCCCCCAGCTCCCGAACTAATTCACCAACCAATTAGTACTCATGGGAGACCCATGGCTCATGCTGCATATGTAGCAGAGGATTGTTTGACCTAGCATCAATGGCAAGGGAGGCCCTTGGTCCTGTGAAGGCTCAATCCAGCAGAGGAGAATGTCAGGGTGGTGAGGAGGGCGTGGGTGTGTGGCAGAACACCCTCACAGAAGCATGGGGGAGGGGGAATGGGATAGGGTGGTTACAGAAGGGTACTCGAGACTGGGAATCACCTTTGAAATGTAAATAAATAAAACAAACAATAAGAAGAAAGAAACAAATGGTAGGAATTGAAGTTGGAGAAAAGTGCTTGCCTTTGCCCTTCAAACATGAAGCCAGAGTGCAGACCCTGAATGACTATGGAAAACCATAAGTGAGATGAGGGTGACAGCACACACCTTTAATTCCCGGACGGGGGAGTCAAAAGCAACTCAGCAAGTTCAAGACCAGCCAGCCTGCTTTACAAAACCAGTTCCTGGACAGCCAGAGCTGCAGAAGAAGAACTTATCTGAAAAACAAACAAACAAACAAACAATAGAATAACAAACCCACCAACCAAAACAAAACCAAAAACAACTAAAAAGGAAAAAGAAGAAAACAGAACAGAAAAACAAAACAAACAGTAAAGATAACCTTTTGGCTGAGGGACCTGATAGGAAGGCAGGCATTCTTGGGGATCACTGGTCAGGTGTTCTACTTACAACCTTGGGCTTCAAGTACAGTGAGAGAAATTATTCTCTAATAGTAGGTGACAAGTGACTTAGAAAAATATTCCATCTCAATCTCTGGTCTCCACAAATGTCCACATGTATGAATATACCCAGACACATATTTGTATATGTCTCATAATTAAACAAGTTAAATAAAACAAAATAGCAAATGGTTGGCCAATTGAAATTGGCTCTAAAATTGAATATTCACGTTCCTTTTAATGATGTATTGACAAGAAAAATTAATTATGCTGCCAAAATATATACGATAACTTGTAAAATTTACTAATGATTAGTGCAAATAGTTCTCTGAAAACAGCGAGGCACCACTAGAAATGATGACAGAGCCTTGCGCAAAAGACATAATTCAACCGGGAATGGTGTAGGCACACTGTCAAAAAATAATTCATGTGATAATACCAAACAAGAACAGGATAAGAAAACACTGAAAGCACCCATCAGAGGAAGCTGTACTTAACCCATGGTAGTCCCTGAGAACTTTCTTCAGTACCCATTGCAGCTACCAATAGCCATACGCTTTAAGTCCATTATACAAAATGGTTATGGTTACTTTCCTATTATCAACATATATCTTCTCAAATACTTTAACATTATATGCATTAGTGAGAATAAACAGAACAAAGGGAAGACTATGTGAATACTTGCTTCGGTCTTTCTAGCTCCATAATCCCATGTTCTGCTTGTTTAAAATAAATTTCATCAATGCACACACCCTCATAGTATTGGATTTTCTTTTCCTTTGAAATAGACAATGTATTGTGACATGTGAATAAATCTTCGTCTTCTCAAATTACAAATTCATATTTGAAGCATTTAAACTAGTCGTTGGAAATTTTTTTTAGAATGAAAGACAATGGGAAAGTAGAAACAGTAATCTCAAGAGTGATTATGTCAGTGATTGGAAAAAATTATGAAAGTTTTTAATATTAATATAGAAGCAAGATATAAATAAGAGTTCCTTTCTTTCTCTTGTGAAAAATTGCATGCCACTTTCTGATACACATATATTGACCAAGACCAAAAGTTGGAAAAACTGTTATCCAGGAGGAGCACATTTAGAAGGTGGATATTATTATGTTCAAAACTCACTCACTTCCCAATAGAAAGTATGACTCAAACCCTCCTTACACTCTGAGCAGATCAAAACATCACAATACTACATGTATTTCTCATGATCGTTTGCAATGAATTTCAACAATGAAATCAATTGTTTAATCAACCAAGAGTTAATCAGAAGAGAAAATAACCTTGATAATATGTCATTTAGTACCCTTAAGTTAGTTACCTTTGAGTTGTTGACAATTTAAATAATGCCAAAACATATAGTCTAGATTGTTTTCATAATTTTTGAGTAGCAAAAGGTTTTAAAATACATTTCAATTTTCTCATTGATAATTTCATATATGTTTGTGTAAGATATATTTTTATTACAACCTCTACTTCTCTATCTTCCATGAGTCCATACCCCCAACACATCTACTTCCTAATTTCATGTTCTATATTTGTAATCTGCTGACTACAATTGGTGCTGCTCATATTTGAATGGATATAGCATTATCTACTGGTATATGAGGACTTTACAAGAATCCATATCATCAAAGGAATCTAATTCTCACACCCCAACCAGGCTTCAACTGCTAGAAGTGGGCTTTCCTGAGCAGGGAGGGACTTTAAAAGTAGATATTCTATTTAGATTTAAGTACTGTATATCACTGTTATTTACTCTATATAATTTTGTGATTCAATATTAGATGTCTTGGTAATTATTCCTTTACCACTAATTTAGTATTGAGCTTTGTTTTTGAATATGGTTCTTGATACTTGTCAGATATTTTTACATGAATTGATATGATATTTTTGACTTGACCTATATTTCTAGATCATTCACAGCACTTATTTACATGCTAACCAAAACACATTGTCCTAGCTAGTTTTGATTGTCAACTAACATAGTCTAGAGTTATTTGAGAAAAAAAAAGTATTGCTAGAAGGTGTGTCTATATCAGATTGATGTATTACTTGTAGGGACTGTCTTAATTATTAAGTGATATGGCAGAGCCCAGTCCACTGAGAATTGTATAATCCACAGGCAAGTTTCCCTACACTACCTAAGGAAACTAGGCTTCCACTAGCCAAGAATTGATATTCCTCCATGGTTTCTACTTCAATGATTATTTAAGTTCCTACCCTATCTTTCTTCCATGATGGACTGAGACCTGGAAGAGAAAGCCGAATAAATCCTTTTCTCCCCTGAGTTGCTTCTTGGTTAGGCTATTTTATGATTGTAACAAAAGAGACTAGAATACTGACCCAAAATAACCCTAAATTGGATACTCTGGGATAACCATTCATGCGTAACAGGATGTGAATGTAAAATATTGGGTTCAGGAACTTGACAAATAAATGACTGGTGAAATTTGTCATGTAAATATAGTTTCTGACAGTTGCTTGCCGAGTGTTCTTATCCATTCTCACGGACTGAAAGTTTCCTCAAATATATTAAGTTGAAATCCATATCACCTGTCCTTCAGAGTGTGACTGTTTCTGAAGTCATATTCTAAAGAAGTATGAATGGGCCATAAATGTGATGGCATGTTTTATAAATATATCAGTTTTATGAAAATATGAATGTCATACAGATTGAGCATGAAAGACATTCCAAACCTTTAATTTTCGTTGGGAATTCAAAACGCAGCACAGTACATTAGTAAACTGGTGATTATAAGTCCTGCAAGAACCATGACTTCAGTCTTCACTAACTCTGCATTGTTGGCTAAGTTTCAATGATCAGGCATAGGTTCCTTAATGTTGATCAGACCAAAGACAACAGCAATTGGCATTCCATAGAGGACTGGAAAAGTCTAACATTGATTCCTCCACCCTCCACAACTGACTACCCATGGAAATCTGAGAGAAGGAGAAATAACCTTCCAGAGCAAAGAACACACTGGTTATCCAATAACTAATGGTTAGCTCTGAAAACATACATCAAAGTAACATTAAGTTGCATTTATGTATTAGGAAATATATGTATATGCGCATACATGTGTGAATGTAAGAAAAATGAATAAAGGAACCGTGAATCTGAAAGAAAAAAGGAGAAGCTTACAGGATGATTTGGCAGGAGGAAAAAGAAAAGACAAAATTATGTAGTTGTACTGTAATGTCAAAAAATCAATGACTAATTAAAAAAAGCTATAGCACAGAAAATTTGGCTTTGATTGGTTGGTGACAAATTTACTTGGAGAAACTAATGATGAATGTTAATTTAAAGAACTTCAGTGAAGAACGGAAGGTAGCGTAAGATTTTTGTTCTATATAATATTATCAAAGACTTAAGTAAAAATAAAAAAAAGCAAACGTATAAAATTACAAGTGATGGAGCAAAGATTTCCAACTCCATGTCACTACTATCCTGTAGAAGACTGGCAGACATGCATGTATATGCTGTCAAGTATAGTCTGGGAGAATGAGGATCTGTTAGGGTTTGGCCTTCGAATGCTTTTATTGTGTTTGGTTTCCATTGGTTTAGCGCTCAGTGGGCGGAGTTTAGAGGTTCCTTTTTCAGGTAGGAGAATGTATTATAAGTGCTCTGATATGTTCTATGAATTGCCAAGTATTGGAACTATAAATTAATGATATATCTGTATTAGAAAATGTAGGCAGTGTGGCTTATTCAAAGAAAATAAGACTGCTGGGGGTGTGTCCTGGACGGATACATTTTATCATGGATTTATTCTTATTTCTACTTTTCTGCTTCCTCTTAAAAAAAAAAACAAAAGCACCACCTCCATTCATAAGTTTTACCTATAATTTCATGCAAAGATTTCAAAGTACTCTTGAAAAGCAATCCTTAAAACTTCTGAAATGTTTAAGCCAAAACAGACCGTTGGTCTTAATTAATCTCAGGTACACCGTCACAGCAGTGGAAACTTAAGTAAATAAATAGCTATCAGTAAGGAGTGTAGCTTTATCCAATGTTTCTAATTATGGTATGTAGAAAGCTTTATGACTCTTGAAGAAACAGCAAAATAGGTATTTACAAGAAATCACTGTCTTATGACTTACACATGTTTGTGCATTAAATGATGCTGCTATTCACTACCCACAAATGTATCTACAATTTATAGAATAATAGACCTAACGATTTCTATTTCTGCAAGTGAACATTGATACAACTATGATTCATCAATAGTGCAATTTTTTTCATCACAATCCTAAAGGAAATTACTGTAAGTTATTCTTATGCCTGTGGCTAAAAAGAAAAAAAAAAGAGATGCTAATAAAACAAAACTACATATAGCGTTTTCAGTTATGTGAAAATAGTTTTCTTAAGGCCACACTGGCATATTAAAGTTTCCTTTATTTAAAATCCAATAGTATGTCTTAAAAATAAATCCTAAGCCTGTATTTCTCCACCAAATTATCTTATGTATACAGGCAATCTAATTTTGATTACTTTTACTATTTTGTCTTCGATTGCTGACCAAAGAGAAATATAATCCTGATGTTTACAAGAATACACAAAGTGGGATATAGGACTGGCACTTATTCAAATATTATTTAGTGGAGAATGATTACTTATTAAGTCCAAAAGGCAAATGCATTTTGAGTTCTCACCAACATACATCATTTATACCCACTTATTAAATTGCTTCTCAGATTTATTCTTCTGCATTTGTCTTTCCTTTGGTTGACTTTTCCTACTTGGAGCCAGGTTCTGTTATGAGATAGAGGCTGATTGTGACATTTTAATTAAACAAAAATGATATATGTATCAGGAACTATATCTGCTTCGTTTTAATTGACAGACACATCTTTAAAGATGGTGGTAGTATAATTCACAGGAAGTACCCAGGTAATTAAATCTAAAAGAGAAAGCAAGTTTCCTTTGTGCCCTTTAACACAGTTTCCTGTAATTATATTACAGGTAAAATACATGAAAATTTTATCTTCTTAATCATTTTATATGTAACATTCCATGTTATTGAGCACATTCCAAAGGTCGTGCAAATATTACTACTATCTAAAAATAGTTTGAGAGTTTCACACTGTTATGTTTCCATCATTTTCAGCCCTCCTCTTGTCTCCAATGCCTACCGTGTGACTCACACTATTTTTCAAACTCTCAAGTTCATCACCTCCTCTTTTTTGTTGTTACACACACACACACACACACACACACACACACACACACACACAAACATAGACATTCAGACACATACACAGTCACAAAAATACACAGATATCACACACACACACACAAACACACACACACACACACACAAGCGAATCAGCATATTTAGTGGTTTAGTGTTTAGCACTAACCACTTAGCTCATGCCTGGTGAGCTCCTCTCCCTACCACAGCAACCATTCCATCTAAGGTCTTGTGAGTTTTTTTTTTTCTTCTATTAATGTTGCGTGTCACTGGTTGTGGTATAGATCATGCCTAGTCACCTATTTTTAAGACTATATGTGTTGTTTCTGTCATGTATTGAAGATACTATCTCAGAGCAGAACTCCCTTCCTGATCATCTGGTTGTTAAAACCATTCTCTCTCCTCTCCCATGAAGTTCCTCAAGTTGTAGATATATGGTTGTATGGCAGGATGGTTGGGTACGCCATAGTCTCCATCGTCAGTAGTTCTATGCACTTTGACCAGTTGTGACTTTCTGTAACAGCACACTTCTGCTGGACAAAAGATCCATTGATGAGTGTTGAGAGCTTTAATTATCTGTGAGTACAAGGATAGATACTTGGAATGTAGGTTGAAATTATGCTTGCTTAAAAAAATGATAGCATTAGGTTCTCCGTCAGTGTTCATTACTACACAATCCAAGGATGACTGGCTAGTTTTACAGTACTGGATATGAATTTCCCACTATTGAATTACATAGATGTTAGGAATTTCCGTGATATATGTGCTATAATGTCACTAGTAGGCATATCCTGTTATTCTGGTAATCCATATGGCTCATGAACTTTATGGGTTAACTGGACATTACAGTTATTTTCTTAAAACTAGATTGGTCTTTATGTGGGTTTGAAAACTGGCAGACTTTTCATATCAAATTTGGCATGTCTACTGGTATCCTCTTTTATATATATATATATATATATACATTTTATTTTTTTATTTTGAGAATAATACTGTAAATTTTTTTCTTTTCTTTTTTTATTGGATATTTTTTTCCTTTACATTTCAAGTTAACATCGCCCAACTTCCTGTCCATAAAGCCCATGTCCCATCCCCCCTAACTGTTCATCTATGAGGGTGTTCCCCCACCCAACGCCCACTCCTTCCTGCCTCCCCACATTGACCTTACCCTACTAATTGGAGGTTCAGACTTGGGATGACCAAGGGCTTCTCCTTCCACTGGTGCCCAACAGGGTAATCCTCTGCAACATATAGCTAGAGCCATCGGTCTGTCCATGTGTACTTTTTGGATAGTGGTTTAGTCCCTCAGAAATCTAGCTGGTTGGAATTGTTGTTCTTATGGGGTTGTAAAGCCCTTCAGCTCCTTCAATCCTTTCTCTAACTCCTGCAATGGTGACGCTGTTCTCAGTTCAATGGTTGGCTGGGAGCATTCGCCTCTGTATTTGTTATGCTCTGGCAGAGCTTCTCAGGAGATGGTTATGTCAGGGTCCTGACAGAATGCACTTCTTGGCATCAGCAATATTGTCTAGTTTTAGTGGTTGTATATATATATGGACTCAATCTCCAGGTAGGTCAGGCTCGGAATGGCTTCAAACTTTGACTCTATATCTCTTCCTATAAATATTTTTGCTCCCCCTCTAAGAATGACTGAAGATTTGCACTTTGGTCATCCTCCTTCTTGAGCTTCTTGTGGTCTGTGGATTGTATCTTGGGTATTTGAGCTTTTGGGCTAATATCCACTTATCAGTGAGCACATACCATGTGTGTTATTTTGTGATTGGGTTACCTCACTCAGAATGATATTTTCTACTTCCATATGTTTACCTATGAATTTCATGAAGTCATTGTTTTTAATAGCTGAGTAGTACTCCATTGTGTAGATGTACCACATTTTCTGTATCCATTCCTCTGTGGAAGGACACCTTGGCACTTTCCACCTGCTGGCTATTATAAATAAGGCTGCTATGAACATAGGGGAGTATGTGTCCTTACTGTATGTTGGAACATCTTTTGGGTATATTCTGAGGAGTTGTGTAGCTGGGTCCTCAGATAATATTATGTCCAATTATCTGAGCAACCTCCAGACTGATTTTCAGAGTTGTCGTACCAGCTTACAATCCCACCTACAATGGAATAGTATTCCGCTTTCTTCACATCCTCACCAGCATCTTTTGTCACCTGAGTATTTTATCTTAGATAGTCTGAGAGGTCTAAGTGGAATTTCAGGGTTGTTTTGATTTGTATTCCCCTGATGACTAAGGATTCTGAACATTTCTTTAGGTATCTATTAGCCATTCAATATTCCTCAGCTGAGAATTCTTTGTTTGGCTCTGTACCCCGCTTTTAATGGGGTTATTTGATTCTCTGAAGTTTAACTTCTTGAGTTCTTTGTATATATTGCATATTAGCCCTCTAGTGGATGCAGGACTGGTAAAGAAGTTTTCCCAATCCATTGGTTGTTGTTTTGTCCTAATGACAGTGTCCTTTGCATAATAGATGTTTTGCAATTTTATGAGGTACCATTTGTCAATTCTTGATCTTAGAGCATAAGTCATTGGTGTTTTGTTCAGTAAATTTTCCTCAGGCTCAAATGTTCATGGCTCTTCCCCACTTTTTCTTCTGTTAGTTTGATTGTACCTGGTTAAATGTGGAGGTCCTTGATCCACTTGAACTAGAGCTTTGTATGGGGCAATGAGAATGGATCAATTTCATTTCTCTACATGCTGACCTGCAGATGAACCATCACCATTGGTTGAAGATGTTATCTTTTATCCACTGAATGTTTTTAGCTCCTTTGACAAACATCAAGTCACAATAATGTATGGGTTCATTTCTAGGTCTATGTCATTATGCAAGTGTAGGCAGGTACAAAATAGAATGAGACCTGTTATTGGACAAGAAGGAAGGATAGGCAGGAGAAAAGTTAGGGAGAGGAGGAGGAGCCTGGGGAGAGGAGGGGGACCAGCCAAAAGAACATGCAGGCAGATGTTAAGATTCCTCTCTGCACACTTACAGGTTGTTATGAACATTCTTAAGGGATGGATGTTCACAGGGCTTTGTATGTCTAGGTGGGCAATCATATATTATCAATTGGATTGGAGGTTATTGTGATGTGTGTTCTTTCATGTAGTGATTTAATTGAATTCAAGAGAGTTTGTGGTAGTTGGAGACATTGGGCCACCACAGAATTGGGATTTGTATGCCTGGCATAGTGGCAACCTGCCTTGGGAACTAGACAGGCAGAGAGATTGTTGCCAGGCTTAGAGAGTAGCCATCGGTAGTGTGATATGGGATGGAGCAAAGTGGGTAAGATGCTTTGCTGGCTGAGATGAAGATGTCCAATAGATATCTTGGACACTACGGTGCCATTTATTACAATTTTACACCAACAGTTTTTCAAATCTATTCCACTGATCTAACTGCTTGTGTATGCCACAATACCATACACGTTTGGTTTTTTTTTTTTTTATAATGATTCTTCTGTAATACAGCTTGAGGTCAGGGATGATGATTCCTCCCACAAGTTCTTTTATTTTGAGGACAGTTTTTGCTATCCTGGGGGTTTTTTTTGTTTGTTTGTTTTGCTTTGTTTTTATTTTATTTTTTGTTATTTCACATGAATTTGCAAATTGCTTTCTCAAACTCTATGAAGAATTGTAATCTGTGTGTCAGCACTCCTAGAGACCAGCTTTGTCCCAGCAGGATCTGGGTACAGAGAGTTGTGTCACAGGGTCAGCTATGGGCTCAGGCTTAAACTGGAAGGATCCTGATCCAGACTGCTCCTGGGTTCTTGTGTCCTGAAGGCTCCTGGAGGGTCCCTTGGAGCATAACTGGTGGTCTTACCTCTGCTCTCAGGTGTGTCAGAGCTCCTGGAGATTGACTTTCAACTCTGAGTGCAGGCAGAGACTGAAAGTTTCCTGTCCCTGACTACTCCTAGATTCCTGTGTTCAGAGGCGTCTAGGTGGGTGTCTCTTGGGCCAGGAATGTAAGGAGAAGTGGTGGTCTGCACTTCTGAGAGTCCACCTCTCTCCCCCACGAGATTTCGGTACAGAGGGATGTGGGACCGGGTCAACTCCAGGCACAGGAAGAAACCTGAAGGATCCTGTCCTGGTATCCTTTTTCTTAACTCATGTTTGGGAGGTTATGCTTGTGAAATTTTATGATTATAGCTTACGAAAATTCTAGGAGATATAATCTCATGGACAATTCCCTGATCTTCTGGCATTTATGATCTTTCTGCTCCCTCTTCCACAAAGGTTCCTTAGCCTCAAGTGAAGAAGTATGGAAAATGGGAGAAATAATCTTCCCCAGGGTAGCACCTACCAATTGGTTATACAATACCAAATACTTGGTCCTTAGAGTATAAATACAAAAAACATTATACAAACAGAACAGGTTATATTTATGAATATTTAGACGTATGCATATGTTCATGCAAGAAAATTAAAGAAAAACCAGGCATGAAATTGAAAGTGAGCAAAGAATGGTATTTGGGAGAATTTAGAGTGAGAAATGTTGTAATTATATTATAATCTAAAAAATAGAAATTGAAATGTTGTTATAAAGGGAGTCAGTAATGACTATCAACTTTACAGCTAGCAACTCCTTTAAAAAAATATCCATTGTAGAAAAAAGATACAACTGTTCAAAATTTGGAGAAAAAAAACGATGCTTAGTTGCCCAGTCCCAATTCATACATGTAAGGAAAAATTCTTCTACTTAAGGCTCAGGAAACATCATTGTACTTGGAAGGGAAATTTTGCTAGCCAGAAGATTAGAAGTAATAGCTACTTTGGGGCTGAATTGCTGAAAAATGTTAGCGAAGCTATGCTCATTAAGTTTCAAGCATCTGGCTTTTTTTTTTCTTAGATATTTTATGTATTAACATTTCAAATAATTTCTCCTTCCCCCATTACCCCTCTCCTTATTCTATGAAAATGTTCCCACTCCCACCCACCCACTCCCACCTCAACACCCTGCCATCCCCTACAGTGGGGAAAGGAGTCTTCACAGGACCAATGGCTTCTACTCCCATTGATGACAGACACTGCCATCCTCTGCTACAAAACACTGCTGGAGCCATGGGTCCCTCCATGTGTACTCTTTGGTTGGTGATTTAATCCCTGGGAGTTCTGGGGGAGGTCTGGTTGGTTGACATTGCTGTTTTTCCTATGGGTTGCAAACTCATTCAGCTCCTTCAGTCCTTTCTCTAACACCAGCCCTACAAAGTATGTGGCTTCTTAAGGAATACCTGACAATACCTACAGACAATGCCTAAGGACAGATTAGAAACTAACACGGAAGAGGGAAATCTCAAGTCAAAGACGAAGGATCACAGTTGATTGAGGGCTTCTGAAAGACTAAGCTAATATTCCTCTGGGAAGATTGCTAATCCAGTACCAACTGGCCAACTCTGATATCAAATACACATAAGCAACAAGAAGTGGATTCAGTGAGGTGTATCTGTGATATATGTGATGTTGTGTGTGTGTGTGTGTGTGTGTGTGTGTGTGTGTGTGTGTGTGTGTGTTTGTGAAAAGAAAAATGGTCACTGGAGGATTCTGATGAGGAAAGGGAAGGTAGAAAGTGATGTGATTATATTTTAATTAAAAACCTTATGAGTGAATTCTTTAATGATGAGAAACAAAGAAACAAACAAAACAGAAATAAAAACAAAATACTATGGATCCTTGCTCCAGTGCCAGTAGCTTCTGTGAACAACCAGGCACCTACGTGTAATGAAGTTCGCATTCATAGATCTTTACATCTGCCCCATATTATTTCATTTCACATTTAAGGGTACTTTGACATGTTTACAAACAGGACTGATGGCAAGACTTTCCCCGGCCCTTTCACCCACTAGGAAGTTTTGTTTGCTCCCTGACTTTTGACAGGACGGTTCTGATAGAAATCCCATGCCCCAGTAGCCTGTAATCCCTCCAGTCCCCAACCTAGTGTTTTCTAACCTTATCTTCAGAATTTCTTCTTAGGCATCAGCTGGGATTCTCATGGTGGATAATTAAAATATAATAAGTCATGTTTCTCTAGATGCTTTCAAGATTTTCTCTTATGTTTTAAAATTGGATGAAAATGTAGCATCTGGAGTCTCCTTTGGTTCATCTTCTTCTGACTGTGCTAAGCATCTCCAATGAGTGCTTAACATGAGTTTTTTTCAATGAATGAAGTTTTCATTCATCATTTTGTGTCTTATTCTGTATACTGTATCTCTTTTTCAGAAAACACTTTTAGAGAATTCCATAATGCAAATGTTGGTCTTTTTAATGATATTTCAGTGAGTGTCTTGGTCCCTTTGTTCATTTTTTCCCAGTTGTGATATTTTCATTTGTCTCTTTTCATTGTTTGCTGTTTCTTTCCTTTTTTGTATATTTAAATCTCTCATATATCCCTAATGAAGTTTGGTTGTAGTTATTGCATTCACAGCTGCCAAATTCAAGTTTATTATCAGACCATAGTTTCTATCTGTATTACTATTGAATTGTTTGCAGTTGTTTTATCTATGGCCTTTGTATTACCTTTGTGTTTTAGATGCTTTCTCACCTTGTATATTTCCCTGTTCACATGTAGTCACTTGCTGGTTTTTTGTTTTTGTTTTTGTTTTTGTTTTTTTGTATACGTAATAAGGGTTTTTAAAACTAGTATTATTATTTATTTGCTTTTATGTTCCAAGTGATTTAAAGGTATAAAACTCACTGATTAATCTATGTTGGGCCTACATTTAGAGTAGTCTTCTTACCTTGGCCATGTGATGCCAGGATTACAGGTTTGAGAGTTTACATCTAGCTGAAAAGAATATTCTTGTCATTGTGGAGGACAAATTTCAGCTAAAAAAATATACACAATTATGTAGATCTCTAATCCTCTCCATATATATATATATATATATATATATATATATATATATATTGAATTTTACTGCTTGAGAATCAATTCAGTCACCACATGCTTCACTCTTACTACATTTTTCCAAGTTCATTTCCATATTAAGGTTCCTATGTCTGATGAAACCTCAGCTACCATGAAACCTCATCATACCATAAAACTTCTCTGATTTTATTCCTGTTGATCTCTTTTATGTCACCTTAATCCTTGAACCTAGGAGAACAGTCTAAATAGAGTTCTCCTTCCTGTCCGGCACTGGCAGTGCACTTTTTTAATCACAGCATCATCAGGATGTCCCCTTATACAACTATGGAATTCCACTTCTGTACATTCTAAAGAAGCAATGAGCAGGTAAAGCAGAGACCCTCAACACTTGCTGGACAGTTTCCTTTTATATACAGTTTTCATAGTAAACTATGTGCAGGTTACCCCAGAAACATGCAAATGAAGCCACAGTATTGGGTTGTTTCTGCATTAACAATTTAATATTTAAGCCATCTCTTGGAAGTGATAATATTTAATGGATTGTAGTGATGTTACAAAAATTATATCAGTTTATTTCAGCAATACTTTGTGTGTGCGTGTGTGTGTGTGCGTGCGTGCGTGTGTGTGTGTGTGTGTGTGTGTGTGTGTGTGTGTGTGTGTGTGTTGGCAGTAGAGCTGGGCACACTATTTTGCTTTCTCGGAATCTTCCCAGTAAATACATTTCAAAGCAAGCATATACCTTCCTCAAATTCTCCTTTATAGAAATAAGGATAGTAAGTGATGTTGAGAATAGATTTGTAGCCAAACTATATTAATTTTAGTTAAAGATTCTACAGTAACTAGCATCTTATGTAGTAATAGCTTTAGATTAAAATATATTTCATTGATAAAATCATAATTTCCCACTTTGTTATTATAGACAGCGCATAATACTTAACAATACTAAAATCGCTGAAAGGGGCTAGCTTTTCATTTGTATTCTTTACTATTTTCCATTCTTTGTTTGGTCAATTTCAATTGCTAGTTTCTTGTATCCAAGGATCCCTTTACAAAAGCAAGCAGAGCTGTGAACCCTAAAGCTTGTCGGTTCTAGCAGTACACATTGTGATTTTAGGTTAAGTTTGAATGAGGGTCATCATGTCAAGCACTTGTATTGGGTGATTTAATCCTTTGTTAGGGCATGCATTGCCTTAACCTGAGAGTTACAATCTTCCCGGCTCCCAGGAGTAATATGGATCGTGAAAGAGATATAATAACAGATACAATCAAAGCTCATATCATTATCCCTTGTTCTGGGGAAACGGAGTTTCTTCCAGAGAGGGTCATGTGACCTGAATTGGCCAATCAAAATGCCATGTGTCAAACACAGATGGAACCAGGGTAATAACTTCTGGAAACCACTTCGATGATCTCTTCTCCCTGTTCAGACAACGAGAAAAGTGCATTCTCTAAATAAACATGAAGAATAGCGATCTATAACTGGATCTGATCAAGAGGAAAATGGAGAAAGAAAGAAATGATAGTGTAAAACTGAGATTAGGCTGTGAATAACTACACTTTGGAATAAGAAGAATGTCACTGTGCTATATAACTCATCAATTAAAAAAACATTTTGGAAACTTTGAACACATTTTAAGTCGTAATGTTATCTGAAAAACAGTCAACTGATATGATATTATGATTTTATTTGCATTGTTTTTAGCAAGATATCTTATTTTCTATGCAAAAAGTTAGAAGATTTCATAGTTAATGAATATGAGGAAGCCATCATATCTGTAAAAAGAGTGAACTCCGCAGTTTCAAAAACTGTACTGCATAGCCATATAATTAACATGGTGCACCAAATTAATAATTTAGCAACTTTATAGTATATGTTTTATTTTTAAAATAATTTCTAATGTTTGGATATTATTTTCTTTATGTGTAGACTATTATATTACTTCAGATGTAATTAGAGGCTCCTTTGACCACCGAAATTATTATCATTTTGTGTATAAATTGTATGACAAATTAATATTCATTTGGAGCAAACAAAATGCACTTTGAGACTTTTCTAAGATGAAATAAAGGTTGACGTGGACAACGTACTCATACTCATTCTATAATATGAGTTCTATGAGTACAGCTCACTTACACTATGGATAGTATCTGTCAATATGTCTTATTATAAATGGTTGGATGATCTGATTTAAATAGATTCATGGATTATTATAAAACCACATGAGGAAACTAATGGAAAAATGTAACGTTTTGAGTTCAGAAAATGGTTGGGATTAATCAACAAAGATCAAAATGATATATGAGTGGGAGTCCTAAAAGGATTTCTAAAAACTTCAAAAGCACATCAAAGTGTTATGTGTAAAGGACAACTATCCTAGAACTTTAAAATATGTCAACTTATTAAATACCTACTCTGAAGCAGGAATATTTGAGAAAAATAGGATAATACTGATTATTTTACAATTTTCACGTATTATCTTATGCTTATTAGGAAAAGGAACATCTTAGTCTCTCTTGCACTGAGCCTACCATCTCTGTTATATTTTATAGTGTAGAAGTTTAATGATTTAGTAGAAAGAAATCTCAGTTTGTAGCAAATATTTGAAAACTGTTCCAACATCTGTGAAGGCGATTGAGAATATTTAACTTTGCAAAAAAAGAATACTTAACAACTAATAATAATTGTTTGCAAATAGTTGGAATACTGTAATATGTGAAAGAGTATTCAAGTTTTCTTAATCTCCAGAGTACAGAAATAGTATCAATCCATTGAAATTTTGAGAAAAGTACATTCAGCTCTGTGCAAGATTTTTTTATGTACCGAACAGTATAATAATGTAACACTTCAGAAATTACAGAATGACAATGTTAGAGATATATATCTTTCAGAAATAGAAACAATTTCTCTTCTCCGCAAGATAAATTTCACATTTATATCATTTAAAATGTTAGAATAGCAAGTATTCATGTCATTTATATTAAACTGCAAAGTAAGTTTGAATGAGTTAAGCACAGACTGGTATGATTAAAATAGGAATTAAAACCATAGGCCATCCAAAAATAAGCTCACAGTTAATGATCTCAGAGGAATTAATATGATTTCTACAGATTTATCTACTCTCTAAATTTGAAAGTTAATATAAGCCCTACAAGCAACACTATGGTAAATGCATGCAGGAACAATTTCTGCAAGGTTTCCTCAAACAAAATGAGAGTTATGTGAACGGTGGCTCTAAAATGAGGATAGACAAGAATGTCAATCTTTCAATGGTAACTTTCCTATGGTCCCTAGATATTGTATATAGTCATTCCAAGATTTAAATATCCTCAGAATGATCTCATAGAGTCATTTTAGCTAAGATCAGATAATAAATGGAAACTGACTCTTAAAATTCACAAGTTGGCTTTATTGGAAAATTAGCAATTCCGGAAAGAATTTGTGTATTTGTTTGGTATGTATTCATACATACATGTATGCCTGTATGTACATATATAAACACATATATTGTTGTGTATGATCTTTTGATAGCCCGTCATAAAATTTGGCTGTGTTTTAGAAGATGAATATTAATAGACCAAAATTAAACTGTGATTCTAGATACAAAATCTTTTCCATAATAGCTTTAGGCAGAATCTTGTATGTATCATAAAGTTTTCGAGGGGATTACTTAAGTTTTAATTCAACTTAAAAAAAGCTCTAACATTGTTTACTCTAATGTGATCCAGAGAATGTATGCATTTTTATAGTGTCATTTGTTTACTCTATTTATGATACTAATTCAAAACTACTAATAAAACTTTTAAGTGTGTGGATCCATTGTTAAGGTACATATGCGGTAGTGTTGAACAAACATCTTTCACAGTCACAGAGAGAAGTGTCAAGCCCAGAATTTGCAAGCTAATGTGGAGAGTCAGAAAATCGTGTTTGTCTATCGGGATCAAAAGGAAAATGACTTGTAAGCATTTTTGGCTTGAAAGAAAATAGTCTACTTTTTATATTCTTCCATTGCTTTGTCTGCCATGTATCTTATAAGTCTGAGTATAACCTTCCCAGAAAAATATCACCACTACATATCTAACTCACGGTATCAAACAACTTGTCATTCTGAACATACAATCAAGTAGAGCCTGTAATAGTAAAATGATCTGTGTTTGAGAATCATGAAACCTCTGTCAGTGAATAACAGAAACATCTTAAGATAGGCATCTATGGTTGTAGAACAGTGATGATTTTAGTGTAGAATGATAGCCCATAGAAAATAGAGATCCTGCATACCACTGGAACACCACAGAGACAATGACTATTTACCCAGGGTAAACCGGCTCTGCTAGAAAACAAATAGCACTCATGGCACTTCAAGTGTCTATGAAGATGTAATTACCCAAAATTAATTCTCAGGATCATGAAATCACAGGTATGACTAGGCCTCCTGACATGCAATTACAAAATATGTTACTTCTTGCATAGTATTTAAAGGCAACAGATAAATGTAATGGTTAATGCAATTCCTGGAATCATCTGCATCATTATACCAACATCTACCTTTCATGCCTATGCCACATTGGTACCATCTTTAATGAGTTCATAGAGGAAGGAAATTTCTGAGCTTGGTCCACTTTCTACAGTTATAGTGTTATAACCTGGATTTGTAAGGATCCATGATTTGCTAAGGAATAACACCCAGACTCAGATACTCAGATAGTATTTAAATGCAGAGTGTTTCATTCTTTAGAAGTCCACCATGCTGGGGTCTCCTATTACTAAGAGAGTTAACCAAGTCAGCTTGCAGTCACGTTAGAAGATTCCAGTATAAATGACCTTTATCTTCTTAGTCCATCCCTAGGGACATTCTATTTCCGGGTTGTAAAGTTGGAAACTTGCTGAGGAAGTAGCTGAGGAAGTTTCGAAACTGCTGCTGGCCCATTGTCCTTGTCTTAGACCAGGTGGTGTGGCAGCTTTTGAGGCTTGGCCTTGCCTAGTCTTGCCCAGTCCTGAACTGCCAATTTGAAACCTGTAATGGAGTAAGCCTAGCTTTCTCAGGTCAAAGGGAAGGTTGTATTTATACAGTATAACTCTTAGAATGGTCTCAAAGAAAGGAAACACTGTCCCTTTCAGCATGCATTTTTTAGCTTCATCAATATTATCTAGTGTTGGTGGCTGATTATATATGGGCCGCATGTGGGGCAGGCTCTGAATGGCCATTCCTTGATTCTCTGCTCTAAACTTTGCTTCCATATCCCCTCCTATGGATATTTTTCCCCTTTTAGAAGGAGTGGGAGCATCCACATTTTGGTCATCCTTCTTCTTGAGCTTCCTGTGGTCCATGGATTGCATCTTGGGTAATTTGAGGTTTTTGGAACAACAATGCCAACCAACCAGAGCTTCCAGGGAGTAAACCACTACCTAAAGACTATACATGGACTGACCCAGGGCTCCAACTACATATGAAGTAGAGAATAGCCTTTTTTGGGGTACCAGGGGAAGGGGAAGCCCTTGGTCCTGCCAAGGTTGGGCCCCTTACTTATTGCCAAGTAAGAGGCAATAAGGGGGATATATAGGGCGAATATCTGTATTGGGGAGGGGGATGGGAAAGGTTGGGGACTTATGGACAGGAAACTGGGAAGGGGAATAACATTTGAAATGTAAGTAAAGAAATATATTTAATAAGAAATTAAAAAAGAAAGAAAGAAAGGAAACACTGTAAGAGCATCAAACTCTGGCTGTGCATGAGGTTATTCATTTACCCTAATGATGAATTCCTCATAGTATGCTTTCACAGTGTTGTATTGGCAATCAAAACTAAATATGGAGTTCCTTAATAGCCATATATCAGAATTAGAAGACAGAGGGTAATCTTCACAGAAAGTCTTTAACAATCATAATTATTCACTAGTAATGAAGGTTTTCTGATAAATGCAGTTTGAAGTCTAGAGTTGTGGAATGGATGCTACAAATAGTATATAAGACCCCAAGGGCTGAGGTGGCATATCCAAAAAAGGAACTAGCTAGGATGAATCGATCACAAAAAAAATAATTGCATTTAATCTTATTGCATGGGTTTTTTGGGGACTATTGTATGGTTTGGAAACTGGGACTATTGCATGGTTCAGAAATTCCTAGAGCTACTATAAGACAGTGTTTGATGTATACTAGATGAGACTTCCTGAAAAACTTGCCAGTCTGGTAAGAAAACCTCAAAAATTTGTGAGCTAGCATAACTTTCTCGGTTTCTAATGTTTCGAAAATTGACCGGGAAGATGTTTGTAAGGGTTCTAGCAAACTTCACTGAATGGCATTAGGTGTCCCAGAGTGCTTTCACACAGGAGTGCTGTTCTATAGAAGAAAAAATCAGAAAAGGAAGAATTGACCCTCTTCTTTACAGTGCACCCAAAGCACATTCTCCTGACAAACCTAACATGCTGGAATATGTGAGTATGACCAAATTTCAACTGGACAACTGCAGAGCTTAAGATCGGTTGATTTCTAGCTTGTGGTACAATATTTAATTAGAGTCATGCTTGGTTGGAACATGACTGATACATTGGAAAGGATGGCCTGGGGAAAGATGTATATTTTAATTATGAAAGTAATACAAAGTATTAAGGTCATTTTCATCAATGCTGAAAGCATGTAGCAGATCCTCCAGTGAAGGATGGGGACCAAAGAGAAGACAAGGTATGTCCTATTGCCATTAGCAAGCACCTGCCTGTGAACAGCATAGGGATTCTGCAGTCATTCAGCAGTAAAGCAGCTATAGACCTAGAGACTGTGACTTGGGCTCCAAGGACACTATTGCCACAAGACTAGAAAGCATAATTTGATTTAGTTGTGCCTTAAAAATGGAAGAGATATGAGGTTTTTTTTTAAATAAATTTGTTTTCTTAGAAACATTTGAAATTTTAAAGAAACTCTTGCATTATGTTTTGAAGTTTTAAGTGCTATTTGAATTTTTTCTAAAAGAAAAATGAAAAGTTTTCTTACACAGAGAATATCATGTAATTAAATATCTCTGTATTTTGTGCACAATCATTCACGCACTCCACAGAAGTACTGCTTCTGAACTTTATATCTCGCAACACAACATTACAAGCCTGACTTTAACAGAACAGAAGAAATGCATCAATGATTTAAGCTGCAGCAGGACACTGGTATATGGCGTTTGCAGCCTATATCAGGGATGTGCACATGTCTTTACTCAAAAAGTATGAAATAATTGATGTCTAGACATGGACAAGGACTGAACCAAACCAGTGATGGTTATAGTGATTCGTCTGCCAGCCGCTCTTCAGGCATTTTCTTCAGGTGACTTCTCTGAAGTTAATCAGTGAGGTATCACAGTTCATAGGTAAGGACAGAGCACCTCTAAAATGGACCACGCCCTATACCTCCACCCTTTGCACCTATTGCAGGGTCCTAAGGATCACAGATTTCCTGTTTATTGTTCTGTTAATCCACTACAAAGGGTTTCAAATTACTAAGTCACTTTTGACTAATAGGGTTTATGTCTCTATTGTGATGTAGATTTCAAGGCAAGTTCATTTGTTTGTTATTGCTACTTTGCTGTTGGTTTTGTAGTTGTTGCTGTTGTTTTCAGGTTCTCCGGAAATCCTGGCTGCTGAGCTTAGGGTTCTTTCATTCTAAGGTTGACCTTTACATTCTGAGCCTCATCCTCCCCACCCCACCCCTAACCCTGGGCAGAGCTCTAGGATACCTGTGTGTCAGGAGCCTTGTACATTGAGGATGGAAACTAGAGCTTTTTGTTATGCTATTAACATATGCTACCTCCCCCATCCTTTAACAGAATTTTTAAAATAAAAATAAAAAATAAAAAGAAACAGAACTCAATATTGTATGTGCTCAAAGCGCCAGTTTCAACCTTAACTCTCAGTATTAATGAGTTATTCTATATTTAAGTTTTTAAGGAAAGGGCAAACAGGGGAAGAAGGGAGGGAAAGAAAAGAAAGCAAGCACCAGTCGTCTGTCTCACCGTGGGCCTCTCTGATTTATACTCCATCTTTTCTCCTTCTGCATCCCCCAACCCCTGATCTACTGAAAGTCTCCCCAACATCCCAGTCAAGGCTCGACTCCTACTTTCTTGTGTGCAGAGGACTCATAAACCCTCCCTAGCCAACCCTGATAGAAACTATAAATAAAAAGAGAGAAATAAACAACATTTTAAAAAGCTTGCTCAGAAACAAAATTAAGACTTTGAGCAATGTAATGTAACAAAAATAACACAAAAGTCCTCCCTGCCTTTGTGTTGTGTGTGTGCCCGCGCATGTGTACGTGTGTGCGTGTGTGTGTGTGTGTGTGTGTGTTGATCTTATTTTTAAAAGAGATTCATTTCACAAAATATAGGAAATGAGAACATAATATGTGAACTAATTTGGCAAAACTTTTGCTACAGATGTAGTCTTCCAACTCTAACAGCAACCAATTTCTCAATTCTTTTCAAATTAAAGGCTTAGTTTTAGAATGCTTAAAGAGGAATATTAATCTGATGGGTTGGTTGACATGGGAGGCAAACCTATGAGTGATTGGGGATAGCAGGCCTGATACTGTAAAGCTACCTGAATCCTGTCCCAAATAAACACATTTTCCACCCAAAGCCTGAGGGAGTCCATGCACAGGGGAGAAAAACAACAAAAATAAGTTTATTATTTTATTGGGCTCAGTCCAAAATTCCATTAAGATCTGAACAAATTGTGCTGGCACTGCATTTAATGATCTTGAAATCTATCCTGGTAAGGTTGCAAGAAAGCTGTGGAATAATGAACACTGTATCTACTTTGTTTATTTTGAACTTCAAAAGCTATTGACTTTCCTGCATCAGAAACAGACTATTGAACAAGAGCCATAGATGGGGTGCTGGGTGGGGCGGTGAAGAAAGGGTTAGAGAACAGATTGAAATGTAACACAACTCTGGATCTACATTCAACCATTGCCATGAGCAGGAAGTCAGCCTGAAGCAATACCAGTTCCATGATTTAAAACAAACAAACAAAAACAAGACAAAACAAAACAAAAACAAAAAAAAAAAAAAAAAAAAAAACAAGGAAAGAGTCTCCCAATTAATAATATAAATGCCAGCTTGAAATCTAGTTTTAGCACTTTTGGCATAGTTGCACACATCTTTCAACATGTTTGAAAATTACCTTTTATATAAATAGAATCAGTTAAGTTTACGTTTCAGAATTTCTTCACATCAATACCCATTATTAAATAGTACAGCTTTGAACACAGGAGAAGAAATGTTTTGACCTAATTATGAGTATCGCTAGGGTCTGCCAAATCCATGCGGTTATTGGAACATCTTCATTGAGTCTCATCACTGCCCTTTGAGTGGGAAAAACAGATAGTAAAGCACTGGACAGAATTTTTGGTGCTTGGTCCAATCTGCCAGAAAAATGTAATTCGCAAGAATGCAGAATATTTTGATGATTCCTATATTTCTACAGTTTTCTATAACGTCTAAGATTTTTAAATCTATATAAAATCGAACAACAAAAAATAAAACACTTCACTTTCAATCAACCTACATTCTATTCCGTTTGATTCTTTGATTGTTTTTGTTCTATCATTTGCTGAGGAAGCTCGCATTTTTGAAACCCTGCCTTTGACACAGAGGAATAAAATTACAAAAACTAAAACATTCTACTTTCTTAACCACATCAATTTAAAATCAAAAATTCAATTTCTCCTTCATTCTCTTTATATTATTTGAAAACTTTAAATAAAAATAGCTAAGTGTGACAGCATGGTGTCACTCAAAGAATATGCATGCTCAAATTACTCTGTTCCATAAGTGTCTAAAATCGTACTATTTCAAGATGTAACTAAAGTATTTGTGTAGAATATTCTGTTTCAGGTAGAATATGGGTGCTTGCCTTAACGTTCTTCAGTGTATAATGTCTTTGTAGGTAATCAGCCTTCAAAGTTGGTAATCTGTAATACAAGCTTACTCAATAAAGAGACTGTCTAAGTTTAAAGATATTGATACTATGTGACATTGCTCATTCTTAGGTTAATGAAAACATTGTTAGTCTATGAAAAATGGATAATGAAACAGAATGAGATAACCATAATACTTGATTTGGGATTCTATCGGGAAACATATGTATGTATATTTTTCTAAGATTTTAAATCTTTAAAAGCTATTGATTTTGTCACCTACTCACTTATTTATGTCCTAACTCCAGTGACTAAATATGTGCTCATCCTTGGAAAGAGGCCGCTGTAGATTTAGAAAGAACATTATGGTCATACAGCAGGAGATATGTGCCTATGTGGATATGATTTGTGCTATATGTAAAGGGTACATCTGAATCCATACATAAATCCAGGGGAGAATGCAATGTGATGGTGGAGGCATGATGGTTTTGTACTTTTTATGGCTTCATGCCACAGTTTATAATAATCATTAAAGCCTACAATATTTCCCTATAGTTAAATTCATGCTATGGAGTTTTAGAATCCATAACAATGACCTTAACCATGCAAGAAGTAAGCTTTAGGATCAATAACAATCACCATAACCGTGCAAGGAGTAAATAAGAAGAAATTAGGAAGCAAGGATAGCCATGTTTGTCCCTCATGCTGTGATTATTTCCTGAACTCTAAATACGTGACCAATAAGGTAAGGCATCTGAACATTGGCTCCAGGGAAGAGTCTATGTATTCACTCCATACTACAACCATTATATCTTATTTCAGGTAAGGTAAGGATGATTGGCTTAAATTTCTTCAAGATATACCGTCATAATAGGTAATCAGAAATTAGGTATTACAGCGGGTAGGACAAATTTGGACAGAGCCTCTGTAGAACTGCAAGGCAAGCCAGAGTAGTCAGGACGACTGTCAAGAAGACATATAAATTAATATTAGAGATAGATGTCTCTTAGCTCTTCACCCACTTTATACAAAGTGCCAGTTTCCCATGGTATTCTGTCCTCTTATCGCTAGTGGTGATTGTTGTCAACATGCACACCAAAGTGTCCTGTGCTGATCACGGACATCAAGGAAAAGATGCTCTGCTCTTTTCTGCCTGTCACCTATTTAATCAATGTACTTTTATCTGATGGAGTACATCCTTCAAACTAACCAACTTCCTCATTTATTATTTTAGTAAATATTAGTAGTAGTCATTTTATGGAGCTGATCGGAGTGGCGACCCCATAGAAAGACCAACAGTGTCAACTAACCAGGACCTTTGGTAGCTCCCAGAGACTAAGTTACCAACCAAAGAGCATACCTGCAGCACTGGTCAGACCTCCCGTACCCATGCCCATGCAAAGGACTGCCTTGTCTGGCTTCAGTTGGAAAGAATGCACCTAATCTTGTAGAGACTTTCTTCCCCAGGGAAGGGGGATAGGTATCACCAATCACCACCTCAGAGGCAAAGAGGAATGGATGAAGAATTCTGGAAGAGAAAACCAGCAAGAAATGGAATATAAATAAAACAGCTAAACATGAAAAAAGAAAATAGATTAAATCAACAAAAAATGGGAATATTGCTGGTGATATGACATGAGGAGATGATCCATAGACACACTGTAATATTTCAACTTGGGCTTGTAAAAAGTTTACATTGGGCCAAGCATAATTTTCTTGCTAAAAGTTTACCACACACACAAAAGCGTTCTGAAAGCTTTTGGCATTCTTTCATTTTTGTATGTGAAATTAATGGTGCATTATCAGTTGTCCTGCATCTCTCTTACCCTGCAGATCCACTCCTCCTCTGTTTCCCTGCAGAAAAGAAAACTTCCAAGGGATAACAACCAAATATGACAAAGCAAAATACAATGAACTGAGGCAAAAGCCCTCCCACCAAGGTTGGACAAGGCAACCCAAGAGAAGGAACGGAGTCTCAAGAGCAGGTAGCAGTCACAGACACACCCATTCGCACTGTTGGGAGTCTCACTAAGACACCAAGTTAACAGCCATAACAAATATGCAGAGGACCTCATGCGGAACCATGTGTGTTCCTCGCTTGCACCTTCATTCTCTGTGAGCCTATATGATCACCGCTTAGCTGATTCAGCGAGCCATGTTCTCCTGGTGTCCTTCCCCAGCTCAGTTCTTACATTTATAATATGTAGTTAAGAACAAGTTAGATTTATAATTTTAAAAGACTCTAAATATGAACACCTAACCATTATGAGTAGAGTATGCTGTTTAAGGGTCTCGTTGACTTCAAAGTCAACAAGTTATTTATTCGTGGATAAGATAAGAAAAAGTAAAACTAAACCAAAATTTCCATTGCTCATACTGAAAATACCTCTGAAGACTAAATAGTAAATGAGGCCTAAAATGAACAGTCAGTTTAAACCCAGCAGGAGAGTTCCTCAGAGGGAAACAGATTTGGAAACTAACACTTTTCCATTTGTGTTGTCTCCACAGAGGTGTAAATTTCTAGGAAGTCCCACAAGCTGCTTAAATGGGATGCCCTGCAGAGGCAAAGAAATTCAGCTTTCCTAGTGTGGCAAGCTAATTCTGCCAGTGCACCAGAGTCTCTCTTATCAGCATACTATATGTGCTAGGATTTCCTATCTCTTTTTGCTGCTCCCTATGGATCCCACCTTCCCATTGTTCTATCGCCTGTCTATAGGAAGTTTTGTAATTGAGAAGAGTTTATATGTGAGTACATTTTCTTTCATCATATCCACCCCCCTCAGTCCCTCCAATTCCTACTGTCTCTTCTCAGCCAGTCATCTCAAATTCATAATTTATTATATTGTATTTATTTTACTTTCCAAATACATAGGCACACACAGAGAGACAGGGAGAGAGAGAGAGAGAGAGAGAGAGAGAGAGAGAGAGAGAGAGAGAGAGAGAGAGGAAAATGTATTCAGTTCAATTAATTATGCCCTTGTTTATGGCTGATTGAATCCTTTATCACTGAATTCTTAACTCTTAACAAACAAAATAAATGAAAAGAAAGTCGATTCTCTCACCCTCAAAAGGCATAACCTTTTGTAGCTTTCCATTTCAGGAGTAAAAACTTATATAAATAAAATTTCCATCCATGTTGATATGTAGACCAGCTTGAAGTTTTTACATCTTGTCTAGGCGGCCATATCATTAGAGTTAATGCTATCAACATCCTGCTCCATGCAGAAGACACTCGCAAACAGCAGTTGCCCCAGCCCTTATCCACAATATCACCAAAGCCTTAGGTATAGTTTTGTGTTATGGAATCTAAATCAGGGATGGACACACCACAGTCATTTTTCTCTGCATTTTGACAAGTTATGGATCCCTTTGTTGCTTCAAAAAGATGCTTTCTTGAAGTGATGTGAAAGTGCCAATTCTTGAAGTCATAGGCAAGTGAAGCTACAATGGATGATGCTGACAAAAACTGGATGCTAATGCACAAGCTCTTCAACTTCTGAAGGGTGTGAACTAAAGGTTTTATGACTTTTAAGTCTGTGCAAGTCTCCTAAAGATTTATCATCTCTATATCTTTCTTGACATGCATGCATGATCACTACTAACAATAATCACAGTGATGATAAGCAGAGAAGGGAACTTGAGAATGTGGGAGAGAATGGAGGAGAGTAAGTGGCTTAAGTAAAACCAAGAATATGTGTGAAAGTCTAAGAGAAACCCACTAATTAATAAGCAAATGTGAAAATACAAATTTAAAAGGTTGGAGCATAATAAACATGCATGAGTGGACAGCATCTCCTGGAAGACAAGTGCTATTATTGCAAAGTAAAGCATATGATGCATCCCTATGACTTATTAGTCGGGGGTTCCCCTAGAGGTCTCCAAACCGTCATCACAAGCTATTCCTATTGCCTTTAATTATTCACCATAACTCCTTGGTAGGAGCTTATTGCCAAAGAATTGATGGCTTGTTCCTTCAGGCTGTAACACAGACCTACCAGACATGATAAAACTACAAGAACAATAGTGGTATCACTGTTAAGGGGTAACTAACTGCTTTCTGATTGGATTTAAAGTCGTTGTCACAAGAGCGCATTCCTTGCCTGGTATTGTGACCGTGGTCAAAAGACAGAAGCTAAACCACAAACCAAAGAGTACACATGGAGGGACACATGACTCCAGCTGCATATGTAACAGAGGATGGCACTGTCTGGTATCATTAGGGGGAGAAGCCCTTGGTCCTGTGAAGGCTCCTTTCCCCAGTGTACAGGAATGCCAGGGTGTTGAGGTGGGAGTGGGTAGGTGGGAGGGGGAGCATCCTCATAGAAACAGGGGGAGGGGGAATGTAGGGGAGCCTGGGAAAAGGGATAACATTTGAAATGTAAATACATAAAATATCTAATAAAAAAAAAAAAACCAGACAGTAGCCAGGAAAGCTGTAGATCCTGCTTTTTACAACAAAAGATGCTATCAAACTACCTACTACTAATATTGATGAGCATAAAGTTTTGCTACTTTCAACTATGGTTAGAGAGGCTTCATGGAAAAATTCATTGCAGAAATATGTAACTGGTCAAACTGTTCAAAATATTGGACTTCAGGTTTCGTCTGAAAAAGCAGCTCTGTATTAATACTGACATGGGCAAGACTCAGGGAATAGGGAAAGCAGAGAGAGCAGAATGAATATAAGATCTGAGTGATTATTGAAGAGTGCTGTAAAATAGTATCTTCTGGACCCTGCATGGCCAAAGCACTTAGGGTTTCATAGCAACTGTGATTCCTTGTACAGTACCTGAAGAAATCCTGCAAACCAAGATCTCAGCATAGCTGAGGTAAATGATGCCCAGATTCCTTCCCCTAATAGGAGATTATGGAAGTAGTGGAGTAAGAAATGCATTTTGTACTGAAAATATAGCTACTTGTCAGTTCCACATGCTTTAGTGATGGCCCCAAACTCATGGGCATATGTGAGGCACTGACTACATTAATGGGTTATCAAAAGCCTAACGAGGCATGCGGTTGAGAGGAACCATGTCAGGGAAGATATGGAGGCAGTTGATGAGGTAAATTGTACTGGATATGATCCTATCTTAATGTAGAAATATTTGAAGTTCTCAAAAATAAACTCATTATGAAAGATACTGTATTTATAATTCACTCAACAAATACTACACATCTGGCATTAAAACAGATATCTAATAGATTAAGTTTATTTTTATTCGTATGAGCACCATTGCATGGTTTTTAACCCATTTTATAATATGAAAATGTTGAATTTTAAACAAAGGAGGGCATTACTTAAATATATCAGGCAATAATTCATTCTTCGAAAATTTCTCAGAACCCAAAGTTTCTGTATCTTTCTCATTACTGTCTCTTTGACTAGGATCTGCTTCTGCTATGCATTGAAAATGCTTCTCAGTGATTGTGTGCAGATGGCAAGCTAAGACATAATAAGTCCAATTTTCCAGACAGTGAGTCTAACATTTCATAGTTGAACTTTAAATTAATTATATCATTAGAATTTTCTTCAAAAAGTCAAATTTTTGTAACTAATGGGTAAAGAAGAATAAATGTCAGCTCACTTCCCCCCCGCCCCCAAAGCAAAAAAACAGAGTGAATAATAGACAGTACAAAAAGATAGCCAGATGGCCACATACACATCATGATTGGGAGAAGGTACTCCAGGATGCAGACTTTCCATCCCCGGTCTCATCAACAAAACGACCTCTCCCATTTCTCTTTTTCTCTCCGATTTTTCTTGTTAGCTCCTCAAACAATGCCTTTCCAATGCTATGTTCTCTGTTACTCTCCATAATCACATCTGTCTTTCTTACTCATTTATCCTTCTGCCTTTCAACCCTTTCAAGATTTCTTAAATGTTATTTTCAGTGTAACAGACCATAAATGTGTCTACTTAGTAGAGGTTTCAGATCCTCCATAGTTACCCAGTTTAAAACACTGACATATTTTTTATCTCAGCAAAGTCAGATTGGAGAAAAACCAAAGACATGTTGGTAAAATTAAACAGTTCAGAGAATTGTTGCAATGATAAAAGTTTCAGTGGTCTAATGGGAGGTATGAGTGTGTTGATTCTAGAGACTGATATTACAATATTGGGTTCCTAATTTTAAAATGTTTACGTATCTGACAAATTGAAGTTCTATGCCAGGTTTGATACCTTAGCCTATAATTTTCAGAGTAAATATTTTTGACCGTGAGGACCATGAAGTGCACATGGTTTGTAAAAAACAAACAAACAAACAAACAAACAAAACAACAACAGGCAGTGTGTTCTTATATAACATTCTTCACAAAAAGGTGTAGAGAACTAGACTGAATCTACCATGTATGGTTACCTGCACACTCATCTAGGCTATCTTCTACCTGTTGCATGAATCTTATCACATTTACCTTTAAGTGGGTTTGTCTATAACTTTTTCTTTCAATACAATCATGCTTTGATGCTCATTAAGCCGTGTGCGTACACTATATCATTTAGAATTGACACTGCTTGGCAGTTGTTCCTATTCTTTCATTTTAAAGCTCAGAAAAAAGAAATAGCATCCTGTTCCACACCATGATAACATGCAACGAGTCTTGGAATACATGTGACTGAGTAGGCTTGGCTTTCATATTCTTTTCCCCAATCCTACTGCAGTGGGCTGTGGATTTAGATAGTTTTATCTGGGTACTGTGACTGTACACAAGGCTATCGTCACAGCCAGCTAAACCCTGAACTCAATCCTGTTTCCCTCTGTATTAACATCTTCAGAAAACTGGCTCTCTTACCTTCCCAGCCTTGTGTGAATAACCACTGAGGTCCTCATGCATTCACTTTCTTCCACCAACACATGTCCAACCTTATCAATTACATTATATGTAATAATATATGGTTGCATGTGAATTATTCTAATAGTGATAGTGAAACTTAATCCCCTTTTTGCTATATTTAGAGATGGAATCAGGTACAGCATGTAGAACGTGACTGAACATTACAAGATGACTGAGATACTAAACAAAATCATTTATTCCCCAAACAAGAGAATCTGAGTTCAAACCTTCAGTAACCATATAAAAATCCACGTGTGAATAGATACATCTGTAACCTCATCAATTGAATAGACAGACATAGGATGACAATGACAGATCATCTGCTAGATTTACTAGGTAGGTAGGCACAAGCAAAGGTAGAACATGTTAGACGAAGACACACAATGCCCTTCTATGCACACACACACACACACACACACACACACACACACACACACACATTAATTAGTTAATGAATCCACATTATAACAAGATGCCTGTTCAAAAAGATCAACAATTTCTTTGATCATGACTTTAAAGTTCAAGTGTTAAAAGTGCCCTATGTTTCAGAATAAAGAATGAATAGTAAAGTAAGTGAAAACAAAATCGTTTGTTTAGGGAAGACTTAGGTGTTTTGATTTGCTTAGGTTTTTTACTTTTATTTTTATTTTTTTATTTTTGCAGCACTAGATAAACCTAGGGCTTTCTGAATGGTAGGCAAGGACATGATTACTCACCTACATCTTCAGTCCTGAGGCATTTTTGGAAATAGTTTAAAATTTTATTAAATATCTTGGGCACATTTATGGGGAGTTTTGTATCATTAAAAACAAGTATTTACAGACTTTATAAATGATGTGTTTTTCTGCTCTTTTTTCATATCTGCCCTCTGTCTCTTGAGACTGACTACCTGGTGGTCTAACATTTTATAACAATAGTTAGCTTTAAGTCAGATATGGTGGCTCATACCTTTACTCAGAGCACAGAGATAGCTTATTTAAGTGGATCACCAGGAAACCAAACTAAAGTTGGTTAGTATAGAGAGTTCTAGTATAGCCCAGACTACAGAATAAGACTCTATATCAAAAGGAAACTGAATAAACAAAACATATATATATATATATATATATATATATATATATATATATATATATGAAAAACAGACTGTTAGACATTGGTCAGAGTACAAGAGAGGAGAGGGAAAGAGGAAGCCATATAATTATAACTTAATTAAATTGCATTCAAAAATTGAGAATGAAGAAATAATTTAAATATTTAAAGCCTACTTATATTGCAGAGTAGTTTTAAGACTCTGTTCAAAACTGTCATGAGGCTGTAACGGTGAGGGGACACATGGAAGGTGGTTACAATGGGCTACAAATTGTCAGAACAAGCCTTCCAAGTCCTGAAAGTTAAGCTCCTAAGGAATTGTCTTGAGAGATGGGTGACCTGGGAGGAAGATGCTTCTTTGTGAATTTAACTACAATAGTGTTTACTCATGAACGATTCTAAACACATTAGTGGCTCCCGGGACTCCTCTCCATGTCTCAGAAGTACAATGTACACACACTTCACTCCTGACAGTCAGGATAGTATCCCAGCCTGCAGCTCTGTCTCCTAACGAGGATTCAAGGAATCCCTAGGGGACATCCCTGGAGAGTCACTTCTGCATTGTAGCTTCTAACATCATAGAAACAAAGAGCACAGAAAGAAAGCCTCAGTACTTTGTGCATACTGAGTCCTAAAACTAGCTGAGAGACTGATGTGTCAGCCTTCGACTTCCAAAAGTCTTGGATCAGGTTGTTAATGAGAAATACTGTGTAAAGACTCACATCTCATGTAGAATAACATGTCTCCAAGTCATTGTGTATCATGTTATATGACTGGGTCTGTTAGTGCTCATCACTAAATAGCCTGTGATTACTCGGATACAGAGATTAAGTATAGCTTATGTATAGATATTTTAGTTTATCAGAAAACATGAAAATGAAAACTGCCCTATTAGCTGTCATGGAAAATCACGGCAATCGTCACTTTAAATTGGCAAAAGTGTTTATACAATTTTGTATGACATAATTTTACTAAACTGTGGATTTAAATACACACACACACACACACACACACACACACACACACGCACACACACCCCTAACCTATGAACTTCATTTAATATAAATCAAAGTAAACATATTAGACAAATAACCTCAAAGCATTAGTAAAGTCTAAGTCTATTGTCTCGAAACCAAACACAAAATTGTCAGTGATTTCTATGACATCTTCACTGTTTAACGGAAACACAGACATAATATGTCTACTTCTAAAACATTTTTTATTCATCATGCACTTTGATGATGGAATAACTTCAAGAATATAGAATTTATATGTAATCAAAAGCACGAATTGCTAAAAGTAAGTTATAGCAGGCCCAAAGTTTAAGACGTTCATCCGTGTCCACTCTGTGTATTCGTCTCAGAGATTGTTGTGGTTAAATAAAAATAAAATATGTTTTCCATTCCTTCAATTTATTTTTTTAGAGCAAAATAATGTGACTTATTACAGTATCCACAATGTGGTGTTTTCTATGCTTTCTTTTGTTATTGTTGTTATTGTTGTTGTTATGTTGCTATTGTTGTTGCTTATTTGGTTACTTGTGTGTTTTTATTTTGGGGGAAAGTTTGCAAGGGTGAAGTGTGTACATGAGGAGACAGCGAGATGAGCAGGAGTGGGGTGCATGATGTGAAATTCATAGTCAGTATAATGTTTTAAATTATATATATTATGTATTAATCGAAAAGAAAAATAGACTCTTAGAAATTGGGCAGAGAACAAGTGATATAGTGATATATCAACAAATTTGAAGATGTAATAAGACAAGATAATAAGGGTGTGTTTTGCTATCCCTTGTCCCTCATCTCATATGGCTTTAACTTAAATGATCTTCAAAGACAAAGATACACAGAAAGTCCATAGCTGAATATTGAAGTATTATTAAATATAATCAGGCCCAAACCAAATGGTAATAATGTGGTTATCATTATGCTTATCACTACCTCTCCCTTACTATGCACACAATCATTATGAGTAGACAGGTAGACATGATGCTAAATGAAGGACTATGTAGTTTTGAAATCTCAGAGCAATTTTCAAATAGAGATGTGAAAGTTTTTGATAGACTGACTAGTAAGTTCAGCAAAACCAAAAGAGTAGATGGTAGAATTCTTATTTCTACAAAGCCAATAATCATTTCTAATACTAGTATCCCTCTTTATGCTGAATGTACTCTGCACTAGGTAAGTCTACTGTAATTGTGTTGAATTTGGTGACTGGACTTCAAGAAGGGGATTGAGAAACAAAAAAGGGGCCTGGATTAAGAACTTGAGAATTCTTGAGGAAAATGTAGGAATACTTTTATGGAAAAAGTGGGTTTCATGGAAGCAATCAATGACTTAAGATTTGAAAGATGATTGTCCTAAGGAAACCTCCTATTGACTTCATATACTAGAGCAAGAATATAACTCTAAGAGAGGCAACAGATAAACAAAGATTTGTAGTCATGACGAAATCAAGAAATAATGCATTTGGTTTTTCATTTTTGTAAATAAAACAGAAACCTTTAGGTAGTTACCATGCCAATTTTGTAGCTAATGGCTGAGTTAGGAAGGATTGTCGTAGAATATTTCTAAATCATTTTCAAACCGCATGACTTAGGAAAATGTTGTCTTGTGGCTCAAGTGGAATCAGTGACTCCCTTTAAAAGCTACTGACTTAATTTGTCAGAATTAAGCAAGTAAACAAATGTGTTAAGAATCATAAAGAGAACAATTCTGAGGAAATCAAGTTTGAGAATTACGTGAATCTCAAAGAGGATGCCAAGACACTCTAGAGATTTGGAAGATCTATGTTTTGAATTTTAGTGACAATAGGTTTGTCCACTTGAAATTAGATGAACAAGCACTGTTGGTCTCACTGAAATATCACACACTGTGATTATAATTTCATTAACAGAATGAGGTTAGCTGCCTTTCTGTTTTAACTGTCCCCTGGCATCCATGATTTTTATGCCTGAAAACCATGCAAGATACTATTACTGAAAGTGCCTCGCTTCCTGTTTAATTGAAATGAGTATCTCATTTCTAATCTAGTGACTAGAACTGGCAACTATAGAAACTATCTTCAGACTGAATGAATCAAAAACGAATGTGATCCCCTTTCCAACAACCGTCTCCTGGTTTTCTGGCTTAAATATTTATTTTGGATGCAGAATAATATGGAAAGTGATTTTTGTTGAATAACAGAGTCAAGGATAGAAAATGTGAAGCAGTGTTTCTTTTAGCCACACATGTAATACCAACTGTAATGTTCCTGACAGATTCAGTAAGCTTTGAGCATTTTTTTAGACTAGAAAAGCCCCTAAATTCCCTTCACTGAGGAGTTCTTGAATAAAACAGCAGAGTATTGCCAACTACCTTGAGTTATAATAGACATCCAGGGACAGAGATGCTCCATAGAGAACCCCAAGAATAACTGGCTCCAATCCATGTTACCTTAGAGCCTAAATTCATTTTAAACAAGGAAGAGGTGTGAGAAGTTGGTGAACATGAGGAGGCAAGGCTCGACAAGAGAGCAAACAGTGGAAGGGATCTAGAAGAATCTAACTTGTCCTAATAGCAGTTTACCTCTTCTGAAGTAACTTGTCTCTGCAGACAAGTGATGAAATCCGGAGAGCATGCCACAAGAATGGGGTCCTCATTGCTAACAGAGCAAAGCAGGGAGACGCCATTTAACAGGACGCTCTCTGCTTATCTATCTGCTCAAAGTCAAACAGCATTACTTCAAAAAGGCTGTGACAATGTGATGAGCCAGCTCTACTGGAGTGGGATGCTGTGGTCACCAGTGGCTACCAATTAAAAATTCATCATGGCATTTTCAAGAAAGGAAAGTCATTCATGAGCAGCACCTCGCTGCTTGACAATTCCTCTAAAGAGCATGTGATTTTTCAAAATCAGGATAGTGATGCACAATGAATCTTTTTCTTTCTTATTTATTTGTGTGTGTGTGTGTGTGTGTGTGTGTGTGTGTGTGTGTGTATAATGTTCAAAGGTAAGTCATTAACACACCTGCCAGAAAAGCAAGGAGAAAGAGGAAAAAAATACCCTCCCTCTTTGCTCATTCATTTAAGAATTCCAGGCTCCCAGTGCTGTCCTTTCAACACCCCAATTACCTCCTCTTGCCCGTACAAACAAGTGGTGTGAATTTTAATCAGCTGGAATATAAACAGGCTAGGAAATAAATAGTGTTGGTAAATCATTTTTACAGAGAAAAGCAGCTCACATACCTGTGTATCTCTGGTTTTCATGAGGGTGGAGTGCCCTTGCAATGGTCTGAAACAAACAGTGTTTTATTTTTGTTTCAACCTCTGTTGACTTTCCTCTGCATTCCTTTTCCCCTCTTATGCCAGAGCCTTAGTTCTGAGAATAATTAGCATCGCCCACTGGTGATAACAGGGCCACAGCAACCTAACAGCGATATCTCGCCGGCACCAGCTGTGCTTCAGTTCTTATTTATTAAGATCACAATATTTACACAGTATGAACTCATCGAGATGGCGGGGGGAATTGAGCAATGCCCTAGCAGCTAAATTTCATCTGTACTTTCAAATGGAGATTAAAAAAAATAATAATAACTTGTAGGCTGTGTTCTGTTTACTCCTCTGGATAGAAAATTCAAGTGTCTCATTCCAGTCTGGTTCTGTAGCTTAGAGTATACAGCCTGGAGAAGCCGTGGAGGCTTGAATGGCAGCAGCTGCCGCAGTGAAACCTGCTTATCCAACAGGAAGATGAATTTTTTTTTTGACTGCACAAATGTATGGATTGACATAGCAAGAAATAAGAAAAGGAGCTTCCAGTCGCTGCTAACCACACACAGCCAGGCTTTAACTAGACAATCTCCAGTGCACTTGAATTCTTAGGTCTTTCCACTTGTTCTTCTGCAAAGATGGTCATCACGTGGGTAAGCAGCCTGGGTTCTGATGTCCATCTGAGGAATTGCTTACTCTGTGTAGAGAAGGATTTGATGCCGAGAATCCACTCTACAGTTTTTATTAAGTGGTTTTACTGTCAATCTATTTGAAGAGCTTTGGATGAGAAATAAGAAATCTAAAGGGATGACAGAGAGGGAGAGGTATGTCTTGACTGGGGAAAACAAGGGAGAAATAGCATGTTTGTCAAAGGATAAGAACAAACAAACATAACAAGCTGACTACAATTAGTAAGCCTACACGTGAATTTAGTTTTTATTGTCAATTACACACGGCCTACAGCTGCATTGGATGAAGAGCCTTCAATTGAAGAAATTCTCTCAGTAGGATGTGCTGGTGGGCATGTTTGTGGGGCTTTTTAATAACTGTTAATTGATATAGGTGCATCCAGAGCAATGCGGGCAGTATGTCCCTAAATGGGTGGCTTTGAGCTACGTAGGAAAATCAACTGGTCCCACCGAAGTGGGAGTAAGATTTGACATCAGTATGCAGAATTACTTCATAGTCTCTGCTTCTAAGTTTGTACTATGCTTTCATTCAATGGTATATTATAACCTGGAAATGTAAGTAAAATAAATTATTTTCTTCCCTCAAGTGCTTCACATAATGATGCTTCTTTACAACAGCAGGAAAACAAATAAAGCAAAGGGTGCCAGAGAATCATGGGGTTGTTGTGAAGGACTTGGCCATTTTAATTAATTAATTAATTAATTAATTTGTCATCAATGGGGGCGGGATTATGAAACTATTTGGTTCTTTGCATTATAAACTTCAGAGCTTAATGAATTGTGTGAATTTAGAAGAAAATGCTAAATTAAGAATGGAGAATAAAAACATGGTCCCTGAAGTTTTATCAGCTGTTCACCTCAATCACATGGCTACCTCATCACTCTCTGTTTCAGAAAGGAGCAAAGTCCGAGGAAATCGGCTAGAGATTATTTGTCTGATGTTTTGAATTATGGAAATTGTGTTTCAATTATTTGGGGCTGAAGACATATAAGTAGTAATACATTCTCACCCCTGTTGTGAGAAATTCTAAATTCTACTGGTCCAATAGAATCAGCTATGATTAAGAGATCAGTATCAGCATTGCTGTCCACGCTCCCACCTCAGCCCACAGCATACCTGTCTCCCAAGGGGTCTGACATAACTAGGAACACAGGCAAGACCCCCACTTCAATACTCATACCACCTAGGACCCACACAGAGTCCAGAGTGGGTAGCACATTCTCAGAAGCAAAATGGCGTACTGGGTGAAGAATTCTGGGTTGAGGGACCAAGAAGGGGGGCAACATTTGGAATATAAATAAATAAATTAAAAAATAAAAGAACCACATATTCTTAATACATCTCCCCACACATATATACATATATAAAAAAATAGATGAGCATCATTGAAGTAAAATCTTCTAGGAAGTATTTTCATGGGTTCTTTGCACCGTTGTGGTGGTCTGAAAAATAAGAGAGAAACCAAATTTGCCAGTGTATAACAATAATCTTTCTGATATTGATTTGGAAGGCAGGGAACTTGGCAATATTAAAGGAGTCATAGAGAGTAGGTACAGCCTTCATTTTAAAGAAGTCCTAAGGATATCAGAAATGTAAGGATCATGGACATCCACTAAAGACTGTTGAATGTGTGAACGGATGTAGGCCTGAGCCTACTGGAGACATTCCATATACTACAGATAGCAGAGTTGGAAACTTGGAGGTGCTGGGACCCCTTAGAGCACACAAACATGATGACTCGGAAATGTTGGACATTGAACTATAGAATTTGGATTTAATTTGCAGAATCTCGGTTTTGCTTTGATAAAATTGCTCCTATTCCAACATTCTTACGTTTGGAATGAGAAATATTTAACTTGGTTTTGGCTTCACAGGGAAGCCACAGTTAAAAGACTTTGAACCTTTAAAGGAACATTTAACTTTTAAATGATTGGAATTATTTTAAAGACGGCAGGACTTCTATGTTATTCTATGTTTCTTGCGGTATTTGGTACAAGAAAAAAAGCATTGCTCAACAGTGGTATATTTACATGTAAAGGTGACAAGGAATGAACAGTGCTAGTTAGCAGTGACTGTCAAGTTGGTACAAACTAATCATGTGGGAAGAGGGAACCTCAGATTAAGAACTTCCTAGATCAGATTAGTCCATTCATATATCTGTGAAGATTTGTCATGATTCAATGGCACCAACTTTAGGCAAACATCCCTGGGATATACAAGAGCATTTGATGAGCAGCAGCCAAAATTATCAACATTGGTCTATGGTCTCTGGTTCAGTTCCTTCCTCTAAACTCCTGTAATTTCTGGTCCTGAATTCCCTCAGTGATGATCTTATATGTGAAAGCATGAACTGAAATAAATCTATTCCTCTTCCAAGTTGTTTCTGGCCATGATCATTTTTCAGACACATAATTTCAAAGAATGCTATATTGGAAAAAAGAGAGTTTTGGGCCAAAAATCATCCAAATAGTTTGTCCAAAAGGCAAAATTCATATTTAAGTCTTCTCTCCGGTAATGTTTATATTGCCCATTAAGGAGTTTTGTTTTGTTTTAATATTGTTTTGTCACTGTTGGAAACTGGATCTTGGATTTGCATATGTGAAGCAAGGATTTTACCATGAGCTGCATGAGACATGGTCTTTCAATGTAATCCAGGTGATTATTGAAGTAACTATGTAACCCTAGATAGACGTGAGCTTACAATGCTCCCAATTCCAACTTTCAAGTACTGTCATGACAAACTAATAAAAATATATATTTAAAATTCCTCCTAGAAAAGTATGATTTCATTAGGACAGTTTATAAAATAGATTTCACTCTTCCATACTACTTCACAAATCATTCAAATTTCCTAGGTAGTCCTCAAATGTTTTCACTATGAAAAAATTGCTGTGTGAAGGGGTCCATATACTAAGTTTGATTAGTAATTCTTCACAACGTGTATGTCGATCATATCAGATCATGAATATCTTAAATATTTATAAATTTCAATGGCCAGTAAACCTGGGGAAAATATAATACATGATAGGCTATGAGACACTTAGATTATCCTTTGATAAAATGATCTCACACCAAACACTTAAGTGTTTTTTATATTTTAATATCATAAGCATTTAAGGAAATCCATTTTTTCCCACTGATTCACTTTCCATGGATGAACCAATCCTTAGTAAACTAGGGCTATACAGTTGAAAATGAATTGCCAAATTTTAGAAGGAAATAATCAATGGATGTTGGTTGTAACCAAATATATTAATGACTTACATCATCAGTGGAGCATAAAATCTGACAGAAACAACTTACGGCTCATTTTGTAAGATGAGAAAATTAATCCTGGTGAGGATGACACACACTGGGGTAAGCTTATTCACAACATGTTGGACAAGGAGGAAGATAACAGCTGGGACCAAAAAAACGGAAAAGGAAGTACAAAATTCTTTCTCTTTTGTCTACTTATGTCATATGGCCTGCAAAGGCTCGATGAGTCCTTAAAAAATAGCATTATTAGATACCACAAATACTTAAAACATGAGCTTAAATACGGTGGCCTTATATTTTATTTTACTTTCTTTTATTTTTATTGGATATTTTACGTATTTATATTTCAGATGTTATCCCCTTTCCCACCCTCCCAACCCCCTCCTCCCTCCCCATGCTTCTATGAAGGTTCTCCCACTCCCACATCCCACTCCAACCTCAGTGCCCTGGCATTCCCTATACTGGGGAAACAAGCCATCACAGAACCAAAGGCTTCTCTTTCTACTGATACCAGACATGCCACCCTCTGCTACATATACAGATGGAGCCATAGGTACCTCCATGTGTATTCATTGGTTGGTGGTTTAGTCCCTGGGAGCTCTGGAGATATCTGGTTGGTTGATATTGTTGTTCTTCCTATGGGGTTGCAAACCCCTTCAGCTCCTTCAGTCCTTTCTCTAACTCCTCCTCCATTGAGGTCCCTGTGCTCAGTCAGTCCCATGGTTAGCTGCAGCATCCTCATCTGTATCACTAAAGCTGTCAGAACCTCTCAGGAGACATGCATATCAGGCTCCTGTCAGCAACCACTTCTTGGCATCAGCAATAGTGACTGGATTTGGTGACTGCTTATGTGGGACAGTCTTAGCTCTGCATGCAGATGGAGACCAGAAGGAACGCGGCCATTTATATGTGTAGCTCTAACTACCTGCCCAACATTTCATGACAAGATTATGAAATTTTTATCCATTTAAAATTAAAAAACCTCCAGCTTTTGCCATGCGAAGGCCATTAAGAAACCTAAAGTACATAGTTATTACTGAAACTTACATCAAAGTAGTAGCAATTTTTAGAATCTTCTAGACCTATTTCATAAGGAAAAGAAAAATGTGGCCACATACAATTTTAAACTAAGTGTGAATTATTTCCAAGTGAGACTAATATGTCTGAAAAACAAACAATGAACTTAGACAATACCTATGTATGCCCCAGGTATGTTGTCAGCTCTGGTTTTCTTCCTTGTGACTTTCAAGTTCTCTGTATATTGAAATTATAGGGATCATGGCCAAAGTGATTGCACGCAAAGTGGAGGAATTTCTATAGCGTAAGATAAAGCTCTATGTGTGTTTGAGGAAAAAAATAAATATACAGTTTCCAGAGACTGAGAGAAAAAGACAATACAAAAAAGACCATTACCATGAAGTCCTTACTCAAGGTATGCAGCACCTTAAATATGATGATTTGTTATGTTGTTTCTAACATCCAGAAAAAAGTATTTTCCTTAGATGGTATATATTTCTACATAATAAAGAAATTTATTTTCAATATACCTTCCTTACAGTAACCACAAATACTTGCCTCTATTTTAAGAACTATTTTTCATTTAGCAATGTTACACAAGGTCATAAATTGCAAAGCTATTTTCAAACACTCGTTATTGTCACACCAGTGTTGGCCTTTTTAAAAATTTAAAACAGTGTAATGTAGCATTTTGGTTGACATTTAATATCATATTGTCCCATCATTTTATTTTTCATCAGCCTTATTGCTTTTATATTATTAAAACATCCTAGCATTCACCAACAGGAATAGGAACTCTAAAGTTTTATATAAATCACATTTTGGTTTCGAAATGTTGGTCTGTAGGAACATGACTACTCTTGTGTGAACTTATTAGTAATATTGGTAATTAGTAAATAGCAGAGCGATAAAGAGATAATTGAGCACTAATCAATGATCCTAGTCTTCAGAAGACTATGGGTCAAGAGGTTTATAGAAAACCAGAAAACCAGATTAATTCAAGGAAAAATAACATTTCCAAATGTGAATATTATATTAACTTGTGTTTTACAATTGGTAATGTTTAAAATATTAGTATAAATAATAATTGACACAGCTGGAAAGTAAACATTGAATTTATAAAAGAATTACACTTGTATTTAGATAAAAGTATCTGACAGGGAGAACTATTCTTTAAGACAAAATATGATCTTTTTTCTGCCTGTACTATACTACAGACAAATTTATTATTGCAGCTTCGAATTTTATTATTTCAGAAATTACTATGGAAAAATGTTCCTATTAAACAATTGTTCCTATTCCAATTAAACAGACTAGATAAAATCTAAATATTTATTATAGTTAACAGTGACTACATGCTATGTTTTTCATTTTAATTGGTTATTTCAAGAATATTTTTAAGAAGACTTGAAATGTTTACATTTTCTAATGAAATTTCTTTACCATTTCATAATATTGGAGTTAAATATGCAAAAATGATCCATGATTAACAGGAATCCATCTGAGAGTGTTACTATTTAGAGTATACAAAAACCAACAACAGTAACAAACAAACAACAGTATTTTTACAAAATTCCATTAAAAACTGGGGCATAGCTTAGCACAGTAGGACTGGAATTGGTGAAGGGAGTTCAGGTGAGCTAGCCCAGAGGGTATGAGAGGAGAGCTGGCCCTGATAGCTTGGACTCTTGAAAGCTATCCTGTCTCTTGATAGCTGCTGCAGATAGGAGTGATGACCCGGTCCCTCACATGGGCAAAGTAGGACAGCTGGCCCTGGTAGTGTGGGTGCAGGAATGTTTGTGAGTGGACCAACTCAGCTCCCACTTAGGCCCAGGACTTTGAGTTAGTTTATCCCATCATCTATCCCATCTATAAACTGCTATAACGTACCAGCAACTCACTCATTGTGATTATTATTTGCAAGTAAAGCTGTTTGCACAAAGGAATATACTCTATGACATACCATGAGGAACAGTGGTTTCCCTGGGAAGATACTGTGTTCTTTTTTTCTGTTTGGAGAAGCATGGTGCAAGGGTAGAAGGCAGATACAAAGAAAAAAGGAGATGCAGGGATTGGCATGAATGATGTGAAATTCCCAAAGAATCAATAAAAATTTAAAATTAAAAAACAAAAAAAGACAAAAAACAAAACAAACAAACAAACAAAAAAAAACCTGAGACATGGAGCTAAACAGAGAGTTCTGAAAGAGAAAAAGAGAGAGAAAAATGGCAAGACACATTTAAAATTGCTTGGTAACTTTAACCATTAAGGGAATGCAAATTAACACTACTTTTAGCTTTCATCTTACCCTAGAATAATGGCTGACAGTCGAACACCAGATGACTGAGTTAGAACAGTAAAATGGAGGAGATATTAGAGTACAATGTAAAGAGGAAGTATTGGGAGGGATACTTAATAATAAAGATCTTTGAAAATAAGACCAACTGTTCCTATGGATATGGGGAAAGGTGAACACTTATTTACTGTTGATTAGAGTGCAAAACTGGTACAGCCACTATGGAAAGCAGTGTAAATTTTAATCAAAGACCCAGAAATACATTGGCTGTGTGATCTAGCTACACCACTGCTGCACATATTACAAAAGGATTCTAAATCTGATGGTAAAGATGCCCGCTCACACCTGTTCATTGCTGTGCTATTTACAATAGTTAGGGAAAGAAAACGTCATAGACGTTCATCAACCGAGGAGATAATATATTATAGCATATTGAGGCTAAGCAAAATTACTCAACTTAAAAAGTAAATTATGAAAAATTTACATAAAGAGAAAAACAGGAATTAATTTTTAGTAAGTTAATGCAGAGCAAGAAAGAGACACGCTGCACGTTCTTCATTATATGTGAATGCTAGTTTTAATTCCTAAGAAACATGTTTAAATTGGAGAACCCTAACACAGAAGAAACTACTAAGAAACCATGTGGTGGGTATTTGAGGGAAGGGGAAGGAACACAAATGATATGAAAATAGATAGGCAAATAAAAGACAGCAAATGGTTAAATGGATGGGATATTGGAAGGCAGGGTAAAAGCAGGAGTATGGCTGTGATGGTTCGCATATCCTTGGCCCAGGGAGTGGCACTGTTAGGAGGTGTGGCTTTCTTGGAGGAAGTGTGTCACTGTGGGGTTGGGCTTGGAGACTCCCTGGGGATGTTCAGTCTGTTCCTGGCTCCCTTCGGGTGAAGAGGGTGAAGATGTAGAACTCAGCTCCTCCCACACCATGCCTGCCTGGATGCTGCGATGCTGCCATTCTCCTGCCTTGATGATTCTGAACTGAACCTCTGAACCTGTAAGCCAGTCCCAATTAAATGCTGTCCTTTATAAAACTTACATTGGTCATATTGTCTGTTCACAGCAATAAGACCCTAACTAAGACATTAGGGAAGAATAACTTAAAAAAAAAAAAAAAGACCTTTGAATAGGTTTACATTAACCAACTATTATAGAATCTTACTAAAATACATGCATATTGATTTAAATGGAGTTACCTCATAATAGGTTAGGGATCATCAAGGATGTTGTTTACACATACCATATACTATCAACAAACAAACAAACAAACAAAAAACCAAAAAAGACCCTAGTACCAAGTAGCACTTCTTAGCAATGTTTACCCTTCTTAGCACTGTTTGTCAGTAGAGTTCCAGAAAAATTTTCCCATCTAAGTACTACAAGCTAAACAGAGAGCTCCAAAAAAGACAAAGAGAGAAAGAAAAATGGTCAAGACACACTTTAAATTGCTTGATAGCTTTAGACATTAAGGGAATGCAAATTAAAACTACTTTTAGCTTTCATCTTACCCTAGAATAATGGCTGACAGTGGAAGCCAGATGATTGAGTTAGAACAGTAAAATGGACACTATTTGTTACTCTCCAGAAATGGAGGTGAAGCCCTATTGCTAAAAGTGCCACATATCAGAGTCACCAGATATGAAGAAATCTAGCTAGTTCCATGCCTGGAACTTTCATCTCTACTAGATGCCTTTCATAGTGCTGGAAGGTTCTGTGCATGGTGAAAAGTTATAAACAGTCCATGTATAAACTCAGTGAGCTATAAAATACTAACTGGCTTGGAGGGGCCTCCTCACTGGTGCAATAGAAGGATAAATTTTACCGGAGTAACTAGCCACTGTATGCTTTCATTTAAGGCAGCGTGCACCAGATGGAGTGCAGCTTTATACTGGAATCCAAAACCAGTATCTCACTTAGGTCAAACACTATAGAGGGGAACCTAATCCTATTATTCTGCTAAGTATATAGGTTAATAAACTGTTTCTAAATTCTTGTCTTTCGTTCCACAAATAGTGTATCTTTCAACTCTTTTCAGAGAAGAGTAGATGGAGATTAATATAAAGATTTGTCATCACGTATAAAATAAGAGTTGGGAAGCAGTCAGTACCAAATGAGATGTCTATCTCACATCACAGTCAGCAATGTTCATGGATTGTCATGGAGGAGACAGAAAGATTGTAAGAGTCAGAGATAGTGTATGTCTGCAGCAAAACAGTATTTGGCGGACATGGAATTTGCTTTGCATACATGAATCTACAGAGTTTGGGACTGTATGTGCAAGACTTGATATCCCTAATGTGGAGGAGGGTCTTATGAGGTCCAACACCTATTTGATAACATATGGCTAGCTGATAGCTGTTGGGTATGGAAACTCAGTTGTTTTCAACAATGTGGGCCCTGTGAGACTAACTCTGGTACAATAGATTGTCCTATTTATCCAGGACCATACATGGGAGGCTAAGTCACTCCAGTGAGTATTATAAAATAGAGAAAGGAGATATAGAGGCAAAGATAGGATGAGAGAGAGAGAGAGAGAGAGAGATGAGAGAGAGAGAGAGAGAGAGAGAGATTACTACACAAATGAGCAAGAGCGCCCATGAAATTTGGTTGCAGACATAGGAGAGAAGATGAAGTTTAGATAATGGAAATGGATTTGATTAAAACATATTATATGAATTTATGACTATTGAAGAAAAGGTTTAAACAAAGAAATACCTGTGCTTGGGAAGCATTTTTCTACATAAAAACAGGTAGAGGAGGATACATAAAATATAACTAGGAGATACATAAAATATAACTAGGAGAACCATATGATCTCATGTAATTAGAAATTCTCTTGAGTATTTAAGTATACATTTTCCTGACACCACTATTGATACTCTTATACCCAATATTATTATATTCCCTAACAAATTAGTGAACAGAGTACTAAAAATTCTAGTGATACTCTAAATTTATTAATTTGTACAGAAATAATCACTACTGTGCTACTACAGTCCAACTCAAAGACCACATATGTCACCTTCTGTTTATACAGAAAAGATCTAGAGTAACATCCTCCAATTGCATCTGCTTTTTGGCAAGATATAATTATGTGATTCTAAAGACAAATGGATCCTGACAGCCTTCAGGACAAATCTTAATATTCTGAATATTTTAGATGCTCATTAACCCAACTTAATGTTCAACATTTATCTCATTTTTTCAATTAATCTGCCATTTCAAATCCAGAAGATTCAGAATTACAGCAGCGAACAGCAGGATAACTCTGGTTAATTAAGACTGATTTTGTTTACTGTTTATTTTTATTCATTCAGCTTAAGGCAACTCTTCCTCATTTCCTTCATTATACCAATTGTGTATCTATAATGAGTGATTACACTAAAATTAGTTTTTATACATCCATGGCCACTAACCAAACTTTACTACACGTGGCTATGATACCCAAAGGTTGAAAAATATTTAATATATTTTATAGGCAAAATAAGCCTTATGATTTAATTGTTGAATGACATTGTTGTGGAAAAACTTAGCTAGTGTAAGTTCCTAATTGTTTTAGCTCAAAAGATTAAATAATTTTTCAAATAAACATATTCTAATATGTTTTATATTTCCCAGTGACTTAGTTCTACTAATTTTTCACATACTCACTCAGTGTTAGATTTTCTGACATAATCTGACTTTGAGGTTAATGTATCAACTTGGGTGAGATAAGTGGTACTTGGACAGCTAGTAAACTGTGTTTTGTGATATTGTTCTGCAGGTATTCACAGAGGGAAAAACATTTATACCTCCAGTTTAGTAAAGGTGATAGTGTTTGTCAGTACATGTGGCCATTCCCTACTGTATGCAGGTCCTGACTTGATAAAATATGCAAAGGACATTCAAACATCCTCCACAGTTTAAACTGGACCATTTATGTTCTCCTTCACTTGACATAAGTACTTAATTAAGGATCATGAACTTTCAAACAAGAGTTATGTCATCGTTCTAGTCCCAACAGTGTCGGTGCTCAGAGCTGTGATTCTGGATTAACATTTACACTATGGGCTCCTCGTCATTTCCTATGAGGAAATTATACCCTTGACCTTACTAGTTCTACAGTGTGTAGGTCAGAGATTCTCAATCTGTGGATCATGACCCCTTTGCGGTTGAATGACTCTTTCATAAGGATTTCATATCAGATATTGTATGGATCAGATAGTTACATTATGATTCATAATATTAGCAAAATTACAGTTAAGTATCAGTGAAATAATTTTATGGAATTCAACAGGAAGTACTGTACTAAAGGTTCTCAGCATTAGGAAGGTTGAAAACCTGTGGTATAGGTGAATGACTGTGTAATCTAATTACTGATAAACGTCTTCACAAATCTATGTATCTGTGCATATATATTTAAATTTGTTCACTAATACATGCCTGTATGTGTATGTTCAAAATACATATTCATTTCTTCATGGATATATTAATATGTATGAAATAATATTCATATATACATACTATTATTTTTCCTCAGTAGAGCACTGTCCAATACATGTATAGAGTAATTGTTATTAACAACTATAAAGTATATTCACAATACTGAAAATAAATGATTACTTTGTGTTTCTTGATTCCACACCAATTATATGTTAATATATTATGTATAAATAAGCATTTATGATATAAATTTACAATCAGATTAGAAAATATTTCTTTATGAAGTAGACCACTTGAACAAGCCCAAGAATTAAGTATTTTTCTCTTATTTTAATAAGAAATATATAGTAAATCTCTACCCAACTACTTAGCATTGACACATTGCAGAATTTAACCCTAGATATAAGCAACATAGTTTCTATGAGATCTAATGAAGTGAACTCTTCATTTGCAAATGAATAATTACTACGTGTAAAAGTATGAAGCAATGTGCATTTTCTATTTTATACTTTGTATTCTTGAATTTTTTTCTTAATATCCTTAACTTTGTTTTATTTTGGCACATGTGATGCATGAAGTGAGGACTTATTTTACTGCGGTACTGAACTAGAACTTTATTTTTATTTTCCTGTGTATATTACATTCTTTCATCTCATGTAATGTTACTTCTATTGTTACAGATGCTGGCATCTCACATGCTGAGTAAAATTTGACAGAGACAGAAAAGCTGAACAAACCAATTAGATTCTCTTAGTCTCTTACATGGGAAGGTCATACAAAATCTAGAGCAGGTTCCAACCTGTGCTCTACAGTTTGCAGGGAGTTCTTATGACATCCAAGCATAAATCATAGATAGAAAAGTATCAGACTCCTTAGTATTGATGGCCCTAAATCCTTCACGACTGAAGCTCCCAAATCCAGAGGCTTTTAGATATACGGCCTGAGCATCACAGGCTTATGGTTCCGAGCTCATAAAGTCACGGATTTGTTGCTCTGGGAGCTCCAGGCTGAAGCTGATCGCTCAGACGCAGAGCACCGCTGAACAGTGGCCAGAGTTAGGTCTCCAGAGCTTTGAGTCTCCAGGCCTGCAGTCCTTGGAGTCTCAGTCTCTCCCTTCTGATCTTCGTACAATCTGTGTATTTCATCCTCTCAGCCTCTATTTTTTCTTCAGCCTTCCGAATTCCTCCAACATCCTTCTAGTGGCTTCTTGTAGGTTCCATGCATGTCAACTCAAACTCTTCTTCCACATTGCCAGCAACATCTCAAGTTTTCTGGTTTTAGACTCACAGCTGATGATAACCTTTTGAACTTTTCTACTGAGTCCTTATTGCTGACACCCGTACTTGCTTTTTTGAAATTGACGTCAACTGCTTTAGCTATAAAAGAGAACGCTAGTAAGAAATGGCCATTTTAGAGACGCATTCACTTATGCCTGATGTTACAGCATAGGCATGTGTATTACTGCATGGAGGAAAAGCCTCCCAGACTCATGCAACAAAACAAAATGGTACCTTTATAGAGCAAGGAAAAGGACTGTGGCTAGTTTGTGTTCAAATTAAAATTCCATCTATCACAGTGTAGGTCCAAATCTACCAATCACAAGACTTTTATAAGGATTAATTTGAAGATTAGTATTGTGTTAGTCATTGGCTTTTTACTGATTCCCTAAAACTGATACTGATCGAAGTGAGCTACAGGGTCACCGTATCATTTCCAGTCCACCAATGCAAGTCTTCTTACTTCTGAGGAAGTAGAGTCTTTCTTGTCTGGTAAATTTTCCTGGAGCCATTTTGAACAAAGTCTGTGGATTAAACCACACTATGGTTAGAAGGTTACTTCCATCTGGTATATGCTTCCTGATAAATATCCTTGGAAGACTCAAGGTAGCCAGGTTGTCATAATGTCACTCAGCAGGTTCCTAATGGAAAACATTCTTAGTTTGACAGTATTCTGCCAAAGCAGTTGGGCACAAGGCAGTGTCTGGCAGCTGTCAATGAAAGGATCAAATTGAGTAGATTTCTAGCAGTAGATTAATTAAAGGAAACATAGATTTTAAAGTGAGCTTACAATAAGCATGTATAATTAACATTAACATTCTCGTCACAATTTAACAGTTCTTAACTCATAGCCAGACATTTTTAAGGAGAGTTGGTTCCTCTTTATTTATCTAATTCACAGAGTTTTCCATTCTCGAATTAGATAACTGTTTTTGAGATTTTTCTGATATCTAATACTCCTCTACTCTCAGTGTACACCATTTGGATGTTCTACAATTGAACATAAACCTGAAAATAATGAAGGTTAAAAAAGTTCCCAAACTTTAACAGCTCAGTCTCTTAATATTATCCAATAATTCCTTTGGATATTAGTTATAAATTGGGCCCTGAGATGATTCACAGTGTCTGTCTAATTAAGCTGTAAACCAGAGGTTCCTAGAGTCCTCACCCCAGCAACTCCATTTTAATAATTTGACAGAAAAATTGCCAAAGCATAGGGAATGGGTTTGGTTCCTATTCTGAATATTTTGTAAGGAATTTTTTTTGGCACTTCTGTAACTTTATTTGACATTCAGCAGTTAGTACTCATCCACAATTGACCGTCTGTAGATTTTTGAGTGTGGTAACAGGCACGGAAGTTACCAGTGTGTAGAGCTTGTTTGGTGAATCCTCATCCTCATTATGCTTTCTGGATAATCGTACTCGGATGCGGTACGGAACATTCCTTATTCCCTTGGCCCAGACAGCTTTATTGAGCCTGGTGTCTATGCGCACATCTGGAGTCCCCATCTCCTTCATGGCAAATTTCCAAATTTCTTTGAGTGCTCGAGGAGCATGCTTCTTGAAGCCCACTCCATGGATGCGCTTGTGAATGTTAATGTGTATTCTCAGGTCACCACCTCATTGATGGCAGAACGGCCCTTCTTCTCGCCTCCCTTCTTTGTGGGAGCCATTCTGCAGGGCCCAAGTTGGAAAGGAAGGGCCCGAGGGATTGCGGGAGGAATTTTTAAATGTATAAATGAGCATTTACATGAAGAAACACATATAGCCATTTTCGCAGTCACAAGTATGTGAATTTCTCCTCTTCTGAATTTGAGTAAGTTACTGTGTTAGTTGTACACATGCATCTGGGACAAAATCCTTAATTAAAGCAATGTAAGGAAAGAAGTGTTTACTTTGGCCTAAGTTAGAAGGGAAAGTCATGATGACAGAGAGGTAACAGGTAAGAGTGTGTAGCTTCTGGTCAACATGCATCCTTTCATGAAGGGGAGGGGGAGAGAGAGAGAGAGAGAGAGAGAGAGAGAGAGAGAGAGAGAGAGAGAGAGAGAGAGAGAGAGAGAGAGAGAGAGAAACAGAGATAAAGAGACACAGAGACACACACACACACAAAACAGACAGAGACAGATAGAGAGATAAAAACTCCCTTTCCCCATTTCATTGCACCTAGAACCTTGGCCCATTCTGTCATTCTGTCCACATATAGAATGAGTCTTCTGACTCCAGACAACCTAATTGAGAAAATTTTAACATTCAGAATCTAGTCTTTTAGGTGATGTGAAATTCAAGACTCAAGTCAATCACTTTACAGTGAGCTCCTACATAAAAATTCATGAAGTTCCAACATACAATAGCACAGAAAATTTTCTTATTCTAAAGGCAAAGAAATGAGGCATAAGAATGATTGCTTGGGACTTTCCTGCCTGCACCTTCTGCCTGAGCAGAATATCAGAGTGTCTGCTCCTCTGAAGATCCCGTAGTCTGAAGGCTCCCCAGGAGGTCTGCTACAGCCAGGGCTAGAGGTAAGGGACCCTCTCCGCTAACTGCAGCAGCTGAGAATCATAAGGACCCCAGCAGACTTGAAACCCATTTTTACCCCCACCCCCTACATGAATTCCACTCACTTCCTCTCTGTGCCTTCTGCTTGAGAAGACCATCAGCATGTCTGCTCCTCTGAAGACCCCACAATCTGAAGGCCCCCCCAGGAGGTCTTCTACATCAAGAGTCACAGGCAGGAGTCTAGCATGACTGCCCTGGGAGACCCAATTAGCAGCTGACTGAAACAAAACCCGATACTTGCACCCAGCCAATGATCTGATGTACTCCTGTGGTTGAATTAGGGAAAGGCGGAAAGAAGCTGAGGAGGACGAGGGCAACCCCATAGGAAGACCAGCAGTCTTAACAAACCTGGATGTCTGAGATCGCTCAAACACTAAGCCATCAACCTGACAGCTTACACTGGCTGATCCAAGGACCCTGACACAGAGGACCGCTTGGATTGGCCTCAATGAGAGAAGATACACCTAGCCCTTGAGAGACTTGTGGCCCCAGGGAATGGGGAGGTGTGGAGGGGTGTGGGGGTGTGGGGATATCCTCTTGGAGATGGGGGAGGAGAAATGGGATGAGGTACTGTTGGAGGGCAGAACACAAGGGGGTTAATGACTGGACTGTAAAAAAAATAAAGATAATAAAAAAAAAAAAAGGGTGATTGCTTGGGTTGAAAAAAAAACCTGAAACCCAAGGCAAACAAAATCCCACAGTACTATGACCAGCCTCTGGGGTTCATTTTGGAATTATCTGGGCTCCAAAGAGCTTGGGTAGTCTCATCTAGCTCAGTCATCAATAGTGTATGTAACTTCTCTTCAGATTTCTCTATCTTGCTCACTATCTTTTCTTGGAGGATGGACGTCCTATGTTCTGGACATCTCCAACATATGGAGGATTTCACTAAAATTTAAATTTCTCCTTTAGAGCTTCATGACACAACCTATTAATGGAGTCTTTCATGGACTCTGCCCCTACTCCCCATTGCTTGAACTCAGAATTTCTCAAAACTGTCAATGAAGACAGCAAGAACTCTTTAATCTTTCTTTCATGTCTGTCAATTAGGTATCGTATGAATGACAATTCAAATTCTGTTGCTTGTTCCAGTTAGAGACTTACTCTCTTGAACCACAGTTACATTAGCTTGTTTCTTTCTGTAAGGATGACCAGGAAGAACTCTTTCTAGAGCTGGTTAATTTTATTCAGAAAACTCTTAGTTCAGGCTCTCTTCCTTTAAAAAATGTATTTTCACAAGTTGGAGACATTGAAGAGTAGAGTGTTGCTTTCTGGATGCTTTTTCTCCTGTTCTACTGAGTAGTAAGAAGTTTTTCAATAAGAATTATAAATGTCACTGCTCCCTAATCCTGGATAACTTTAAACTTGCTTTTGCTCTCTTCCTATTAAACTGTACTTTAAAATTTTTTCATCCCCAACTTCTACTTATATTCACTGTAGATCTGCATATATATGTGTAGATATCAATAGCTAGCCATAGCCAGAATGTACTCCTGTCTTGAAATTTTCTTCAACAAACAAATTAATCCACTACCTGTGTTTCTAACCTCCCAACTCCACTTATCAGTACATGGGCAGAATGCAGTCAGATTCTGTGCCAGAATATTACATGAATGGGCCTTTAGCCCAGTTCTTGACAGAAAACTTATTCTCCTTAGAAAATTCTTAAGCCAAGGCCTCATTTTATCTTCATTTCTCTCAGCATTCTGAACACCTGGCTTCTACCAAGGTGGCCAATTAAACTCTGCTTACAATATTAAAGAGGATTTTTACCCGAAAGTTCCAGATTATTTCACATACCTCAATGAAATCAGTTCCTAAAAGCTAAGGACAATGTAGTTAGACTCACCATGGCATTTTCTACAACTCCTTGATACCAGTTTTCTATATCAGATACACTGCTAGGACAAACTAACCTCAACAGGGTAACTAAGGAGGTCTTTGTCTTGTCTTACACTTTAAAAGGAAGTCCATCATAACAGCAGGAACATTAGGTTTCTGGTCAAACTATATCTATGACCAATAAGCATGAAGAGGTTAAAGTGTGTGTTCATCTACCTTTTCTCATTTCTTAATGAAGACTATGACAAGGTCGGTGTCTGTCTTTCCATCTCAATTCACATTCTCCAGATAAGCCCCCACAGTCATATGTATAGGCTTGTCTTATCTAGATTCTACTTCATTAGCAGTCCAAAAGAGTTTGCCTTCTACATGATTCTACAGCATACTTCCAGATTAACAACCACTGTTACCAGTCACAGCCGTCACCGTGGATTTTTAGTAAACCACACATGCTTTCATTTTATAGGAATTGTTGGTTGACTAATTTGTTATTGTGTTTCTCCAATACATTACTTCTCTTTTGAGATTACAGGGTTTGGATCAGTATATTGACCATGTAACTCGTGACTTTGGCAAACAGCTCTCTTGGTTTTATGAAAGTCACCTTATTGATATAATGTCATCAGTACTTTAAAAAAGGGTGTTATAGCTAAAAGATATTCATTTCATCTAAATATTCCTAAGTTCTTTCATGAATTCAGACGTAGTTAAAATATTAAACTTTATATTCTCACCACTGCTGTCATTTAGGAAGTTGCACAGGCTTAGAAAGGGCTTTTTCAAGAACCATACATGAATACCTAATGTAGACTGCTTTTCTACTCAGAGACTGAAATGTTTGTTCACTTGGTAGCACTACTGAGAAGTTGTGGAAGCTTTAAGAACTAGAGTCGAGTTGGACAGAGCCAGAGAGATTATTTTTTAAATGGTTGTAATTCTCTCTCTCTCTCTCTCTCTCTCTCTCTCTCTCTCTCTCTCTCTGTCTCTCTCTTCCTGTGGGTCTCTCTCTCTTAATTGTTTTTCAGTGTTCAGCATACAATTAAGTGTAATATATTTCTTAAAATGTTATCTTATTTAGCCAGTGATTAATCATAAGTCCTTAAAATGTGACATAGTCCATGTAGACTCACATTCATAGCAATTGAGGTAAATTGTGAATTGTCATAGTTTGCAACAGTTTTACACATAGGGACTGTAACTTTATGAAAGTAGTATAATCAAACTGAGAAGTCACAAATTCCTTATTACATTGAGTTCAGTCTAGTTTTAGTTCTTTGATTATGCACAGTTTGTTTTTCAGTGTTATAACTGGAAGCCATCATGCACAGGTGTCATTAACGATCACATCTTGATAATGATCAAAGACTGAGGAGTAGAAAATGTGAAAGACAGTACATTAAGTTTTTGAGTACAACATAACCACTAAACAGATGCAACATAATGAGTTATAACCTAAAGAATTTTTTCTATGTTGATATGGATTAATAAGGGACACTACCAATTGTCCAGAGAAACTTGTTAATAATTTTCTAGACTGCTCAGTAGCAATATTGAATAAAGAGAATGCAACCAGAGAGATTTTACCTGGACAGTAGGGTTCAAACAATTCTACACACTTTCAGCTTCCTTTGTATTAGTTATTCAAGTATGGGTCTAGAAATGTCGCTTAGTTGCTATGAAACTTCCCTTTCAGGAGTGAAAGTCTACATTGGGTTCATTGGGATTACAAAATTGGACATGATACCACATGCCTTTTATTTTATGGTTCAATGAGCTCAAAATCTCAAATATAAGGTCAGAGATAGAAATAGAGATAAAGATAGAGAGATAGAGAGATAGATAGATAGAGAGAGATAGAGAGAGAGATAATAGATGATAGAGAGATGATAGATAGATAGATAGATAGATAGATAGATAGATAGATAGATAGACTGACTGACGGGCAGACAGATAGATCAAACAATAAGCTAGAGAATGGGGATCAAGAACCATCCTATCCTAATACCCAGGCTTTGAAGCTTAGAGAAGAGTAAAAGAAACACTTTCTTTTAAAAATGTTTTACATTTTGACCACTGCTGCCCATAGACATTGGAGGCGTGGGATCACACAAATCTGTTCTCAGAGGTTGTTAAAATAGATACTGTGAACTGGACTTGGGTTGCATGCAAAAGCAGTTTGCATTCTTAACAACTTATCCATCTATCCAGCTGCAAGAATATATTGAGGAAGACAAAGGTAAAAGTGAACTTTCTGTGGGCCAAGATGTTGGATTGTGAATTGTCGGCGCCAGCACCGACACGGTACCGAGAATCGGATGAAAGCCTGCGGTATGAAAGAAACACACACACACACACAGGTTATCGTGTCAAGCCAGGAGAGGAAGAAACAGACAAACACACAAACACAAACACACAGAAAAAAAGACAAAGAGAGAGAGAGAGAGAAAGAAAGAGAAGGAGAGAGAGAAAGAGAGAGGAAGAGGAAGAGCGGAAGAGAGTCAGAGAGAGAGAGGAAGGAGGAGAGCAGAAGAGTCTCCTGTAGGTTTATTCACCACTTATATACCCAAGTTCTCCAGGTAGAAAATATCTGGAGAGCACAGTGGGAAAACCTGGCTCATGACTTCGGTAACAAAAGACCGACTAGAGATCTGAATTAATTAGGGAGAAATCCGAGAGAAGACCAGCCTAAATCTCAAGGATAAAGGCTGAGGAAGCAAAAGACAGAAGTAAATTGACCATCACCCAGGTGTGGACCAGGTATGTCAGTTCCACATGCATCAGCCTGGCTCAGCAGAGGTCATGCAGTGGAGACACCAGGGTGTTACTACTTGGTCTTTTCTTCCTGTGCCATAAATACATGGGAGAGGCTCTTAGAGGAGTATGTGTGGCCAAGAATCACGTAGCCACTTGAGTTAAACAGTCAAAAAATGGCCAGGCCCAAATCCAATATGGCTCACTACAGTGAATAAGGTATTGTGTTCTTTGGCAGAGGTTGAGTGGTAATTTTCATCGTATAGTCGTCAAAAGTACAAGAAACATCTGTTTAGGCAGTTTTAACAGAGATTCCATGAATGAGTGGATAATGATGGTTCCAGGACCTATGGATTTTTCATGAAAATTTCATTGTGAAGTGTAGAATAGCTCCCTATAAATTTGTTGTTAAGGAAGCACAGTGTGCCCCGGCTCCCTCATCTCCAATCATTGTGATGGTTACCATTACTCTTGGCTGCTTACCAAAGGTAAAACCTTATTTTTTAAGTCATAGCACACAAGTCCCAGGTATAAGTTATGCCTTTACAAATTGTTAGTGGGGTCACATAGACCACTTCTCCTGAAGGGATACAAGATACTGCTGTTGCTTATGGTCATCTTCCAGAATGTGGCAGTAAGATCCTATGCTGAACACCAAGTTCTAGTGTCAGAAGACATGGAAAAGTCAAGCTGGTGTTATCCTCACTCACACTAGCTAGCTGTCCATGTGCCAGAAACTTCTACTAGGAAAGAAGCATCAACAGAGTTTCATTCAGCTGCATACACCATCCAAAAATGACTATCCTGAAAAGCTGTACTGAATGGTACAATAGCTTTAGGAAGGTATACAAGTAGGTGGATACTATCTGACTGGGCTTAGATCCCACTCTACAGTCTTGCACCATTAACTGGTCCAAAGTCCATGGCTACCAAAACTATGTGAGAACCTAACTCCAGTATGATGCTAAATAGACATAGGAATAAACCACCCCTACACTGTACCTTTATACACAAGGGTCAGTGTGGCTCTCAACTCTTATGAGAGAAGTTTGTTTTCACAATAAATGGCAACTTATACTCAAACTCACAACTGGCTAATATGTGGAGAATAAAAGCCTGGATCGTTCAGTTCTAAATGGAACTTCTGTAACATACCTTCTCTCTTCAAGGCCCAGTGATTATTGTGAGGGAGAAAAATATCGTAGGGGACACGGGTAGTTGAAATCTTCAAAACATTATTTGCTGAACACAACAGTCACTGCACTCAAAAACTCACAAAGGCTGTGCTATACAGATAAGATCTTTCTCAAACAAGTTGAAATAAGCTAAAATTCTGGCATTGATTGGGGACTAAAAAACAAAAAACAAAACAAAACAAAACCCACCCATAGGAGATGAGCTATTGGCAACTAATGCTGGTGGCAAATCCAAAGTCAGTGTTCGTCATGGATGTGGTTTTTGTGAAGCTACACATGCTCTTATAGATGATCCTGTAATCACGCATACATAGGCAGTAGACTCAGTGGATTTAAAGACAAATCACATTAACTTGGTAGGTGATGGTACTCAGAGACTAGGGATGAATTAGAGAGGGGTGGCTGAATGGGATGAATTTGATCAAAATTTGTTGTGTGTAGGTATGAAATTCTAAAACAGTAACATTTAAATCCAAACTCCTAGTTCAGGAAACAATTCAGAATATGAATATTACATTGACAATTTAGGTTGCACTAGTCCTTCCAAATGCCACATAATTATTAAAACTTGAAAGTAAATGAGTTTAAATAAACTGTGTGAGACTCCTCAACAATTAATTCAATATATTGGTCTAAAGAAATGTGAATATGGAAAAGTTGTTTACAATCAGTCAATCAATCAATCAATCAATCAATAACATTCTAGTCATGCTATTAGGAAAAGGAATAAGGAGGAAACCATGTACATGCTTCACATTATCACTCACTTGAGAATAAGTAATTCTCATATTATTAGGCATGTAAATTTAAATAAATGTTCCCTCTCTTTCAAATTCTGACTAGAGATTGCATTATGTAAAACACTGAGCAAAGTTTATTACAGGTGACACATTTTTAGAGAAAAGTGGAAAACTGCATGCAATGTAACTATACAAATGTGAAAAATGTTATAAATGTAATATATATTCAAGTAGAAGGCCATTTTTGAGTTGTAGATGAATTAGACTCTTCCAGTTCTCACATAATGTCCTATTATATCTCCATAATGTCATGGATGTTCCTAACCACAATTATTTAATTGACTTTTCATAATTACAGCTTGTAATGCAGCTGTATTATTAAAAGACTTTTCTATTTGAAATATTTAATTCAAAATGTTATGTGAAATCTGTTTGGTTTCTACTCTAATGGACATTATATCTACATCTAGCATTTCTCTATAGTGAGCCCTGACACCTTCTCTCATTTGAATGATGTGATTAGCTGTTTTAAATGAGGTAAATGTTCTTCAAAGCATTATAAATTACACTTAAGTATCTAGTAATGTATTTAAATGGGCAACACACCAACAATGTCTTGGGGAATCAATAATGAAGCTTAATTCAATCTACTGCAGCTCTGCCTCCTAGTACAGCATTTAAAAATTTAACAGTATTTAAACTGTTGAGAAATTCTTCAGCCTTTTTAGTAGTTGTTTTTAAAGCTACCATTTCCCTCCTCGTGTAAGCATTTCAACGTTCATTGTACTTTTTCATTCTTTGGACACCTACCTTAGCCCATCATTTATTACTGAAGGCCCTGGAAGAATTAGGGTCACTCCTCAAATGGAGCTACAGAGAACACTTTAGGTAGAATCAGGGTTCACCCTTAATGGTTCCAGAAATCAATTATATCAAAGAAGAGAAAACATTGTGTTCCAGGGTGTAAATAAGTAAATGGAAGCAGCACAGAGGCAAGCAAGGTGAATGTCAATCTTGTCTTCTCTCCAACTGACAGTTTCAGTTGACATTGTATTCACTTTTGTCACTACATCAAATGAGATTTGAAAACAACAAATTAGACCCCTAAAGTCTATGAATTTATATTCCTGCCATTGAGTTAGCCATCAATTATATAAATGACAGCATGTAGGGTTTCTTGACAAATAGTAATATAGTAGGGTACACTAGAGAAGCATCGATGTTTGCAAGTTCTCACACTTATTTGACACACAGAATTTAAATGTTGTAATGTTTTTAGAGAAAAAAATCCATTTTTGTTTTGAAAACAATTTCATATGTACCTTTTTACATTGGTGCATGTTTATATCTGCCAACACTGTTATCTATCAACTACCTATTGCTCTCTATCACCTGATTATTAATCATCTACCCTTTTTTGTCAAATAATCTATGAATTTTTATTTGATTTTTATTATAAATAGGTTTTAAAAATAGATCCTAACCACTTTCATATGTGCTCAAATCCATACCCCTGTCTCTTGTACACACACATTAGAATAAAAACAAGCATCTAAAATAAGAAAATAAAATAGAAATAAAAATCTAATTATTGTTTCAGTGAACCTGAATAGAACTACCCTTACTTATAATTTCTGAAAAGTTAAAGTAGCTTATTATTTTCCCAGCATAATTTTGAGCTTCTTAACTTAGAAATTTCTATGCATAGAATTTACCTCAGCTACTCCCTAATTACCACAAACATAGGGAGTTCACAGTTTTCTCAAACCTTATTTTTTTTCCATTTTTCTGACGCTGGTTATATGTGAAAAAAGAGAAAGTGACTTCAAATATGTTGAAATAAAAATGTAACTTTTCATATTCAATATGTTGTGTGTTTCACTATTAATTTTAAGAATCTTTTTAATTCAATGTTACTCTTATGAGACGTCAGCTCCTATACACATTTCAAAATTATACAGATTGCAGAATTGTTTGTGCAAATAAAGATGATATATAAACAAAAATATTTTGTTGGTTAAAAATAAAGGGTAACACCCTATTAGCAAATGTCCAGATTGTGTTGTGTAGACAGTACTAAAGAAATGCTTTGCTGGCACCTTATCAAGATGGACTTCTGGGGATGATCATCTAGGAAATTAGGTGGCTTTTAAATGGAAAGTCATGTTCATCTTGAAATTTGAGATTTTTACTTGGTTACATTTTCAGAACAAAAACAATATAATTTAAAAGATAAGAATACTATTTAAGCAGGGATAATGCTACGAACTCATAGACATTACCAAACAAAGTTAACTATCAATGGCATGTTAATACAAATTAACTTCTTTATGTTCTCTTACTTGGTATTTATTTTTGACAGTAATAATTTCATCTTTTAAATCATTTAAAATAATCATGTAGATTTGCCATTTTTAAACTAGTCAATTCAACCCAACATAGGAAAATTACTGTTAGCCACAGAAGACAAAAGAATGAAACAATGATATATTTAACATTTATATGGTTGTATTGGACAGATTTATATAGGAATAAAATATATTGTATGAAATACTAAGAAATTTGCAAACAGTACTATCAAAATGAATAGAGTGTGAAATGGGCTTTGAGTTGTAATTATTAAAGAGAAATGACTACTAAGCCAGATATTGATTAGTATAAATATAACTGTAAGCACATGTACAAACCCAACTTGGAGACTCTCTTTAGTATGTTTTAGCTTACTATTACAATATGTTTCAGCTATTACACTTACACAAAGGATTGTTACTCAACTATTAAAAAATAATGACTTCATGAAATTTGCAGGAAAATGGATGGAACTAGAAAGTATCATTCTGAGTGAGTAACCCATTCACAAAAAAAGACCCATGGTATGTGCTCTCTGATAAGTGGATATTAGCCCAAAAGCTTGGAATACCCATGATACAACTCATGGTCCATATGAAACTCAAGAAGGCCAAAGAGTGGATTCTTCAGTCCTACTCAGAAGGAGGAACAAAATAATCACCAGAGGTAGAGGAGGAGGGAAAAGGTGCCGTGGGCCGAATCAGGTGTGGAAAGAGATATGGGAAAAGTACAGAGGGTCAGGAAAATGAATGGAGGTGTGTAGTAATGGAGGATGGAGAACTGGGGGTAGCCACTAGAAAGTCCCAGATGCCAGGGACCCAAGAGGTTCCCAGGACCCAATAGGGAGGACATAAATTGAAATACCCAACAAAGGTGAAATAAAAACCTGGAGAGACCATATGCAGTGGATAGGCATGGGCCCCAGTTGAAAGATGAGGCCACCTACCCATTTCGGAACTTTTAACCAGAATTGTTCCTGTCACCTTCGGGTCCATCCCATATAGAGACACCAAACCTGACACTAGTGCTGAAGCCAAGAGGCACTTGCTGACAGGAGCCTGGTATAGCTGTCTGCAGAGAGGCTCTGCTGTCACCTTGCCATTACAGAGGTAGATGCTTACAGCCAACACTGGACTGAGCATTAGGACCCCATCGGAGGAGTTAGGAGAAGGACAGAAGGAGTTGAAGGGGATTGCAACCCCACAGGAAGAACAACTTCAATATCAACTCACTGGACCTCCACCCCCACGGTCTCCTCCCCGAGCTCCCAGGAACTAAACCACCAACCAAAGAGTACACATGGAGGGACCCATGGCTCCAGTTTCATATGTAGCAGAGGATGGCCTTATCTGGCATAAATAGGAGGAGAGGCCCTTGGTCTTATGGAGGCTCCATGCCCTAGCATAGGGGGATGCTCGAGTAGTGAGGTGGGAGAGGGTTGGGGATCACCCTCCTAGCAGCAAGGACAAGGGTAATGGGATTGGGGTTTTGTGGAGGGGAAACCTGGAATGGGGACAACATTTGAGATGTAAATAAATAAATTAATCAATAAACAAGTAATCAAAACAAAAACAAAAACAAGCCCCAAACTGCTCAATATGTTTCATATAAATATTGCGGTGAGAAAACTCAGAATAATAGACAATTAAGTAAATCGCTTTACTCCCAATAATTAATGAAGCAGAACTGTTATGTAACTCTTAATTCATACACATATATTATAGTATATTATATATATTAATTATATACAAGAAAGTGTAGCCTATAAATATATTATTATTAATTGATAAAAATTTGAAACATTTTCACAACAATCGCCTTCTCCTTTTGAAGATGTTTCAATCAGAAGAAATCATTATACAATATATAATACATATGTAACTCATGAATAATACAGATATGGAGTAACAATGCAATTCCTTCCTTATCTACATTCCTGTCTCAGTTACTATTTTATTACTGTGATTACACATTTGATCAAGGCAATTTTAAGAAGAATGAAGGAAGCATTTATTAGGGCCTGTAGTTCTAGACAGAGTGATTTCATGACCACCAGGACAGGAAACATGGCAGCAGGCAGCAGGCAGCAGGCAGCAGGCAGCAGGCAGCAGGCAGCAGGCAGAAGAAAGCACAAAGCAGAAAGCAGAAAGCAGAAAGCAGAAAGCAGAAAGCAGAAAGCAGAAAGCAGAAAGTAGGCAGCAGAAAGCAGAAAGTAGGCAGCAGAAAGAAGAAAGTAGGCAGCAGACAGCGGAAAGCAGAAAGCAGACAGCAGACAGCAGAAAGCAGAAAGCACAAAGCACAAAGCAGAAAGCAGAAAGCAGAAAGCAGGCAGCAAGCAGTAGGAAGCAGGCAGCAGGCAGAAGGTGGCAGGTTATGGGAATGGTATTAATGCAGTCTTTAAGAATTTAAATTTTGGTGCACAAGTAAGAGGAAGGAGAACTAAGTGAGAACCATTGGGGGTTTTGAATCCTCAAATCCCAGCCTTGTGACATTCTTACTGCTTCCTAATCGTTTTTAAATAATTCCTCTGACTGCAGACCAAGCATTGGAATATATCAACCTATGTGGACCATTCCCTTTCCAACAACCACACCTTTTGGTTATTTCTCAACTTCTAATATATTATTGATTTGAATAATTCCTGGTTTTCTGTGCATTATAAACATATTGAATTCAATGGACACAGGGATATACAAACTGCTATGTTTCTTGTCCTGGTGGTCATGAAATGACTCTCCCTAGAACTATAGGCCCTAATAAATGCTTCCTTCATTCTCAAACTTGCCTTGATCAATTATATATATACATATATACATGTACATATATATGCATATATATATATATAAAATGTGTGTGCATATATCTATGGTTAAATATATAGACAAATATATATATATAAAAGCCATAAGAAAAATGAAGCATATAATAATTTTTTATAACCTGGGCTTTAAATCTTAACAATAAATTTTGTGAGCTGTCCACATTTTTATACTATATTTTTCTCTTTTTAAAGAAATGTTCAAGCTAGTGCTGTATGGATTGAGTATAGTTTAATTAAATACATATTATCCATCATGTTAATAATTTTTATGTTATTTAGAATGAACCTACTTTTATTCCCCAGGTATAGTGGAAGAAAAATTGTAAACTTGATTGAAAGACCTATTTGTCTTTCAGAAGAGAAGATATAAAAAGAATCATTAAGCACAACACTTTCCATATCAGAAACTACTTTTGATTTTTAAAATTTGAGGTATTTTTTAGTATTTTATTTTATATATTTTATTTTATATTTAGTATTTTATTTTTATATTTTATATTTGCACCATCTATTTATATACTCAAAATACTTAGTTGAAAATTTTCTGTACATAAATAACACTCTTTGTAAAAGCAAGAACAGTAATGTGGGCCAGATATCTAATCAGATTAGAGATGCTACTCTAATAAAAGAAATATCTAAAATATGACAAAAATGTATATAACTAAATTAAATGTAATTTTGTTGCTTCTCCATATATGGTTTTAGGGCTGACCACTCTACATTGGACAGCCAATAACAGGGCTCATCCCTTGGACTACCAGTTTCAATCTTGTTTATACATCCATTTCAGGATATATCAGTTCACTGTGGAGTTATTAGCATTTTGCCTCTTAGAATATTCCTGTCCCCTTCTTCTGTAATGTTTCCTTAGCCATAGATGCACCAGCAGTAAGGTAGCTGTTTCAGTTTTAGCTGGGTTGCCTAAGATCTCCATACTATATTTCCCGTGGTTTCTGTGATCCCCTCCACTTGCTGTGAAACAAAGCATCCTTGATGGTAAGCAGCAGATTGTGGATAGTAAATCTAGGAATATAGATAGCAAGAATTTACAAATTACTCAACAAATAAAGAGTCAAGGACAAATGACTGAATGAAAAATGGGCAAAGAAACAAAATCTCACATATGCGTGCCACAAAAATTAAGTGACTGCCCTTCGAAAGGCTCAACATGCAGCTGAACGAGTTAGATGCAGATATTTACACTTAACCAATGAACAAAAACTGGTGACTCCTGTGGCTGAATTAGGGAAAAGCTGGAAGAAGCTGAGGAGGGTGACCCTGTATGACCAGCAGTCTCAATGAAGATGGACTGCCAAGATCTCTCAGATACTGGACCACCAACCAGACAGCATATACCAGCTGATATGAGGCCACCAACACATATACAGGAGAGGCCTGCCAGGTCTGGAATCAGTCAGAGAAAATGAACCTAACCTTTGAGAGACTTTGGGCTTCAAGGAGTGGGGAGGTCTGGTGGTGGTGGTGGGTGGGGGTGGGGGTGGGGGACATCCTTTTGGAGATGGGAAGTTGGTGGGGAGGTGTGAGATGTGGAACAGTTGGAGGGTGGACCAGGAGGGGACCTGTAAAAAGGAGCAAACAATAAAACAAAACCAACAAAACACAAAGCCAAAAATATGGGATTGAAAGAGAGCAATGTATATTATACTACTGTGTATAGAAAAATTTTAATCCAGCAACATGGCTGCTTGGGAAGGGGGTCACATGCAAAGACTTTCTAGGTCGGTGTGCTCTCTGGCAGGAGGCAGGCACGGCACGCACCTTTAATCCCAAACAATCAAGTTTAACTGAGGGCAGACAAGTGTTGAATTAGAGAGAAATGGGACAGAACGAGTCAGAGAAAGAATGCACCCAACTCTCATGAGAACAGACAGGAAAAAAGAGGCTACTTAGAGAACAACACACAAAAGAGAAGGGAAGAGAGAGGTGGCAGCTTTACCAAGACCGTTTTACAGAAAATGGTTGAATATGAAGACAGGACAAGCCGGAGAATAAGAAGGAGCCAGAAGATTATAATAAACTGTCAGGGTTAGTGTAAGGCCAAGCAGAAGAATTCAGTGGCTAGCCGAGAGAAGCCAGTTTGAATTAGTCAGCTTTGAGAGGCATTTTACGCCATAACCTCTGAGTTGAATCAGACAGCCAAAGTTCAGAAAGAACTTGGAAGGGTGAGCATATTCAGCAGTAAAGCTCTAAGATGACAGTTATATCTGGAGAATAAAAGTTACCTTGGCATCAGGGATGTGATATTATAATCTCAAGAAAAGAAATAATAAAAATGAACTAAGCATGTAAACGGTGAGTTCCTAATAGAAGAAATAAAATGACTATGCAATATCCCAAAATTTTCATCCTTCTTAGCAATGACAGACATTAAAATGAATGAGATTTTGCCATACCCCAGTCAACATGCCTAATACTGACAACTTACTGGGAATGCAAATTGGTACTGATAGACTGCACATACGTATGAAGAATCATTTAAAAAACTAAAGATAAATCTATCACGTGACCCAGCTATACCACTCCTTGTCATCAATCCAAAGGCCTCTGTTGCAGTAAATAAAAACTATGAAAATCACCAACCCATGCTATGGCTGACACCGGTGGGCCACATGGCATCTGTGGGGTATTTTTCTGTCAATCAGCAAAATGTCTCCCCACAGCTTGCTACGTTGCCAATTTCCATCCCAGGCTGCCACTGGCTACTCTCTGGACCCCGCGGTGATCTCACCACCATGGCTAGCCCCATCAGTGGCCATCTATCTAATTCCCAAGGCAGGTCGCTGCCACGCCAGTCCCATAGGAAGACTGCCTATCTCACTGCTCTCTCGCTATGGACTCTGCTCACGTCCCCAGCAAGCCGGTAAAATCAAAACTCAGTAAGCTTGTAATGTATCAGTCGGATTTATATCAGTCTCTTTATATTCATTCTCACTGCACAAAACATCCACACAATAAACTCAGAACTAATTGAGATTGATATCAACTGCCTACCCAGTTAAGAAAAATCGTATTCTAAAAATCCATCCCTCATGAAATATTCATAGCTACCTGTGACCACTTAAAGCTACACAGATCTGGGTCCTTCTTTCACTTCTCCCATCCTGGTTCTTCTTCTCCCCTCTCCTCTCTCTCTCATCTCCAAAACTCGGTGCCTGCCTTACTTTTTCACTGTCCAATCACAGGCCTTGCCTTATCTTGTGCGTGCCCTCACCTCATACAGACAACAATCCATAGGCCTCAAGATCCTACTTCACAGATAACTACTCTGCAATGTTTATGGCAGCTACATCCACCTTGCAGGTAATGGAAACAACCTAAATATCCTTCAATGGATGAACTGAAGATGAGCGTGTTTATTATTTAATTATTCAATTATTATTTAATTATTGTGAAATCATGAATTCTTCAGGTAAGGGGATAGACCTAGAAAAGGAGATACTGAATGAGATTAGAACGAGTTAATTTTATACCCAGCCACTTTGCTGAAGTTGTTTATCAGGCTTAGTCGTTCTCTGGTGGAATTTATGGGCACACTTAAGTGTACTATCATATCATCAGCAAATAGTGATATTTTAACTTCTTCCTTTCCAGTTTGTATCCCTTTGACCTCCTTTTGTTGTCTGGCTGTTCTGGGTAAGATTTCGAATACTATACTGAATAATTAGGGAGAGAGTGGACAGCCTGAACAGTCCCTGATTTTAGTTGTAATGCTTCAAGTTTCTCTCCATTTAGCTTAATGTTGGCTTCTGTTTTGCTGTATGTTTCTTTTACTATGTTTCAGTATGGGCCTTAAATTCCTGATCTTTCCAGGACTTTTATCATGAAGGGGTGTTGAATTGTGTCAAATGCTTTATAAGCATCTCATGAGATGATCATGAGGTTTTTTTCTTTGAGTTTGTTTATACAGTGGATTATGTTGATGAATTTCTAAATATTGAACCATCCGTGAATACCTGGGATGAAACCTACTTGATCATGATGGATGATTGTTTTGATGTGTTCTTGGATTTGTTTGGTGAGAACTGCGTTGAGTATTTTTGCATCAATATTTATAAGGGAAATTAGTCTGAAGTTCTCTTGCTTTTTTGGGTCTTCCTGTGGTTTAAAGATTTGTTTATTTCATGTCTTCAGGTACACTGTAGCTGTTGTCAGACACATCAGAAGAGGGCATTGGATCCCATTACAGAGGGCTGCGAGCCACCATGTGGTTGCTGGGAATTGAACTCAGGACCTCTAGAAGAGCAGTCAGTGCTCTTAACCACTGACCCATCTCTCCAGCCCACTTTGTGTAGTTTAAAATAAGTGTAATTGTGACTTCCTAGAAGGAATTGGTTACTGCTCCATCTGTTTCAATTTTGTGGATTAGTTTGGACAGTATTGGTGTGAGGTCTTCTATGAAGATATGACAGAATTCTGTGCTGAACCCATCTGTTGCTTGGGCTCTTTTTGGATGGGAGATTTTTAATAACTGCTTCTATTTCTTTAGGAGTTACAGAGTTGTTTAGATGCTTTATCTGTTCCTGATTTAATCTGGTACCTGGTATGTGTCTAGAAAAATGTCCATTTCCTCCAGATTTTCCAGTTTTGTTGAATATAGACTTTGGTAGTAGAATCTGATGACTTTTTAAATTTTCTCAGATTCTGATGTTATGTCTCCCTTTTCATTTCTGATTTTGTTAATTTGGATAATCTCTCTATGCCCTCTGGTTAGTCTGGCTAAGGGTTTTCTATCTTGTTGATTTTCTCAAAGAACCAGCTCCTGGGTTTTTTTTTTTTTTTTTTTTTTTTGATTCTTTGTATAGTCCTTTTTGTTTCTATTTGGTTGATTTCAGCCCTGAGTTTGCTTGTTTCTTGCCCTCTACTCCTCTTGGGTGTATTTGCTTCTTTTTTGTTCTAGAGCTTTTAGATGTGCTGTCAAGCTGCTAATGCATGCTCTCTCCAGTTACATTTTGGAGGCTCGCTCTCAGAGCTGAGTGTACTGCTTTCATTGTGTCCCATAGGTTTGAGTATACTGTGCCTTCATTTTCATTAAATTATAAAAAAAAGTCTTTTAGTTTTTCTTTATTTCTTCCGTGACAAAATTATCATTGAGTACAACATTGGTCAACTTCCATGTATATGTGGGCTTTCTGTCATTTTGTTGTTACTAAAGAACTGCCTTAGGCTGTGTTGCTCTGATAGGAGGCATAGGATTATTTTGGTCTTCTTGTATCTGTTGATACCTGTTTTGTGACCAATTATATGGTCAATCTTGCAGAAGTACCATGAAGTGCTGAGAAGGAGGTATATTCTTTTGTTTTAGGATGAAATGGTCTATAAATATCTGTTAAGTCCATTTGGTTCATAACTTCTGTTAGTTTCTCTCTGTCTCTGTTTAATTTCTGTTTCCATGGTCTTTACATTGATGAAAGTGGAGTGATGAAAACTACTACTATTATTGTTTGAGGTGCAATGCATTTTTTTTTAACTTTGTAAGGTTTATTTTATGAATGTAGGTGCCCTTGAATTTGGAGCATATATAATTTAGGACTGAGAATTCATCTTGGTGAATTTTTCCTTTGATGAATATGAAGTATTCTCCCTTATCTTTTTTGATAACTTTGATTGAAATTCAAATTATTCAATATTAGAATGGCTACTCCAGCTTATTTCTTTGGACCATTTGCTTGTAAAGTTGTTTTCCAGCCTTTTTCTCTGAGGTAGTGTCTGTCTTTGTCTCTGAGGTGTGTTTCTTGTATGCAGCACAATGCTGGGTCCTCTTTAGTTATTCACTCTGTTAGTCTATGTCTTTTTATTGGGGAATTGAATCCACTGATGTTAACAGATATTAAGGAATAGCAACTTTTTCCTGTTACTTTTATTATTAGAGGTGGAATTATGTTTGCCCATCGCTCTTCTTTTGGTTTCATTGCAAGGATATTACGTTCTTGCTTTTCCTAGGGTGTATTTTTCCTCCTTGTGTTGGAGTTTTCCATCTATTATCCTTTGTAGGCCTAGATTTGTAGAACGATATTACATTAATTTGCATTTTTCGTGTAATATCTTGGCTTCTCCATATATGTTAATTGAAAGTTTTGCTGGATATAGTAGCCTGGGCTGGCACTTTTCATCTCTTAGGGTCTGTGTGACATCTGCCCAGATTCTTCTGGCTTTCATAGTCTCTGGTGAGAAGTCTGGTGTAATTTTGGTAAGTCTGCCTTTATATGTTTCTTGACCTTTTTCCCTTACTGCTTTCAATATTCTTTATTTGTTTTGTGCGTTTGGTGTTTTACGTGACAGGAGGAATTTTGTTTCTGGTCCAATCTATTTGGAGTTCTGTAGGCTTCTTGTATATTTATGGGCATCTCTTTCTTTAGGTTAGGGAAGTTTTCTTCTGTAATTTTGTTGAAGATATTTACTGGCCCTTTAAGTTGGGAGTCTTCACTTTCTTCTATACTTACTATCCTTAGGTTTGATCTCATTCTGTTGTGGATTTCCTGGATGTTTTGGGCAAGGAGCTTTTTGCATTTTGCATTATCTTTAATCGTTTTGTAGATGTTTTGTATAGTATCTTCTGCCCCTGAGATTCTCTCTTCTATTTCTTGTATTCTGTATCTGATGCTTGCATCTGTGACTCCTGATCTCCTTTTTAGGATTTCTATCTCCAGGGTTGCCTCCCTTTGTGCTTTCTTTAGTGTTTCTATTTCCAATTTTATGTCCTAAATGGTTTTTTTCAATTCCTTCACCTGTTTATTTGTGTTTTCCTCTAATTCTTTAAGGGATTTTTGGTTTCCTCTTTAGGGGATTCTATTTATTTTATTTGTATTGTCCTGTATTTCTTTAAGGGAGTTATTTATGTACTTCTTAAAGTCCACTATCATCATTATAAGATGTGATTTTAAATCTAAATCTTGCTTTGCTGGTATGTTTGGATATCCAGTATTTACTTTGGTGGGAGAACTGGGCTCTGATGATCCCAAGTAGTCTTGGTTTCTCTTGCTTTTGTCCTGTTCTTGCCTCTCACCCTCAGGTTGTCTCTGGTGTTAGCTTGTCTTGCTGTCTCTGGCAGTGGCTTGACTCTCCTGTAGGCCTGTTTTCTTTCAGATGGATCTGGGAACAGAGTGCTGCTCCTGGGTTTATGTGATCTGAAGCCTCCAGGTAGGTTGCTTGGCGCAGAAGGGTTGGTCTTACCTCTGCTCTCAGTTACTCCTCTTGACTGGCTCTGGTCTTGTGCAGACGGAAACCTGAAGGGTCCCTCCTCTAACTGCTCCTAGGTCTCTGTGTCCAGGGGATACAGAGGGCACTAGGTGGTTCTATTTTGGGTCAGGAATGTGGGCAGAAAATAATTGTCTCCTCTGGGTCCTCAGGATTGTCTGTACTTCTGAGGGTCCAGTTCTCTCCCCAACAGAATTTAGGTGCAGGGAACTGTGTGACTGGTTGAGTTTAGTTCTGGGTGCAGGCAAAAGCCACAAGGTTCCTGCCACTGTCTAATTCTATATTCCTGTATTCAGAGGCCACTATGCAGTTTCCTTTTGTTTCAGGCATGTGAGAAGTGAGCAGAAGTGGCAGTCTGCCATGAGGTCTCAGGATTGTACGCACTTCTGAGAGTTCAGCTCTCTGCCCCACTTTATTTGGGTGCAGTGAGCTGTGGGGTGGGATCTGTACAGTTCAGGGCAGAACCAGAAACCGAAAGTTTCCTGTCCCAGAAGACTTCTGCCTTTGTGTGTCCTGAGGCTAACAAGCAGGTCACCTGGAGCAGGAAAGTTCTCAGGTGTGTAGGTGCTCTTGGTGACTGGCTTACAGCTCTTGGAACAGGCAGAAACCCAAAGGGTACTGCCCCTGACTGTTCCCTGATTTTTAACTTTTTTTTGTTATAAAAATCTAATTACTTCTAGTAAGTAAATGGTAGGGTGTCAATTTTTCTACCATTATTTCCTGGAAAAAATAGACTTTCTCCACCAAATGTAACTAACAATTTTGTTAGTCAGATTTCTATAATTGTTACAAATTACCTGAGAGAAATGAGTTGCAGAGAAAAGGCTAATTTTTGTTTATGTTGTAGAGTCAGTCATTTGACCATGGCTGACTGACTTCATTTTTAATATCTGCAAGAAGATAGACTGATGGGGTAAAGAACAAAAAGCTAAAAGGGGGATTTGAGCAGAAGATAATGCTTGGGAAAAATGCATTTTCTATTGCAAGGTTACAATGAACTGCATTCTCTATCTAGACTCTACATCTAAATAGCTTGTTCAGTTCAAAACCTTCACTACATTAATTTGTGAATAAAGTGAACTCCTTCATTCACCAGCATTTTCACTCTATCAATAATGGGTAGACTTCTAAAATTTCTGCTTCATAACATTTTGTTATTTCAAGGAATATGATTCGTTCTGAGTCTTTTTAATTATATTCTCATCTCACTTTCTCTCACCTTCCATTATATATATGTGTGTGTGTGTGTGTGTGTGTGTGTGTGTGTGTGTTGTATGTATATATGTATATATATATAAATAAATATATATATATATATATAATAGTTATATAATGTCCTTTCCCTTTTTCCCTTTCTCCAGTAAACCTTTTCCATGAACACCATTTTCTCATATTTTTTAACATGTTTTTTGTTGCAGTTTTCTTTAGTAAGTGTTGGAAAAGAAGAGATTTTTAACAGTATGACACAATTTTAGTTGAGATAAAGAAAATTGAAATTTCGTATTGCTTTTTACTTGTTTTGCTGTATTCAATCAGTGTCTTCTTAATTGCCATAACATTTGGGGTTTAGGACCTTTTATATTTTTCTTTGGTATTACCCTCTTTTCTTTTTACTTATTTATATTTATTTTCTTTTTTCTTTTTTTCGTTTTGTTCTTTAAGCTTTTTGTACAGTCCAGTCTTTATCCCACTATGAGGTCTGCCCTCTGATTGTTCTTTATCCCATGCTTCTTTCCCCCTACCCTGACTTCAAGAGGATGTTCTCACATCACTTCTACCCCAACTCCATCAGGCCTCCCCACTCCCTGGGGCCTCAAGTCTCTTCATGGGTTAGGTGCATCTTCTCTCACTGAGACCAGACCAGAAAGGCTTCTGCTGTATATGTGTCAGGGGACTCATGTCCACTGGGCTATACTGCCTGGTCGGTAGCTCAGTGTCTGAGAGAACTCCGAGGTCCAGGTTAGTTGAGACTGCTGGTCCTCCTACAGGGCTGCCTTCCTCCTCAGCTTCTTCCAGCTTTTCCCTAATTCAATCACAGAGCATTCCAGCTTCTGTCTATTGGTTGAGTTTAAGTATCTGCATCTGACTCTTACAGCTGCTTTTTTGGTACTTTAGGAGGGCAGTCATGCTAGACTTCTGTTTTTATGCCCACTATAGCATCAGTAATAATGTCAGGCCTTGGGACTTCCCTTTGAGATGGATCCAAGTATGGGGCTGTCACTGGACCTCCTTTCCCTCAGGCACTTCTCCATGTTAGTCCCTTCAGTTCATTCCGACAGGAACAAGTCAGAGTTTTTGACTGTGGAATGACAACCCCATCCCTCTACTGGATGTCCTGTCTTTCTACTGGAGGTGGACTCTACGAGTTCCCTCTCCCCATTCTATAGCATGCCATCTTTGGTCCCTCCCTTTAGTTCTGAGAGTCACTTCCCACCTCTCTGGTACATTCTATAGGGTCACCCCAACTCTTACCCCCATGAGGTTGTCTGTTTCCATTCTTTCTGCTGGTATTTAGGGTTTTAGTCCTACCCCCCAATATCCGATCATGTTCCCTTTTCCACTCCCTGTCCCCTTTCCTATTCAAGTCCCTCCACTCTCTCCCCCTTTTGATTGCTTTCTTCTTTCTCCCAAGTAGAATTGAGGCACTTCAACTTGTTAACCTTCTTGAGTTCTGTGGATTGTGTCTTGGGTATTCTGTACTCTTTTGGCTAATATCAGTTTATTAGTGAGAACATACCATGAATGTCCTTTTGTGTCTTAGTTACCTCACTGAGGATGATATTTTCTAGTTCCACCCATTTGCCTGCAAAACTCTGGATGTCCTCGTTCTTAATAGCTGATTAGTATTCTACTCTGTAAATGAACACCATTTTCTGTATCCATTCTTCCGTTGAGGTACATTTGAGTTTTTTCCAGCTTCTGGCTAGCACAAATAAGGAGACTGTGAACATAGTGAAACAGGGGCCCCTGTGGTATAGTGGAGTACCTTTTGGGTATATGCCCAAGAGTCATATAGCTGGTTCTCCAGGTAGTGCAAAGTCCAATTTTCTTAGGAACCTCCAGATTGATTTCCAGAGTGATTGTACCAGTTAGCAATCCCACCAACAATGGAGGAGTGTTCATCTTTCCCACATCCTCACCAGCATCTGCTTTCACCTGAGTTTTTGGTCTTAGTCATTCTGATTTGTGTAAGGTGAAATCTCAGCGTCATTTTGATTTGGTTTTCCCTGATCACTAAAGACTTTGAACATTTCATTAAGTGCTTTTCAGCCATTTTGAGATTGCTCTGTTGTGAATTTTATCTTTAGTTTTATACCCTATTTTTGATTGATAATGTTAATATCCAAAATATATAAAATACTCAAGAATGTAACCATCCAAAAACCTCTTTTAATTTAATGGTTTAATTATCATTATCTTTATTTTGAAATTTTTGTGTACTATACATTGTTTCTTTAGTATACAATATAAATTAGCTGAGAGCTTCAAACTATTTTCTTGCAAAATGCTCACATTTAATAAGCATTATCATCTAATTTCAAAATTTTTCTCTTATTTAAAAATAACTTTCAAAATTTCCTCTCACAGTTTAGAATAGCTAGAGCATGGCTGAAAAAATTAGTTACAGAAAATTCTTTTTTCCCAGAAGGAAATTAGCACTTTATTATTTCTTAAAATAATTGTTCTCTAATATATTTACTTACTTTATTCTTAATTTCTATATATTTCTGTTTTCTTGCTGTTTTGGAAGTACAAGCATTCAAAGATGCAGACCTTACTATTTGATTGATTTTCTAAACTCAGAAAAGCTTTGCTGTTATTTTTGTCTTTCCAAAAACTATATTTATATTAAAAAAATAGGAATTTAAACTATTCCCATTCTGTTTATGGGAAGTACAACACTTTTTTTTAACTGCTGTTTTATATTTAACTGGAATAGTTATTTCTAAATTAGATAAGACAAAATTCATTTATTAAATATTAAAAATTCTTAAGTTAAGTAAAACTTTGAGGGCAGATATTCCTAAATGAAGATAATCTTAAGCTAACTCTATTTGAAAAACTTCCCTACCTTATAAACCATAAACTTTAGTCAAGGGCCATGGCTAATAATTTCAGTTAACAGGAAGGAATCTACAAATTTTTTGGTAATCCCAAAAGGATAAGGAGACAAAAAACAAAGAGAAAAGAGAAAAACCAACATACAGAAAATGAAAGAAGGAAAGGAAGGAAGGAAGAAAGAACTTTAATTTATGGTGCCATTGTTGCCAGAAATTGGAAGAAACCAATGTGCTACTAAGAATAATGTGCAAAAATTCCATCAAAAATCTTTCCAATTTTCTTTGAGACACACAGTGAATACTTGGATCACAAAAATAAGGACACTAAAACCCCAGGCAGTAAGCTGCAGAAGGGAGAAGGTATTCTTCCCAGTCTCAGGAGACTCTGTGATAAGCCAAGAACACCACAACAGGGATATAGTAGATGTAGCAAGGGGGTAAAGTCTTTATGAGCAGCTCAGGGTTCTATAAGGGATCTTTGAAGAGCTACATTGAAGCGCAGAGGGCACAAAGCTGAACTTGGTCTCACCAAACTCTGATGAATCTTCACGTTCTGAACACAGTGCCTTGTTGGGGGCACATTCTAATTTTCAGTGGTGGAAGGGGGATCAGGATTCATTAGGTGATAACAATATCATACACAGCCTTTTAAGTAAATGTTATTATAATAGTGACTGAAAATTAGATGCATCCCAAAACAGATTTGTGAATTACAATTTAAAAGTTTAGTTATAAACCTTACAGTAACTCTGTAAAATTCAATAACACCAATGCAGCCATTAGAAAAGCAAGCAAATCCCATCTGAGAAATAAAATCTAAAGTATCTGACAAAGACTATACAAAGAAGAAAATTCATCAATAACCAAGATTTATGAGAAATCATAACAAGGAAAAATAACTTACGGAAACAGGCATGGTGAGCAAATATGTTATGAAGTGGTTTCCCAGGCAGAAACATAATATAAAAAAATAAAAATCTCAACCACACTAAGGGTTCATCACTAATGTGACTCATCAACAAGAAACAGGGTATTTTATAATTTTACATGTGTCTAACTGAGAGGTCTTCATTAGAGTTTACTATTACCCCTGTAATTGTTACAGAACATTTCCACCAATTAGTAGTTTCAACGATGGAGTCATGCTGAACCCAATACTAGAATTCATGGAGAAAGAGCAGATGTTTCTCAGAAACATCTGGAAAGTTTTCCAGAGACAAAGAAAATTGTAGACAGCATTTTAAGTCATGGGAAGTCAGCTTTGCAAACTCAGTATGAACCTTTGCATTATAAAAGAGTTCACTGATATGAGAAATCACATATGCTTTATATTAGTGTTCATGAAATAGAAGAGACAGATAGGACATAGTGAAAATAAATAATAAATAAATAAAAGAAATAGTTGGAAGAATTTTAGACAAGGGTTAGAGGAAACAAAGCCTCAGGAATTGTTCCTATAGAGACAAAGGAGTTCCTTCTGTGGTCAGGGTATTACTTGTAAACTCGAGTTTTCCTGTAGAGGAAGCTGGGTCTTCAGTTTGTTGGACTTCAGATGAGAGAACATGTCAGAGATCTAAGCTAGGGACAGCAATTTAAGTCATTGAGTACAGTGAGTACTGTGCTCTTGAACTTTAAACTATGAGATAAACCACCTAGTTTTAATATATTATTTCTATAAATTCTCTCAGAATTACACATACACATTGTCTCTTGATAATGTCCATCCCTTATTTCTCCAGTCACTTCTTCCAGATACACACCCATATCCAACACCCTTCTGTTTTCAATGTAAATAAATAAAAGATAATTTATCCCAGGCTGGTAGTTACTAAAATAAATACAATGAGTTCTTCAGGAAGAAGGATATTTTCATTGGATAAAATCAGATATGTAGAAGAAATGAAAGATGGGTGAATGGCAATCAAGGCCAGGAGACTTGGAGAAGAGAAGAAAAGACGACTGAGTTTAAGGGGGTCAGACAGCAAAGTAGGACACGACTGGCAATCAATTTCAGGTGATATAATATCTGTTGGGTGTAGGATGAAGAACAGTTTCTTGACCACTGTTCTTTTGCTCTGAAGAGAGATTATGGCAGGTTGACTCTTCTAAAATAGTGCATTTACTTGCAACTTACATACACTTTAAGAGACTGCATCCATTTTTGCTCTAGTGGGCATCATGGTGTCACATGGACAGATATGGTATTAAAAACATAGCTGATAATTGTATATCTGAATCCATAGGTAGCATGAAAGTAGCCACTGAGCCTGGTTTGGGCTTCTGGAACCAAAAGTCTACCTGCAGTGAACCATTTCCTCCCACAAGGCCAGACCTACTCCAGTGAAGCCATACCTCCTAATTCCTCTCAAGTAGTGACACTCCCTGATTATTAATCATTCAAATATAAAAGCCAATGGGGGTCATTCTTATTCAACCACTATTAATGGTTACTAGTTAATTAACCACTTTTATATATGTGCTATTTATGTATACATCATCAAGTCTGGTCATACACACCAATGTGTAATGTGTCACATTTCTTTAGACTTGTTACATTGTACTTCTAATTCTTGTGATCAAATATCAAACAAAAACATGTTAGGAAGGAAGCATTTATTTTGGCTTCCAGTATACATGTTTAGTCTACAAGACAGTGAAGTTCTGATGGTAAGGAAGGAATTTTGAGAGCGAGTAAAGGCAATAAATTCTCATCCCTATTCACTTTCTCCTCCCTATGAAATTCAGGACTCCCTTCAATGGAATGATGCTCCATATTTATTGGGTTAGCCTTCCTACATCAGTTAACTTAGTCTAGATCAGTGGTTCTCAAACTGTAAGTCATGAACTCTTTGGGGTCATATATTAAATAACCTGCATATTAGCTATTTATATTATGATTAATAACAGTAGCAACATTACAATTATTATATAACAACAAAGTAGGTTTATGGTTGGGGTCACCACAGCATGAGGAAATATATTAAAGGGTCACAGCATTAGGAAGGTGAGAACCACTGCTCTACATGTTCCCTCATGTACAGCTCAGAGGATTTTCTTCTGGATTATTTTATAACCCAACAAGTGGAAAATCAATGTTAACCGCTACACAGTCATTCACAAGCTTTTTCATGTTGTCACTCTTTAATATAGTTCCTCATGTTGTGGTGACCTCAACCATAAAATTACTTTGTTGCCATTTAATATCTTTAATTTTGCTACTGTTATGAACCATGATGCAAATATCTGTGTTTTCCGATGGTCTTAGGCAACCATTGTGCAAGGGTCTTTCAACCCACAAAAGGGTTAGTTACAACCTGTAGACTGATAAAATCGTCTGTGCATCTGTTTTCATAAGGTGCTGGATGAATCCTCTCTCACACTGACTACGCTAGGCTCTTGTCTACAAGTATAGAAGAAGATCATTATGAATAATTTCATTGACTTGTCTGTGAGTATGTAAGAATATCAAAAAGAATTATTTCATTGCCTTTCTTTCTTTCTTTCTTTCTTTCTTTCTTTCTTTCTTTCTTTCTTTTCCCTTCCTTCCTTTCCTTCCTTCCTTTCCTTCCTTTCCTTCTCTCCTCCCTCCCTCCCTCCCTCCCTCTCTCCCTCCCTTTCCTTCCTTCCTTCCTTCCTTCCTTCCTTCCTTCCTTTTCTTTTCTTTCTTTCTTTCTCTCATGCTGGTCATATTTTATTCTATTCTAGAACTCTGGGCTATTCAGCCTCTGATTGCTGGCCCTCCCACTAGTGGCAAGGGTGAACCACTTCTCATTGCTTGAGTGTGAAGCTGGACCTATCATTGATTGGCCATTCCCCCAACTTCTGTGTCATCTTTATCACAGCATATCTTGCAAGCAGGAGAAATTGTAGGTTGAAGACTTTGAGGCTGCGTTGAATACCCTCATTGAAAATTATGCCCGATTGTGGTTAATGGTGAGTTCAGTCTCTGTGTCTCCTCTTACTATGAGTCTTAGCTAGTGTCACCCTCATAGATTCATTGTACTGCTCTTTTACCTTGCCCCCAAATACCCCTTAATTCCAGGTATTTCTCCCAGAACTCTCTCTCTTCATTTTCCCTTCACCTGGAAACTTATTCTTATATGTACTAGATCAGTACTTTGCCTTCCATAATCCCTAGAATGAGGATTTCAACAATATTATCATTATCATTCTTTAAAATGAAATGAATCTTTACAGGTATTCAAATCAGAAGACTTGAGGTAATAGAATTATTATCAATACCAAACACTTTCACATTTATGGCAATGCTTTCTTGTAAATCTTTCTCCCTTAGGTACCTTAGAGATAGAAAGTGAAACACCAATGACTCTAATCTTATCTTATTTACCATCAAAAATTGAACTTATTTCATATAACTTTATTTTTTTTCCTTTTTTGTACAGGCGCCTTGCAATCACCTGTCTTTTAATAAAATAATATAGTAATAATAAAACAATATAGTAGAATGGTATCTGAAATAGGACTAAAGACAAAGAATCTATTTATTCTAGTATTCAGGAGACAGTAAGTTAAACAATGAAGACGCGGGTTTCCAGTTTTCACTAAACTTTTGCAGTTATACACTTTCCTAGTGGGATCAAGTACTGATGTTGACTTCTAGGTCTTCCCTTGCTATTCTCTAGTCACAGGAGAAAAAGAAGAGACAGAATTCCTCAGAATAGTAAGTTTCACATTAGAGTATCAGAACTCTTTCTTTGTCTGGAAACTACTACAAAGACAGTGGAAGATTTTGTTTTTCATAATTATTTTTTGGCAGACATAGGAGTAGAACTCAGGGCCTCATCCTTGCTAGAAAAAATTGCCCTACAAGCTTAGTTACATTCCCACCCCTCAAGTGTCCAGATGGATGTGATAAGAATAAGACAGGAACATTATACATGTAGAACATGCACTCTATCACCTCTCCCACCCACTGGGAAGTACAAAAATGTAATGAGTAGTTTTGAAATTTCTACAGTGAAGCTATATTTCTGTAAATTGTAGAGTTAACTATGGAAGAGTAAGCTATATAAAATGTTCTATTTCTATTCTGCTTTTGGCCCATTTTCCCGAGTTCCTTAATTTGAACATACTATTCTCATTCTTTTTTCTTATTCAAATTCAGTGTTATAACTTTTTAGTAATAATCTTAATTTAGATAGTTGATGGAAATCTAATCATGCTGCATGAGATACTAGTAATTCAAAATGCATCCCTCCCGGTTAAAAATCAGATTTTAGATACAAGACTATGCCAGAATATCTGTTCTTGTTCTATTTTCCCCATTGGTTCCTTACGAGTTTTTAGTTTTGTACAATATGTTTTGATCATATAAATTTCCCAAACTCTTACCAAGTCCATCCTCACTTCCCTATCAACCTTGTAAAACCAAACAAACTCCAGAACCCTAAAGACCAATTTATGCTGCCTTAAATACTTTGATATATGGTCTTACATTGGAGTATGATCTGTTTTCCAGGGGCATACATGTTAGTCAAAACTGATCTTTTTTTTTTTTCTGAACAAAATTGTCAATTATTTCAGTGACTAGGGGTAGAATTTTCTTCATGGTCTGGCTTGTGCTTCTACAGGTATTGTACATACTATCCCAACTACTGTGAGTTCACGTTGTAGTTGCCCTGTAATGGCCAGAGGATGCTTTCTCCTATCTCCAGTATCACTATTCTCTCCCTGCATCTTTCCATAGCTGGTCCATTTCCTATCTCTGCACCATGTTCGCCTCTGTATTCCAAATAATCGTGAAAATGTACTCAAATAGGTAATTCTCTAGTACCTAGGTATATGAAAGAAATGGACAGCAGATTCAGGGATAGCTTATGGAAGATCTTGTTTCAAAATAAAACAAAAGGACTGGATAACTAGTTCAGTGATAGCATACTTGGCTAGTGTAGAGAGTAATTTTCCAACACTGTGCTCTGCAGAAAAAGATACTTTTGTGAGGCATCTGTAGTAAAGTGTTAAATTTAGAGAGTTATCATATTCCTTATGTATACATTAAACAAATGTTGTGTGATGGTTGGATCTTCTGCTGTCAAATCACCAATGCTGGTTGTCAAAGCTAAAGATCTTAGATGCCGTCCCATCTTTTGTTTCCTTATTTATTTATTTATTTATTTAGCTTGAAGATGATATCTTTATGAACATTACTACAGTTGGTCATTTCTACATTTAGCAAGCTGTACTAGAAAGTCAAAGTATGTTTGTTGACCTAGTTAAAGAGCTCAAATATATAACAAATACTCTATCAACTTATGAATTCTGCCAACACGTCTCCATTCCTATTGATGGATTTTCTATGGTCTCTATTAAATTTAGTCAAACTTAGAAACAGATAAATATAAAGATCCAGTGACCTTTGAAATCTTGTCACACTCCATTTTATAAAATAATAGTAAGTTATTGGCCCAATGTAAGCAGATGAATCATGAAAAAATAGCAAGTCTTTTCCATACATATATTTCATTCTCTACTGTAAAAAATGGTAGGAATATGGCAGAAAGTTTATGCCTCTAATGCCTGCTGAAATACCTGTAAAAGTCAAAATTATGCTTTTAAAGCCTTTATCATGCGGCTTCAGAGTATTTGTTAAATGTCAGACTGAATGTTGGATTTCCATTCAAAGTTTGCAATATTTTCCAGCATATTTCTTAGAATTAGCATAAGTCCAAGATAATAATATATAAGTCACTGGGAGGTTTGCTGATAGCTCCGAGATAAAAGTAAGATTAAAAAGTCACCTTTCTTATGCCCTAGTGTCAAAGAAATGTTTGTTTGTGTTTGATTTAAGATTTACATATATGCAGTTTAATGTAACATTAGTTTTGGGTAAACCACTTTAGGGAAAGATACAATTGAAATTGTAGAATAAAATTATAAATTCTAGTTACTCAAGAGTATAAGTGAGTATAAGTATAACATATTTATGTTCTCTAGATACCCACGGATGGCAAAACTCAAGTATGTTTTAGAAAGATACATGTCAATTTGAACCTATAATGCTTAGCTTTAATCTGTTTCGGACTTAAACATTTAACCCTACACCATGCTTATTCTTTAATGGCTCCTTGGCTGAGCAGCATATCACCCCCTCTCTTTCTCTCTCTCTCTCTCTCTCTCTCTCTCTCTCTCTCTCTCTCTCTCTCTCTCTCTCTCTCTCTCTCTCTCTCTCTCTCTCTCTCTCTCTGTCTCTCTCTGTCTCTCGCTCATTTTTTAAAACCTGCAGTGGTGGTTTGCTTATATGATTGGGAAGCAGCTTGTTCAAATATGTACTTGAGGGAGATACATAATCAAGGAGTTAAACTGGGAGTGTGCATCTTGCCAATCTTACTCTGGAAATAAAAAGACTGGTTAAAATAATTTGGAGGGCCTTTCTACAGATACATAGGAACTCTGGAAGTTTGGGTGTCAGTGAAGAATTGGCATCAAACTGGGAAAATAATGCATGCATAGAATATTGTACTTTTAACAGTCTTAGAACATACATTACTTTATGAAGGTAATTTAGCAAAAGTGACTTCCTTTAACTGAGCACTGAACTTCAAATGGAGGAGTGAGATATGCCAGTATGACCAGTACTTAAAGAAATGAGCATTCTTGCTCAGCAATATGTTGGCATTAGGGGAATAGGAACTTGGGCCTGTTGTTAACAAACAAATAAAGAAACACACACACACGCACACACACACACACTCACACACACACACACACACACACCAAACGAGTGCTAGATTTAACTAAAATTGAAACTTAATTACTGTAGCAAACACTAATTACTTTTGTTTCAGTGACAATCAAAAAAAAAAACCTAAAAATTGGTTTATGTTTGCTTGTTTTGCATGTATGTGTGTGTTTTCACACAGTGCATGCGTGTGTGCCTGTGTTCTTCTACATGTGTGTGCACTCGTGTGGAGGCCTGAATGTAAGGTCAGACATGTTCCTAGTTCTCCACCACCATAACCTACTCAGACAGGTCTCTCCCTTGAAGGCAGAGCTTGCTGGTTCTATTAGACTAGCTGGGTAGTTTGCTGTTACTCCCCGTTTCCACTTCCTGAATACTGGGATTACAGGTGGAGGTCACACCCATTGGCTTTTAACTGTGTACATGTTATGTTCAGAATTCCACTCTGCACAATTGCGGACTAAGCACTTTATCAAGAAAACCTCCACTCCATTGCCTAAATTAATTTTAAAAAAATAAGAATAAACACAAACAAACACTTCTTATGCCGTTAACTATAACATATTAAGCCAGAGAAAATTCCTTTATATATTTGAGAAGATAATAAAGAAAATCCCTTCATTCTCCATTTCTCGGGTCCAGCATAGGTGGATGATGTTGTTTGTGAACCTATTTTTCTGACTGGCAAATTTCCGAGTGTTCTGCCTTTAGTTTTCTAGCAGGTAGTGCTCAAGGCATGCTTCTGTTAACATGTTCTTGACGCATTAATGGACGCAACAGGGAGTGAATGAGAACCTATGCAGATATAAAAGCACACATTTTAGCTAAAAATATTCAAGACTTCCAGGAATCCAAAGCAAATAGCACAGACTTACAGAGGGGATCACGTAAAGGTCAATTTCCAGTAGCATATGCCGTTAAACCCAGTAAAGTAAATATAATGTTCTTATGCTTATTAAGCTAGAACAGTTTAAACATGAGGCATGAAGCAATTAGATTGGTCTGTAGTACATTATCATTAAAATCAGTCATTGTCTGTACTGCTGAGTGAATTAGTTAAATGGCTGCTGACCTGCTTTCCCATGTATTTCGAAGACAAACCAGATTACTACAAAGCAGATTGTTTTCCTAAGGATTATATCCAGTATGTTGGCCGGTGTTATACCAACCCCGAACTCTGAATGAAATTATCCTAACAGTTTATTAGACTGACTTCATGGTTCCATGTCGTTGACTAGAGAGTGTCTATTCCTTCAAAACATCTCTTATGACTTTTGTTTTCAGTAAAAACAAAGAAACCGTTAGCATTTTCCTCCAGGTATCATCAAACCTCAGACACTAAAGAAGTAGGACAGAAATATTTATATTTGCTTAACTCAACACAAGATCATTTTCATTAGAAAACTAATGCAATACACAAAGAATGCCTAAGCCTTTTAATGTGCTTTTTAGCAGAGATAATTGTTCTTATTGTCCACACTTTCTGAAGATGATTTTTTCGTGTGTGTGTGTGTTTGTGTGTGTGTGTGTGCATCGAATTAGTTACAATAGAAATTTCACAAATAACCTGAGAACAATTCTTTTTGATCCAAAGTTATAAGTGTATGATTTCACTTTAAGGTGTAATAGTAAATCACATTCAATGACTCCATGTTGTGGATGTATCCACCTTTCAGGGTGTATAGATAGACAGAATTTATGCCATGTGAGCAAATTTCCATTAAAAGCAGTTTTACCTAAAAGAGAAAGACATATGAGGTTATTTCTTATTAAATAATATTTCCTAGATTTTCCTTGCCTGCCAAATTCCTATTATAACCTTAAAGTATTTGAAATTAACTTAAGTGATGTTTTTTGTGTTGAAATTTCATTATGGATATTTCATTACGGAGAAGAGGACATTAAAAAGTGCATTGGCTTGCAATATTTGTTTTCCATTTAATACCAATGATTGAGAAATGGTCTAAGACGCCTTTTAAGCAGAGAGCACAGCCTGCAAGACAATGGGAGGTAAGGGTTCAGCAAGCAGAAAATTCCTCTCGCATGTGTGAGGAAAAACAAGGGTCAGTGGGACCGGAAGGAGGAAGCTTCCAGGAAACACGGCTGCAGATGACGTAGGACTTCCTCCACATACACATGTGCGCATAGAGTTAAGCATGGTTTCAAGATTACACACATAACATCACACATATAATGTTCATGCTTTGTACTCTTTTAATTAACACAATGATAACACCGTGATCTATTTAAGTTTCCTGAATTTCAAACTTTTTTACTTATAGAAGTAAAATTATTAAAATGTATAGTGGGATCTCGCTCTCCTCTCATTTCAGTAGTGTATCACTTGATGAATTTCATCATTATTTAGGTTTTTGTGTAAATATACATATATAATTTATTTATGTATTTTATATTTAATTGCCTTTTTGGCATTGATTTATAATTCTATATGTATTTTCTATAAAATTTGTCATCAGACATACATACTGTATATAATTTCTTCCAATTTTTAGCTTATTGTTTTCTCAGAGTGCTATGAATGTGACATTTTCCATTATGATCTACCATTATTTTCTTCTTTATTTTTTTAACGGTTCTGTTCACTTGGCTGAGGCAGGCCTTCATCTTGCTTGTGTAGATTAGGAGCTCCTTACACGTCAGAACACAGCCCCAGAATGGAGTCCTATAAAGAAAATTCTTAGTGCTTGTGAGAAAACAAGATGAGAACTTTATGACTCCAGTTCCTCCAAAATCACAAAATTGTTCTTGGAATAGCAGATAGGAGCATGCTTCCCTCAGATTATCAATTAAAACTGACAATTATTGTTTGTTTATAGGCCTCTGTGGAAAAAGCTGTTTTTGCCACATGGTTTGTCTGAAACAATGTGTCTTGTCCTTGTGGTTGGAAACTTTATTTGTGCGATGTCTCTTAATGCTCATAGTATAAATTGTCTGATGCTCTGGATAATGTTGGTCATTGGAAGCGACTTCAGTGTATCTCCTTTATTGCTCAAATATTTCAGGATCCATTGCCTCTAGACCAGTAAACATACCTCTCTGCATCCACATAGAGAGAAGGGGACAGCTGCTTACGAGCGTGCCTTCCCCCATATCATTTATGGAGCATTGCAAAGGAAACTCAGGCTTCCTGCACAATAGATAAACACCCATCCCCAGCCCATGTTTGCTTAAGATTTATAATTTAATTATATCAGCTTAGAAATGTATCATGCTATTTACTTACAGAATCTCAGGTAAATCTACAATAATCTGCACTATTTTATACTTGGTTGAGTTAAGAATTCAGACTGTTATTTTTTTTTTTCATTCATTGTCTCAAAAACACTTGCTAAATGACCTTACCTTTTCCTTTGGGGGGGTATGTGGACAATATCCCACCATCTTCCTTTTTACTGTTTACCTTATTTCCTTTACAGTAAGGCCATGCTACTGTCATCAATGTTGATTCTGGATCACATATTGCCAAATTATGTTTTTCTTTCTAGATTTAAATGATCTGAAACAGTGGTTCTCAATAGATGGGTCACAAACACTTCTGATATACACCTCCAGGTTTATATCAGATAGTTATATCATGATTCATAACCATAGAAAAATTATAGTTATTAAGCAACACAAAATAATTTTAAGGTTGGAGGTCACCACAACATGAGGAACTGGATTGAAAGGTCGCAGCACTAGGAAAGTTGGGAACCACTGGTCTAAAGTGTTAGGTTCTCAAATAAACTTTATATGCATATCATATGTTATACAACATGTACAGACATTCTAAGCATTGTGTTTAGGAACTCATTCAGTCCATGGCAATGTTCGTTTATTAAACAGTTTTGGTTTTCATCCTTGTAGCACTAATTTTAGTTTATAGCATAAGTGTTATGCATATTTTCTTTCGATTATCCCAAGACACTTAATATGTGTAATACCATAATAAATGTCATTATTTTCTTAATTGTAAATTTATTTTTCTACTGTTGGTCTATCAGAAGATAATTAAATTTTTAAAACTTGATTTTGTATCCTTTGAACTCATTAACTTCCTTTATTAGTTCCAGTAATTTGTTCTGAGGCTTTCCACACAAATCATTTCACTTGGGAATAGTCTTCCTTCGTACATGCCCATGCCCAAGCCCACGTTTGTTTTTCTTCTCTCACAGTATATGATGTTGGGCCTTCATTAAAAACATCTTTCTCTGGATCTTATTACAGCAGTTGGTATATTGCCCATGGAGATAATTAGTACATTTTCTATATTAATTTAAAGTAAGTCATTAGTCTATGTATATTTAAAAGCAATCCAAGTGGATATTTTGTCAAATTCATTTTCTAAATCTAGCACATTAATCACCAAGTGCTTTTGTTATTCATAATATGGTGAGTAATGTCCACAGGGCTTTGAGCATGTGAATCCTGCTTGACTACAGAAAGCCCCACTTGATCATGAAGCATTATCTTTCCCACTCATCAATGCATTTGATTCGCCAATATCTATTCCCTTAATATCGTGTCAATATCTGTTAGAAAATCCCTTGTAATTTTCACACAGAAAAATAAAGTCTATGTTAAATTTTATCATCAAAATCATTATTGACTCATTAGATTGGTTGCAGATTTTAAACCTCATTTTTCTGGAGAATTTTATAATAGTTCTGTTCTTCTTCTTCTTCTTCTTCTTCTTCTTCTTCTTCTTCTTCTTCTTCTTCTTCTTCTTCTTCTTCTTTTTTATTTCTTAGATGTTGGCAGTGCTCAGTGTAGCATTGGTGTTCTCTTAAGCTCGATCATAATTATGGAGTTATTTTAGTCAAAGACACATTTGAATTTTTTATGGTTTTTGTCTAGTAAGTTTGATGAGTTGTTTTTCAAAGTTACTAATTTTGTGGCATTGAAATTCATAAGATTTTGTTTTTTATGTGGTTCAGTTAAAATATTACTCAAAGTTTTAATACCTTATTTCACACTTTCTTTTCTCTGCAAGGTTCTCCGAAGACTTCTCCCATTGATAATCCTTTAAAAATCACCTTTTAACTTTGATATCAGGTTGGTGCAAAGGTATTTACAGGGTTGGACCATGACATTTAAGTCATTTTATATTTGCCCAACTCATCCCTTCGAATCCAAATAGGAACCATTGTTAAACAACATATTTTTTATCTAAAGAGAAATAAGTTTGCTTATTCATGTCAGATGAAAATAGTTGATTTTGGTTTTCAGTGCTTTGAGAAAGCATTCTTTGCCTCTGTTAGCTCTGGAGGGATTTTGCCTTCAAAGGTTGATTACAATACTTGCAGAAGTGGGGTCACTTGCTTTAAGGAGTCATAATATGGTGGTTGAGACAACCTTCATAACCCAAGCAATTCCACATTTGAAGCTTTGATTATGGTAGGAGAAGTCTGTCATGGAGAACTGTGCATATCCTTTGGTTACTGGAAGCTTCAGGCGTCATTTTCCTGGACATTGGAAAACCCTACTCCTTCCTCTCAAGTCCAACTTTAGTAACCCAGTAAAAATGGTCATTCTATCAACAGCTGCCAAAATGGGACTCACTTTTACTATCATCAAAGGTCTCATATTCTTCCTATAAGCATGCATCTGCACTGTACGCTTAGATAAGAAAGCTGGTGTCTTCTCAGCCTATCCTCTTCTCCCTTCCTCACTCATCCTATATCTCCATACAGTCTTTGTATATCTTCATCTTACTCCATAAATCTCCAGTGTGAGGCCTGTTGCATGGGTTGTCTTTGTAACATTTCTTGACTCCAATCTGGCCAGGTACCCATCCTTCCTTTTAAAAACCCTAATTCTAGGTATCTGACTTATTTACTGAGCATATTTCTCCTTTGGTTTCTTTGACATTAAGAAATCCATAGGGAAGGAATCAGAGAAAGAACTGGAAAGCTTGAAGGGGCTCCTGACCCCATATGAACAACAATGCCAAGCAACCAGAGCTTCCAGGGACTAAGCCACTACCTAAAGACTATACATGGACTGACCCTGGACTCTGACCTCATAGGTAGCAATGAATATCCTAGTAAGATCACCAGTGTAAGGGGAAGCCCTGGGTCCTGCTAAGACTGAACCCCAGTGAACATGATTGTTGGGGGAGGGCGGCAATGGGGGGAGGGGTGGGGAGGGAACACCCATAAGGAAGGGGGGGGAGGGGTTAGGGGATGTTGGCCCGTAAACTGGGAAAGGGAATAACACTGGAAATGTATCAATGAATATCCTAGTAAGAGCACCAGTGGAAGGGGAAGCCCTGGGTCCCTAAGACTGAACCCCAGTGAACTAGACTGTTGGGGGAGGGCGGCAATGGGGGGAGGGTGGGGAGGGGAACACCCATAAGGAAGGGGAGGGGGGAAGGGGATGTTTGCCCGGAAACCGGGAAAGGAATAACACTCGAAATGTATATAAGAAATATTCAAGTTAATAAAAAAAAAAAAAAAAACCATAGGGGGTCTTATTAGCAGCAGTATTAAAAAGGGACCATGATTTCTTTTTTTGGTCTATATTGGGAATTGGGAAATACTTTGATGCTTCTATATCCAACACCCTACCTGGTCATCTCTGATTATTGCATATAGTACACATGTCATCACGCCTCAAAGTCTAATCTAGAAATGGCTTAGTTTGTCTATTTTGTTTGGTCAGCTGACGAGCACCCACTGATCAAGCTTTTACTTTTTTCTTCTCTTCATTTAATATTATGCTGGCTATTAGCTTGCTGTATATTACCCTTATTATATATACTTATGGGCCTTGTAACCTTGATCTCTCCCAGACTTTTATCATCAAGGGATGTTGTATTTTGAAAAAGGATTTTCCACCATTTAATGAGATGATCATGTGGCTTTTTTCTTTTCATTTGTTTATATGGTGGATTACATTGATAGATTTTCATATAATGAAGCATCTCTACATCCCTAGAATGAGCCCTACGTAGTTTTGGTAGATGATGGTGTTTTATATGTTCTTGGATTTGGTTTGTGAATATTTTAATGAGTAATTTTGGATCAATGTTGATAGGAACAGTGGTCTGAAATTCTATTATTTTTGTTGAGTGTGTAGTCTAGGAGTCAGGATGATTACGGCCTCATACAGTGAGTTTGGCAATGGTCCTTTTGTTTCTATTTTGTGGAATAGTTTGAGAATTATTAGTATTAGTACTTCTATTGAAAGTCTGGTTGAATTCTATAACAAAACCATGTGGCCTTGGCCCTTTTTTGGTTGGGAAATTTTAAAGAGCTCTTCAATTTCCATAAGAGTTATAGGACTGTTTAATTCAATTACCTGATCTTGATTTAGCTTTGGTAAGTGAATTTAATGAGGAAAATCATCCATTTTTTTTGGAGTATAGACTTTTGAAGTTAGACATAATGTTTCTTTGGATTTCCTCAACGGTTTTTGTTATGTTCCCCTTTTTCATTTTTGATTTCTTAATTTGGATATTTTCCCTCTCTGCCTTTGACTACAAGCTTGTTTATCTTGTTGATATTTTCAAAGAACCAGCTCTTGGTTTTATTGATTGTTTGTATGAGTCTTTGTTTCAAATTCATTGATTTCAGCCCTGAGTTTGATTATGTCCTATCTTCTATTCTTCTTGACTATGTTTGGTTCTTTTTGTTCTAGAGATTTCAGGTGGGCCATTAAGTTGTTTTTATGGGAGTTCTTTAATTTCTTTAATGAATATTCTTAGTACTATTAGCTTTCTTTTCACCACTTCTTTCAGTGTATCCCATGAGTTTGGGTATATTGTGCCTTTATTTTCAATTAATTCCAGAATGTCTTTAATGTCTTTATTTCTCCTCTGACTCAGTGGTCATTGCATAGAGAGATGTTCAATTTCCTAGAAATTGTAGGCATTTCATTGTTTCTTTTGTTGTTTAAGTCCAGTTTAAATCCATAGTGTTCTGATAAAACACAAGGGGTTTCAAGTTTTGTTGTTGTTGTGGTTGTTGTTGTGGTTGTTGTATACATTTAGTGTTTTGAGTAATTTGTGGATGGAGAATTTTCTTTTCTGGTCCCATTGATTTGGTGATTTTTTAAAAAGCATCTATTATGCTTATAAGCATCTCTTTCTATAAGTTAAGAAAACTTTCTTCTATGATTTTGTTGAAATTCCTGCCTTGGAGCTGGAACTCTTCTTCTTCTTCTATTCCTATTATCCTTAAGTTTGGTCTTCACACAGTGTCTCAGATTTTCCGAATTGTGTGTGCCAGAAACTTTTTAGATTTATCATTTTCTTTGACTAATTTATCATTTTCTTCTATCATATCTTCCATGCCTGAGAATCTGTCTTTCATCTTCTGTATTCTGTTGGTGATGCTTCTATCTGTAATTCTTGTTCTCCTTTCCAGATTTTCCACCTCCAGTATTCCCCCAGTTTGCATTTCCTTTATTGCTTCCATTCCATTTTCAGATGCTAAACACTTTTACTAATTTTCTTTACCTTTTTGATTGTATATTCTTTTACTTATTTAATTAATTCATTTCTTCTTTAAAGATCTCTCTCATTTTTATTATTGCATTTAAGGGCATTTTCTACACTTTGGCTGTGTTGGGATATCCAGGGCTTGCTGTATTCGGATAGCTGGGCTCTGGTGGTACCATATTGCCATGGCTGATTTTGTTATTATACTGGCTTCTAGCTTTCTGATTGTCCCTGGTGAGGCAGGCCACGGGAGATGGAGGCAGAGCTACATGGAACAGAGAGAGCAGGTGAAGTTTAATGCTTTTGGAAGTGTTTTATGAAGACTTGACAGGCAGAGGGGATTTACCTAGTAGTCCCTGGTGATAGAAAGCCTCCAGGAACACAGGCAGAGCTGGATCTCTTGACGGACAATTGAGCTCAAATGACCAGGAGCAGGTTACATTTACTGGGTGTGCCTCAAGAGGCCTTGACTGGCAGGGATTGGAGGAAGAGTCTAACCTGGATACTCCTAGTGTGGCAAGGCCTCTGGGAACACAGAGTTGTAGGGCAGAAATATATTTCAGAGGACAGAGCACCGTTCTCAGCTGCTAGGTATGTCTACGAGGATCTGGCAGGCAATGGGCTTGGTGTGGAATCCTGCCTGGTTGTTCAGGCATGGTTGTCCCTAGGGCTAACAGGTCACCATGAATGCAGGTATAGCTGGATTTTCCTGCTTCCTATAGGCCTGAGTGCAGGGAGCTTTAGAGGACTGGACAATGGAGCTCAGGGGACTTTGTTGTTCGTGTTCTTTCTTTCTTTTGATAGCCTTTTGTGTAGCTTTAGAGGATCTCCATCCACCATAGCTTCAAGTTGGTCACTGTCAATTCTGATGGCCAATCACCATAGTTCTCATCTCCAAGGTGTCTTGTCTTTTGGAAGACTTGAATCACTACTGTGTGATAGATTAATTCTCAGCTACTGGCCCACGTGTGTTGTGGATGCTGTGCATTTGTCTCCATTACTTTTCATCTATTTTGAATTTGAATGAGGAAATTAAATTTGCTGTCAAACATCATTTTCATAGTATACAATAAATGAACAGAAATCAATAAGACATTAGCCAAACAAACAAACACACACACAAACAAAAGCAAAAAACTAGAAGACGGAACATGCCTTAAAATTTTATAGAACATAGCCTGTGCTGGTACAGTAAGTACAAATGCTTTCTGATCAAGATAATCATATTTGTGTTTATTACTAGCACCCATATAGTAGTGGTAGGGAACTCACTTTTGTAAGTTGTTATTGACATATATATTTGTGGCTTGATAAGTAGGCATGCACAAACATAATACATGCATAGAAAGTAGATAAGTGTAATTAATAAATTAAATAAAGTATAAAAACCACATTAATTAAGAATGCATTATGCTATCAAACAACAAATTTCAACACTGCAAAACAGAAATTACTTTTGCACTGACAATATCAATTAATTTCATGCTTATTATTTTAAATTAACTTTGCCACTTTAATATTTTCTTCATTTTTACTTTGAATGTAATGTTCTCATATTTTGCCAGAATTACATAAGGAGCTGAATAATCATTAAACCTTTTCTTTTCAATATGATCATTTAAGCTATCCAATTATTTAGGATTTAGCACTTTATGGCCATCAGCAAGACACAATGTATTTGCTTATCATTATCTATCTAATCAAATAACACCTCACTTTCCCAAATCTTATATTTTTGGCCCATAGGTCATATAATAACAAAATAATGTTTTTCCAGATATTGAGATATTTTAGCTAGGTTTTTCTTTGTAAAATAATTTGCCATAACATTTTATACTCTTTTTGAATTTCAACGTAGATTTATCTTATGATCCAATACATGATCCATCTATGTCATTTTCTTCATCAATAGGAAAGGTATTTTTGTTGCTATTCTTCAGGTCTTCTGAATTTATTTTTATATTTTATCTGTTACAAAAGGCAGCCTGTTCAAATATCCAGCCATAGTATGGGGTTTTATTTGGTTGTTTGTTAATAATTTCTGGCTTGTTTGTATATTTGTTTATGTTTCTTTCTGCCAGCTTTGTCTTCACATATTTTGACATCCTGTCACGAGGTAAAAAATATTGTTGTGCCATATTGATGGTGTGACCCTCTCATCATTAAACAACCTTATTTATCTTTCATAATAGTCTCAATATCAAAGATTGTTTCCCAGGAAATCACATACTTTTCTAAGCTTCTTTATACTTCTGGTTCTTATACTGTGTCTTTTCTATTTTACTGCTCTAGACATATTTGTGTTTAGCATTGATACAGCTTATAGATAGTGCATAGATATAGAAAGAATATCTTGTATACTGTATGGATGCATCACCTGTCAATTAAAAAAAAAAGCCTATAGTATAGGGACCTCTGGAAGGAGAAAGAATTCTGGGAAAGAGCCAATTGGGAGAACTATCCTCCACCCTCCCTACATCCCCACATCCATGAGTAAATGGATGCATGGTACTTGAGCACAGGTATCCAGCCACATGACAGGATATAGGTTAAAGTAATTGGGTTATCTTAAGTTATGATCTAGTCAGAGTAGAGTCTAGCTATAAGGCCAAGGTAGTTTGAAATATATTTTGAGTCTGAGTCTTATTGACAGGAGCATGGGGCAGAAAGGAGAACAGGACAATAACTTTAACACATAGTTAGACAGTGCTACATTGGGTTTAACATGTCTTGCAATTTCTGCATTTTAATTACAGTTTCTTATTATTTTTTATTTATTTATGTCTGTGAGTGCCTTTTTGTATGCATATATGTATGGATTTGCATGTTTGCAACCAGGAGGGAATGTCTGATTCCTTGGAGCTTCACTGTGAGCTACCCAACGTAAGTGCTAGGTACCAAACTCAGGTCCTCTGCACGAGCAGCAAGTGATCTTAAGTGCTAAAGCATCTTTCTTGTCCCCAGTACTTAAATGCAGACAGGAATGTCTCTCAAATTATTTATCAGTGACAAAGTGTCAATTTCTATAAGATGTAAAAACCTGAATCGAAAAATATCATATCTTTTCACTTTGTTCTTTGCCAGTGATGAATAAAAATTATACAACTATCATTTCATATTAAATTAATGAAGCTAGATGGTTTTAGTGTCAATTTCACATTTATTTCTGAAGACCTACTTGACTATTTTTACTCTTTACTCAGAATGTCTGCCTTCAAAATGTTACCTAAAGTTACTTTTCATTTTCACAATTTAAAAGTTTCACTTTCACAATATGGATTGATTCTGTTCATCCATCACTAACTGCCTCTACATTTTCTTACTATTTCTCACCTCATTTCTATTGCAACCTCATGTCCATTTTATTTTATTTGATCTTATTTATTCATCATTTGTTATTTATTACCTCCTGAAAACGTCAGAATAGGATGAACATGGGGATAGAATTAATCCTAACAGTCAAAATATTTTTCAGCACTAAATCTGGGGGAACAATCATTCCTGACCTCAACCTGTATTATAGAGCAATGATGATAAAAACTGCATGATACTGGTACAGAGAAAGGCTGGCAGATCAATGGAATAAAAGTGAAGACCCAGAAATGAACCTTCACACCTATGGTCAATTGATCTTTGACAAAAGTACTAAAACCATCCTGTAAAAAAGCACAACATTTTCAACAAATGGTGCTTGTTCAAGTGGCAGTCATCATGTAGAACAATACAAATGGATCCATTCTTATTTTCTTGGACAAAGTTCACATCCATGTGGATCAAGAACCTTCACATAAAACTAGATACAGTGAAAGTAATAGAAGAAAAAGTAGGGAAAAGCCTTGAACAGATGAGCACAGGGGGAAATTTCCTGAACAGAACATCAATGACTTATGCTCTTATCAACAAATGGGAGCTCCCAGGGACTTATCCACTATCCAAAGGGTACACATGGATAGACCCATGCCTCCTGATGCATATGCCGAAGAGGATGGCATTGTTGGACACCAATGGGAGGAGAAGCCCTTGGTCTTGCCAAGGCTGGACACACCAGTGGAGGGAAATGTCAGGACAGAGTGGTGGGAAGGGGCGGGTAGATTGGTGGGTGAAGAAGGGGGAATGGGATAGGGGATTTATGGACAGGAAATTAGGAAAAGGGATAACATTTGAAATGTAAATAAAAATATCCAATAAAAAAGTTTTTTAAATAAAAAAATAAACAAAAAGAAACAAAAAATTGCTTTGGTTATTAACATGCAGTAAAGTATAGAAGCAAGAAGAAAAAAAAAGAATTCTCAACTGAGGATTATCAAATGGCAGAGAAGCACTTAAAGAAATGTTCAACATCCTTAGTAACAGTGAAATGCAAATCAAAACAACCCTGAGATTTCACTTTACACCAGTCAGAATGGCTACGATCAAAATCTCAGGTGATAGCAGATGCTGGCAAGGATGGAGAAAGAGGATCGTTCATCCATTGTTGGTGGGACTACAATCTGGTACAACCACTCTGGAAACAAGTCTGGAGGTTCCTCAGATTTCTTTCTCAGTCTGTTATCCTTTGAGTAGAGAAAGGCTACTGATTTGATTGAGCTAATTTTATACCCCGACACTTTGCTGAAGTTGTTTATCAGTAGTATTAAGTAGTTCTCTGGTGGAAATTTTGGGGTCACTTAAGTACACTATCATATCATCTGCAAATAGTGATATTTTGACTTCTTCCTTTCCACTTTCTATGTCTTTGATCTCTTTTTGTTGTCTGATTGCTCTGGCTAGGACTTCAAGAACTATATTGAATAAGTAGGGAGAGAGTGGGCAGTCTTGTCTAGCCCCTGATTTTAGTGGGATTGCTTCAAGTTACTCTCCATTTAGTTTGATGTTAGCTACTGGTTTTGTGTATATTGCTTTTATTATGATTAGGTATGGGTCTTGAACTCATGGTCTTTCCAGTACTTTTATCATGAAGGGGTGTTGAATTTTGTCAAATGTTTTCTCAGCATCTAATGAAATGATCATGTGCTTCTCGTCTTTGAGTTTGTTTATATAGTGAATTACATTGATGGATTTTCATATATTAACCCATCCCTACATCCCTGGGATGAATCCTACTTGATCATGATGGATGATCTTTTTGATGTGTTCTTAGATTTGCTTTGTAAGAATTTTATTGAGTATTTTTGTGTCAATATTCATAAGGGGAATTGGTCTGAAGTTCTCTTTCTTTGTTGGGTCTTTGTGTGGTTTCAGTATAAGAGTAATTGTGGCTTCATAGAAGGAATTTGGTAGTTCTCCGTCTGTTTCAATTTTGTGGAATAGTTTGAAGGATATTAGTATGAGGTCTTCTATGAAGGTCTGATAGAATTCTGCACTGAACCCATCTGGATCTGGGCCCTTTTGGTTGGAAGACTTTTAATAACTGCTTCTATTTCTTTAGGAATTATGGGGTCATTTAGATGGCTTATTTGTTTCTGGTTTAACTATGATACCTGGTATCTGTCTAGAAAATTGTCCATTTCCTCCAGATTTTCCAGTTTTGTTGATTATAGGCTTTTGTAGTAGGATCTGATGATTTATTGAATTTCCTTAGATTCTGTTGTCATGTCTCCCTTTTCATGTTTGATTTTGTTAATTTGGATACACACTCTGTGCCGTCTGGTTTGTCTGACTAACCGTTTAATTATTCTTATTGATTTTCTAAAAGAACCAATTCCTGGTTTTGTTGATTCTTTGTATAGCCCTTTTCATTTATACTTGGTTGATTTCAGCCCTGAGTTTGATTATTTCCTGCCTTCTACTCCTCGTGGGTTAATTTATTTCTTTTTATTTTAGAGCTTTTAGGTGTTCTGTCAAGCTGCTGACATATGCTCTCTCATGTTTCTTTTTGCAGGCACTCAGAGTTATGACTTTTCCTCTCAGCAACCATTTTCATTGTGTCCCATAAGTTTGGGAATGCTGTATCTTTATTTTCATTAGATTCTAAGAAGTCGTTAATTTCTTTCTTTATTTCTTCCTTGACCAGGTTATCATTGAGTAGGGCATTGTTCAACTTCAATGTATATGTGGGATTTCTGTCATTATTGTTGTTATTGAAGATCAGTCTTAGTGCGTAGTGATCTGATAGGATGTATGGGATTATTTCTAACTTCCTGTATCTGTTGAGGCCTGTTTTGTGACAGATTATATGGTCAATTTTGGAGAAGGTTCCATCAGGTGCTGAGAAGAAGGTATATCCTTTTGATTTAGGATGGAATGTTCTATATCTATCTGTTAAATCCATTCAGTTCATAACTTCTGTTAGTTTCTCTATGTCTCTGTTTAATTTCCAATTCCATGATCTGTCCATTGATGAGAGTGGGGTGTTGAAATCTCCTACCATTATGGTGTAAGGTGCAATGTTTGCTTTGAGCTTTAGTAAGGTTTCTTTTATGAATGTAGGTGCCCTTGCATTTGGATATATTTAGGGTTTAGATTTCATCTTGGTGGATTTTTCCTTTGATGAATACGATGAATATACATGTCCTTCCTCATCTTTTTTTTCTTTTTTTTTTAGTTTGTAGATCATTTTATTTAAATATATGAACAACCAATGGGCTACTGCAATCCAGGTGAACTCTCCACATCTTAGAACCTCGTGAAGTGCATTAAAGGAAGACTGTTGGCCTTTGGCAGATTTCTCCTGCCCCCAGCCCGGGACAGAGAGATACAGAGAAATGTCAATGTACGTGTAAGTTGCTCATCATGAGAGCACCAGACTTGGGGGGTGTAATCTCCGGCAACTTGCATGCCCTCTGAAAGAAGGGTTTTCTGTGCTGTGAAGTGCATAGAACTTACACTTTGCCGTACACGACTGTTCCTGCAATTGGTATTGTGTGAAATCTGGGTGGTCTTTGGGTGTTCTCAGGGGCCAATGGTTATTTTTGGTTGAGGAGCCGGCTTGGGGTGGGGAATTTTACCTGGGCCTCCGTTCTCTAACTACACAAACATTCCTTATCTTTTTAAATGACTTTTGGTTGAAAGTCAATTTTATATGATATTAGAATGGCATCTCCAGCTTGTTTCCTCAGGCCATTTACTTGGAAAGTTGTTTTCCAGCCATTTACTCTGAGGTAGTGTCTGCTTTATCTCAGGGGTGTGTTTCCTGCATGCAGCAAAATTCTGGGTCCTCTTTATGCATCCAGTCTGTTAGTCTGTATTTTTTTATTGGGGAATTGAGTCCGTTGATATTGAGAGATATTAAGGAATAGTGATTGTCACTTCTTGTTATTTTCATTATTGGAGGTGGAATTATGTTTGTTTGTCTCTCTTTTTGTTTCATTGCAAGGAAATTATATTCTTGCTTTCTATATGGTATATTCCTTCTATTGCAGTTTGCCAGCTATTCTCCTTTGTAGGGCTGGATTTGTAGAAAGATATTGTGTAAATTTGATTTTGTCATGGAATATCTTGGTTTCTCCATCTATGTTAATTGAGAGTTTTGCTGGATACAGAAACTTGGGCTGGCATTTGTGTTCTCTTAGGGTCTGTATGACATCTGTCCAAGATCTTCTGGCTTTCATAGTCTCTGATGAGAAGTCTGGTGTAATTCTTATAGGTCCGCCTTTATATATCACTCGATATTTTTCCCTTACTGCTTTTAATATTCTTCCTTTGTTTTGTGCATTTGGTGTTTTATCTGTTATGTGAAGGAATTTCTCTTCTGGTCCAATCTATTTGGAGTTCTCTAGGCTTCTTGTATGTTTATCAACATCTCTTTCTTTGGGTTAGGGAAGTTTTCTTCTATAATTTTGTTGAATATGTTTACTGGCTCTTTAAGTTGGGAGTCTTTACCTTCTTCTATACCTTTTATCCTTAGGTTTGATTTTTCTCATTGTGTCCTGGATTTCTTGTATATTTTGGGCTAGAAGTTTTTTGCATTTTACATTATCTTTGACAGTTGTGTCAATGTTTTCTATGGTATCTTCTGCTCCTGAGATTCTCTCTTCTATTTCTTGTATTCTGTTGGTGATGCTTATATCTACGACTCCTTGTCTCTTCCTCAGGATTTCCGTATCCTGGGTTGTCTCCCTTTGTGCTTTTTTTATTGTTTCTATTTCCATTTTCAATTTGTTCACCTGTTTGGTTGTATTTTCCTGTAATTTATTCAGGAATTTTTTTGTTTCCTCTCTATAGGCTTCTACTTGTTACTTGTGTTTTCCTGCATTTCTTTAAGGGAGATCTTTATGTCTTTCTTATGGTCCTCCATCATTATCAAAAAATGTTATCTTAAATCTAAATCTTGTTTTTCTGGTGTATTTGGATATCCAGTATTTTCTTTGGTGGGAGAACTTGGCTTTGATGAGGCCAAAAGTCTTGGTTTCTGTTGCTTAGGTTCCTGTGCTTGCCTCTAGCCATTGGGTTGTCTCTGGTGTTTGCTTGTCTTGATGTTTGTGAGAGTGACTTGACCCTGCTGTAGTCCTGTGTGTCAGCACCTCTGTAGAACTATTTTCCTGACTTCTTTCAACCTTTCCTGAGAACAGATGCCCTGGTTTCAGGTGTATAGGCACTCCTAGAGACTGTCTTCCAGCTCTAGGTGCAGGCAGGAATCAAAGGTTCTTGTCCATGATTGCTCCTAGGTCCTTTCACCCACTGAGCACAGTTGGCACTATGTGATTCCCTCTTGGGTCTGGACTGTGGGCAGAGGGTACTCTCCTCTGACTTCTCAGGAGTATCCACACTTCTGAGGGTCCAGCTCTCTCTCCCCCACGGGATTTGGGTGCAGGGAGCTGTTTGGCCATTTCAGTTTAGTTTGGGGCACAGACCAGAACTGCGGGTACTGGTGGTAGTCTATTCCTATATCTCTGGATCCAGAGGCACTATGCAGTTTCCCCTTTTACCAGGGATGTGGGCAGACTTGTGCAGAGGTGGCAATCTGTCCTACGGTCTCAGGATGTCTGCACTCCTGGGTGGTCAGCTCTCTTCTCCATGGTACTACTTCTAAATGACTTATCTGTCTTCATCCTATGTGATCTGTGGTAACATCTTCATCTGTGGAGGAGGTGATTGAGGTGTTTGCCTATGTGACTAATCTGCCTCAAACCTCTCTACAGGTTGCTGTGGGGTGGGGTGTGCCTGTAGCTATATAAGAGGGGCTGATCTCTTGGGAGACTGAGAATGCTCCTGCTGTCCTTTAGGGTCCCCCTGAGGAACCAACCTATCTCAACCAGGAATTAGGATAGTTTTCATAGCCTGCTACCCCTGAGCCACCACAAGTCCCAGATGCCAACCTGAGGTTTCCAGGAACCAACAGGGATGAGATTAGTTGAAATGCCCAACAAAAGAAAGAGAAAACCTGCAGAAATCCTATCCAGAGGTTAGAGAATGTCCCCTGTTTTGGGGATGGGGCCACCAACTCATCTCCAAATTTTTAACACAAAAAAGCTTCTATCTAAAGAAAATACAGGGACATCATGTGGAACAGAGACCGAAGGAAAGACCATTTAGAGACTGCCCTACCTAGGGATCCATCCCATGTACAGACATCAAACTCATATACTATTGAGGATGCCAAGAAGTGCTTGCTGACAGCAATCTGTTATAGCTGTTTCCTGAGAGGTTGTGCCAGAGCCTGACAAATACAGAGGCAGATGTTCACAACCAACCATTGGACTGAGTCCGGGAACCCAATGGAAGAGTTGGAGAAAGGATTGAAGGAGGTGAAGGGGTTTGCAACCCCATAGGAAGAAGAAAATATCAATCAACAAGACCTCCCAGAGCTCCAAGGGGCTAAACTACCAACTAAAAAGTACACATGGAATGACCCATGGCTCTAACTGCATATGTAGCAGAGGATGGCATTGTCTGGCATCATTAGGAGGAGAGTTCCTTGATATTGTGAGGGCTCGATTCCCCTCAGTAGGGAAATGCCAGGGTAGTGAGGTGGGAGTGGGAGAATGAAGGGGCAAGGTGCACCTTCACGGAAGCAGGGAGATAGATGGGTTTTGTTGCTGTGAACAAATGTAGGACCCGATCAGTCTGGGAAGTCCCACTCACAAAAACAGGGAGATGGAGATCAATGTAATCAAGCAAGAGATTTAATGATCCAGTGCACTGGGGTAGCCCTGTATTCAGGACAGAGGCCACCCCGAAGAACAAAAGCAAACACTTTTTATACTTTTTCAAGGTACAGGCTTTAGGTTACAGTATGAGTTGGTTATATCTCATTGGTGGGGCCTATTACCTTTTGAATTCATTGGTGGCTGCCTATTGTCCTTTGAATTCATTGGAGGCTCTTGGTGGGGAAATATCTTTGGCACACAGAGGGGGTGGTGAAGGATCCTGCCCTTACTGTGGTTAGCTCATTCATGCAGATTGGGGACAGCTAAGGGCAGTTAGCTCATTTCCTGGAACAGGGTGTTATCCTAAATTCTTTGGAGAGTGTGTTGCAGTCCCAGTCACCTGGTATTTTCCCAAAAACCTTAAAGTTTGAATCTCACACAGACACCATGATCAGTGCAAATTTTATATTGGGCAACATTTAATTGGGGCTGGCTTATAGGTTCAGAGATTCAGTCCATTTTCATCAAGGCGAGAGGGCAACATCCAGGCAGGCATGGTGCAGAAGGAGCTGAGTTCTACATCTTCACCTGAAGGAAGCCAGAAACAGACTGAGCATCCTCAGGCAGCTAGAAGGAGGGTCTCCAAGCCCACCCTTCCTCCAACAAGGCCACACCTTCTAATAGTGCCATTCCCTGGGCCAAGCAAATGCAAACCATCATAGTGGGTTTGGAAGGGGAAACCAGGAAAGGAGATAACATTTGAAATGTAAATATATAAAATATCCAATAAAAATATGCCAAAAAAAGAGTAAAAAAAACCTTCTGTTTGAGTAACAAATTTTATGTTTTCTCCTAAGCCAAAATTTACAATACTCTTTCATTCATCAAAGTTCTTGATAATCACATAAAACTTTAATACATTTACTTTTTCTGTTTCATAAAATAATAAGTACCAAAAACAAAACAAAAGAAATGATGACACAAACAACCCCTAAAATATTCTCAAAAGTGAAAATATGTAAACTGTATATTTTCCTTATTTTCTAGAGAACAAAATATGGATAATTGGAAAAGAAAACCAATGCTTGAATAGAATTTTGCACAGAACACCTATGGCTCAGACTCTAAGATCAACAATTGACAAATGGGATCTCATGAAACTGAAAAGCTTCTGTAAGGTAGAAGACACTGTCAGTAGGACAGACCAGCAACCTACAGACTAGGAAAAGATCTTTATTTATCTCATATACTATAGAGGTCTAACATCAAAATGTCCAAAGAACTCAACAGGATAGAGTCCAGAAAACCAAATGACCCAATTAAAAATGGGCTACAGAGGTAAACAAAAAATTTTCAATTGTGGAATCTCAAATGGTCGAGAAGCACCTAAAGAAATGTTCAATGTTTCTAGTCATCAGGGAAATGCAAATTAAATAACCCTGAGATTCCATCTTTCATCAATCAGAATAACTAAGATATGAAATCAGGTGACAGCAGATGCTGGTAAAAATATGGAGAAAAAGGAACATTCTTCTGCACTTGGGATTTCAAACTGGTACAGCCACTCTGCAAAACAATCTGGCAGTTCCTTAGAAAACTGGAAATAGTTCTACTTGAAGACCCAATTATACCACTCCTATACCACTCCTGGGCATATACGCACATGATGCTCCAACATATAGCAAGGACACATGCTCCACTATGCTTATAGCAGCCTAATTTTATAATAGCCAGAAGCTAAAAACCACCCAGATGGATGTCGCTCAACTGAAGAATGGATACAGGAAATGCGTTTCATTGACCCAGTAGGATACTTCTCAGCTATTAAAAATGAAGATATTATGGATTTTGTAGGCAAATGGATTGAACTAGAAAATATCATCCTGAGTGAGGCAACTCAGACCCAAAGGATATACATGATATGTACTCATTGATAAGTGGATATTCGACAAAAATTTCAGAGTACCCATGATACAACTCACAAACTATATGAAGCTTAACAAGAAAGAAGGTCCAAGTGTGTATGACTCAATTCCATTTAGAAGAGGGAGAAAATAATCACTGGTGGCAGAGGGAAGGAGGGAGTGAGTGATCTGTATGAAAGAGAGGACTGGAAGGGAAAAAATGGTGCAGAATCAGGTATGGAGGGAAATAGAAGAGAAACTCAAGTGGGCCCGGAAAATGAATAGAAATATACAGCAATGTGAGGTAGGGAATGGCAGAAACCAGTAGAAAGTCCCAGGTACCAGAGAGGGGAGACGCTCACAGGACCAACTAATGATGGCATTAGTTAAAAATGTCCAATAGTTGGGAAATAGAACCTGAAGAGATCACCTCCACTACATAAATTGACATGAGCCCCAGGTGAGGGATGGGACAATCCACCTATCTAAAATTTTTGACCTAGAATTGTACCTGTCTATAGGAAATGCAGGGACAAAAAAACTGAACAGAGATTGAATGAAAGGCCATTTAGAGACTGCCCCACCTTGGAATTCATCCTATGTGCCAACACCCAAACTTACACTATTGCTGATACCAAAACCTGTTTGCAGACAGGAGCCTGGCATCGCTGCTCTCTTCAAGGTTCTATAAGCACTTGACTGAGATAAATGCAGATACTTACAGCCAACCATTGGACTGAACCTTGGGATACCTAGGGCAGAGTTAAGGGAAGGACTGAAACAACTGAAGGGGATTGCAACCCAATGGGAAGAACATAAACATGTATCAAGTAACTGGACTCCTCATAGTTCTAAGGGACTAAGCCACCACCAATGGCATACAAGGGCTGACCCTTGGGCTCAGCTGCATATGTAGCAGAGGACTGCTTTGTCTGGCCTCAGTGGGAAGGGATATCCTTGTTCCTGTGAAGGGTTAATGCTGCAGAGAAGGGGTGCTAATGCTGCTAGAGGGGTGAGGTGGGAGTGGGTGGGTGAGGGAGTATGCTCTTAGAGGTGAAGAGAGGGGGAATGTGGTGGGGTGTTCCTAGAAGGGAGACCAGAAAGGGGGACATTTGAAATGCAAATAAATAAAATAAATAATAAAAAAAACTGTTTTCAAATATGAGATCCAAAATAAACATGCCTGCAATATGCTCTTAGCTATCTAACATCCTTCATCTCTTCAATTATTTACATAATTATATTTAAATAATTTTATATAACTTCATACATAATTTATAATTTATGATTTTAACAAGTCATATTTTTAAATGCAAAATTTCCCAAGTGACTTCTAATGTGTTAAATATTTCAAGGCTTTCTTCAAATAAGAAATTAAACTAGCAAGTAATCTTTGTTACTGAAAATGAGAGATTCTACAAATAGGCTAATTTTTACTTAAGGTATCATGCTCATTCATAAAACCATTAGTGACATTATCAGATCCGAAAGTTCATGCAGAATAAGTAGAAGAAAATGTATAGAGTAGCTGACTAATTAATTATTCATGTTTACTACTGTCTCTTTCTCAGTGAAGCTATGAAGCAAATCCCTTATCTCTACTCAATCCACTAGCAAAGCATCAAGAAGGCACAAATCCCTCTAGAGACAGTGCAGCAGAACACTGAGACAATTTACAAAATATTGAGGAAGCAAAATCAGATTAATAGCAATGATAAAGGATTAAAAGAAAGAAGAGATCTAAACAAAATCATGTATGTATAAAAGAAAATACAACTAAGTCATTCAGTAAATAAAATAGCAATATAATATATATCTGTGTGTCTATGATATATATTCATATATACAAATAAAAACATCAGTAGAGAAATTATGTATTGCCTCATAAGTAGTGAGTTTTGAAATGTGAAATTACAGCTGTTTTATCTTATGAGAATGCTACTGTGTATCGCTATTCTTTCTTGACTAGAATCTTTCACTCAACATTATACTCAGGCATTACCTGTGTTATTATCTACAGTTTACTTTTTCAGTCATTAAAATGTTTTATATTATAAATACTGATTTATTATATTTGTTCATTTGTGGTCATTTCTCTTCAGGAGGCACTCAGTTTATCTCATATTGATATTATGTGCATTTATATCAAACTGTACACATCATTTAATGTAAACTTCACCTTTGCTTTGAAAATAAGAAAGATGGGCAGTTTTAAAGGTCTCACTGTCCAAGTCTATGGGGAAACCTTGCAAATTAAAGTCACAGTCTACCATGATAGCACTTCTGAACTTCTCAAACAAAACAGAGGACTTCCTTTCCCAGCAGGGCTTCCGCTTCTCTGACTTTTTCTGGGGATCCCAACTCTCCACAACTTCTACCCAGGCAAGGCTAAGCAGTTCTTGGCACACATAAAAACTTCCTCTTACCCAATAAGAATTGATCCAGCAAATATCTGGGATCCCTGGAATTCCTCTCCATATAAATGAGACATTCACAAACCTTTTAAACTCTAACCAATGAGTTTCATTCATCCTGAAAACTTTTCCCACTCTCCAAAGTCCTTATATACACCTTGTTCACCCCAAATACCATGTAAACTTACAAGCTTACAAGCTTACCCCAAATAGAAGTAAGTGCACACAAGAGATCATTTCAGAGAGCTGTTGTTTTGAAGAGCATAGGAGAAGGCTTTCATCTAAAAGAGCTGTAACACTAAATTCCTCAAAAATGTCTTTCCCGAAACCAAAGTTCATTCAAATCGCCCCTGCCTTCCTTTCTTCCCAACTTCAAATTCTTTCCCCAAATGAAACAAAAATCTAGTATAACAACAAATACCAAGAAAACAAAAATAAAATCACTAATAAAGAAAGATAAACAACAAACTGTAAGCCAATAAAAGCACACCAAAAGAATGTGGATTCCATTTATATTTTGGTCACCTGCATCTTAACCCGAGGCTGGTTCTGGTGGGGTTATTTCCCTGTCACCTTACTTGGTAAAACCATTATAACCTCCCCTAACTAATGGCTGGGTGTTCATTTAATCATATATTCATTTATTAATTTATTTAAAATGTAACAATATAAGACAAAAGTAAAATATTTAATATTTACTTATAAACAGCATATACAGTAAAACAAAATCTATCCTATTAAAGTTTTACAAAACAAAATAACAAGAGGAAAAAGCACAAAAGGAGGCGCAAGATTCAAAGACTCACTGCTTTACACACTCAGGAGCTTGATATAAGCACTAAACGTAAAGCCATTATTTATATACAGAGGTCTTGGCACAGACCAGTGATTATGTGTGCTCTTACGCTCTCTGTGCATTCCTGTGAGTGTTACTCATGCTGATTCAGAGGGATATGTGTTCTTGGTGTTCGCTATTCCTTCTGGCTCTTATATTCATTCAGCTTCCTCTTCCACAGGGTTCCCTGAGCTCTGGGGATTGGAATTTGTTGGAGACATCTCATTTACGACCGAGTGTTTCCATGTCTATCCCTCTCTGTCTAATGTCTGGCTATGGGTCTCAATATATGAACAAGACATTAATCCATGAGTTCTGTAGGATATATTTAGAAATCATTCTATCGGTATATATTTTTCCTTTCTTTTTTTTTTTCATTTCTTTTCTTTCCATTTTTTAGAAGAGTATTATTTAGTTTGTCCTAGATACCTAGGCTCTCTAGGCTTAGGTTCTTGGTCCCATAACATACATTCTATGGGTTGCATCTTGTGGAAGTCACTTTATCTGTTATTTGTTGGTTTCTCTCACAAGCTATGTATGCTACCATTGCCCTAGCATATCTTGTAGACAATATACCATTGTAGATATAAGGGTGTGAAGCTTGCTTAGGGTTTAATGTTTCTTATTGAGAGTGTGCAGAATACATTGCCCATCTTAAAAACTTGATTGCCATTGTCTAATTGATTTAAAAATTCTACAGACACCCAAGGCAGGACATTTTGACAGATACCTGTGAATATCTTATCAAACTTTACAAATGCTTTTGGTGTTTCATGCCTCCCTTAATCTCATGATGGTTCAACTATCTAACATATCACTAGGATATTCCTGCAGATTCAGTTTTCAATATTTTTCCAGTTTTCCTAGTTGTCTCTGTCAGAGTGAGTGAAAATTACCTTCCTGAGTACTATCATTCTATCCGTTTTAAGTATAATTCAATAATTCACATGTATTATATGTCATTCTCATGTTTCCTAAATTGGATAGCATTACATTTCCCATTGTGAAACATCATTTCTGATCCTTATTGCATCATAGAAGATGGATCATGACCTTTAGGGAGAAAGAGGACATGTAAAGGGAGCTCCATCAATGGGATAAAGAGAAAGATTAATGAAATAAATAACAAAACATGAGATCACTTCAGCTTAATCATTTAATTATATATTGTAGCATCATTTATTAATCTGAAGATAAATTTAAAATTAAACATTGAAATACCTTTAGTTAACCATACCATGCAATACATTATACATTTTTTGATGTATTTTATGGTTGTGTTCAGTTGGCAAATACACCTCTTTCTTATTTTGTGACTGCATTTGTCTTTAAAGACACTTAGATTTTATGAGCTATAAACTCTTTGCTGACCATTTCTTCTCTTTTTCAATTCCTTTGCAGATATAAAGAAGTGCAACTTGAAAGTTCAAATAAATTTTGCTCACTGTAAAATCTCAAGTCTAATGTTTCAGAAAAAAAATCTCAATATTGGTTAAACAGTTTAAAAGACAACCATTACAAAGCACATGATAAAAACCAATAAAGACTTATTGAAGCCTGCTTTCCTGGGTCTTCCTAATTGCTAGGAGGTGTCAAGCGAAAAGAAGAAGGGGACAGTTGAAAGGAATTCTGACTGCAGTTGGATATAACCTGAAATTTTTTCATGAGTTAAGCCTCAATTGCTTAGACATTAAGATCATCATGGGTTTTAGGAAGCTAAATCATATCAAGATTCTGGCACATAGTTAAATGGGGTGTTATGTAAGAATATATAATTCTCAAGGGCATAATTCTAAGACACTATTTTTGTCACCATCATCACCATCATCACCATCTTCTTCATCATATTATTTTGAAATAGTTCAGAATACTGTCCACCAAAGGAAAACTTGAAGGTTTTCATAGACTCCTCCCAAATCCAGACAGACCAGAGGAATCCAAGTCCGACTGGGTGCTGGGCAGCCTATCAGCACTGTTAAAGGACTATTGGTTTTAAAGAGATTTTCTTAACTCTCGTGAGGACTACCAAAGATGTTTACCATTTTAATAAATAAGCAATGCTGTTGAGAGATGAGACTATCAAATTGGCAACTTTTGAGCATCTCCTTGTTACTCTGACAACCTTGAACAAGAGATATGTCAATCACAGCACTTGCCAAATGGCAATTGCAAGATCACGTGCTATTGTGAACCCCCTGCTACCATAATGATGATATATCAGCAAAGTATAAATTAAAAACGTTCTATCAGGAAGACTGAAGCCATTTCTGCTATGGCATCATCTAAAGAGTGGATGTGTATGTAATGAAGCCAAGCAACACAAGTGGGATTGGAGACACCACTGAAAATCCTGTCGAAACTACACCTGTGGCCAGATGCATTTGTGGCTTTTCCCTCAGCTCACTAACCCACTCTTTTTGAGAGCTTTCTTCTTTATTAATACATTTTATATTTCTACACTCTGCCATAGTTAAAATCCATGTCTTATTCTCTATATCCCTTTTTGGTAGCTCCCAGGATTTCACCTAACATCAATGATGTTTTCCCTTAAACACTGACAAAATTATCATTGATACTTTTTAGAAACAATTGTCTTTATTTTTAATTTATTTATTCTTCAATTATTTATATTTTAAATGCTGCTCCCTCTTGGACTCCACATCACAGAATCCTTCCTTTCCCCTTCTCTTCTGAGAGGGTGAGGTCTTCCTTGGTTTCTACCCAACTTGGATCATCAAGTATCTCCCGTATTAAGTGTAGATGCTCTCTAGCACCCTACCCTTGATAGCTGCAAATTTACTCCCTATGACCCTCTTTCCCTCTCTCTTTTTCATCTCACACCTGATCCAGACATCCCCACTCCATTCTGCATCCTCTCTCCCTTTCATTTTTCTTCCTCCCTCTGTCTCCTATAACTATTTTATTCCTCCTTCTAAGTGATATTTAAGCTTCCTTGCTTGGGACTTCCTTCTTGGTTAGCTGCTTTTGGTCTGTGGATGTATCATGGATATTTTGTACTTTATGGGTAATATCCACTTATCAGTTAGTATATATCATGCATGCTCTTTTGGGTCTGGGTTACCTTACTCACGATGATACTTTCCATTTGCCTGAAAAATTCATGATGTCCTTGTTTTTAATAGCTGAAGAATATTCCATTTTGTATATGAACTGTATTTTCTATGTCCATTCTGCATTAGAGCAACATCTGGGTTGTTTCTGATTTCTGTCTATTACTTATGAAGCTGCTGTGAACATAGTGGAGCATGTATTCTTGTGGTATGGTAGAACATCATTTGGCACTATGCCCAGGAGCTATGTAGCTGGGTCTTCAGGTAGAAATAATTTCCAGTGTTCTATGAAACTGTCAGATTGATTTCTGGATTGGTTTTAAAAGTTTGCAATCTCCTAATTTCTACATTCTTTACTGAAAGTTGAAGCCATAGAGGGGACTCCATATTTCAGATATAATTCCAGATCCCACTTGCTCTGCCTCCTAAGGATGTTGTCACAGCCAAGACTTGTTTGAATATCTTGTGCCACCAACCTGTACCTATTTCTATGGGGTCAGAGCAGGGGTGTTTCCCAGAAAATGAAATTCTGTAATTTTGCAAGGTAAACACAGGAAAAGAAGAACATGCCTGTACTTCTTGCATTCAAGAGGCTGAGACAGGAGGAGAGTGAGGCTGGCCATCTTGAGTTTCCATTATGTCAAAGCGACATAATGAAGCCTTGTGTCTAAAAGCAAGCAAGCAAACAAACAAATCCCTAAAAACCAGATCATGATAATAGAGTGAATTTTTATTAATGATTTATTGAGTTTGCTGTGCTTATGGAGAAATGCTCCTCTGATGAATATAAAACAGAATTCAAGGGTACTAGGGTGTTTTGCTTCTTGAGAGACATCTGATAGCACTGGTTACTATAACTACAGCTACAGCATCAAAAGATAGCTGTATGGCTTACAGATTTAACAGGTGGAAATAAGAAGGACTTGAATAAGAAGAGAAAACACTTAAATACAGAAAGCCGGAAAAGGTCCAAGAAGATTCCCGGGCCTTCTTTTGCACCGAGACTCTCAGAACTATTAGACTTGAAAGCAGTAGTATTGGCTACAGACAGAGGCTGAAGTATTTTTTCCTTAGCCTACAAATGAGCTCTGACATTTATATACCTAAGCTACTAAGAACTCTAGTACTCGAGGTCATCAAGAGAGTTGGAACTCTACTCTATCTGTTGCTGCCTCCTCCTGGTTTCTCACTTGGCTCAATGATATCAGACACCAAAGCATCAAAATCCACAAAAGGTTGTTACTTGAATAGGTTATCCTTGAGTAACAACTTTTGTATTGGTAGAGTAAAAGTAGCTCAGTCAGCATACAGGTAACAAAATTCTTTTAGATAATAATTATCAGTAAATACTATAATTTGTGAAATGATTGATCCATTTTCTCTTTTCATTCATCTTCACTGAGAAGTGTGTTTCATAAAACACTTTCTGAGCTGTATATATCTGCTATCTACTACACATATACATACATACATACATACATACATACATATATATAGAGATACACACACACACACACACACAAATATACCCCCCACACAAACACAATATATAGGTTGAATAACTCAGTTATTTAATGTATCTTGACAACTGAGCCAAAATATTAATAACTACTTACTTATAGAATGCCACAGGCAGAACTGTATAAAGGTTTTGAATGAGTTCAGGTATGATTGATGTATTTTTTTCATGGAAACACAGTCACTAAATAGTGATGAGTAGTTTCTGGTTTTCATTAAAGAGAAAATTTCCATTTAAATAATGTTACGACATTTTAATTTTGTTATATTTTCAAACATTTCTACTTCTGGATGTTTTCGTAACTGTATAGTTATTTTGAACATAAAGTACAGTTTAAGAATAAATTAGCAAACTGTCTTTTAAATACCTTAAAGTCTAAAGTAATTATTTGTCCATGAGTTGTCTTGACCTACTTTGGATTGCTCTAATAGAATATTTGAGATACTGTGTTAGAAACACAATGTATTTAGCACTCTTGGACTTTTGAATGTCCAAGAGTGTGAACCTGACAATGTGTCCTGTCTAGAACTTCACAGATGTCATCACCCAGCAGAAAGGAAGGCACTCAGCAGGTCCCAGCCTCATTTAATAACTGCCTAGTGCTGACAGAATTGTGGTGGTTCTCTTTAGACCTAACATACTTCCTAGAGATACCACACATTCATTAATGAATGTGAACTCCATCACCTAGCCTTTGGTCATGCCTCTATCAGTTTCTATCTCTCAAAATACCACAAGAACAAGACTGTTCAAACTTTATTCATTGGAGCCAAAATACAATGAAAGTAGAGATATTAGAGACTGAATATTATTAACTCCCTTTCTGTTCCTTATTAGAAAAGAACTGGCTTCTAAAAGATAACAATGAAACATCAAAATAAAATATAATACAAAGAACTATCACACTGAAGTTGAATGAGGAAGACCAACAGAATGAAAAGAGCCCAAGGGGGCACTCAAGAATCAGTGCCCCAATGTTAATAAACTTGGGAAACTCCTAAAACCACTCAGCTGAAATCTATAATGTTCAGAGCACCTGATACAGATCCAGGAAGGCTCTGAGCATGATGCTTTAAACTCTTGTTAGTTTATATGAACTTTTCCCAGTTGATTTAGAGAACCTAGATCTCTTAGTGTCCTCTGGCTCATATTTTTTCTGCCTTCCCTTATATGATTTTCCCTGAGCTCTGAAGGGAGTGATCTGTTGGAGACATCCCATTTAGGGATGAGTGTTCCAAGGTCTTCCTTTCTCTGCATAATGTCTGTGTATGGATCTCAGTAGCTCTTTCCACCTGCTGCAGGAGGAAACTTCTCTGATGAGGCATAATGCACTGACCTATGAGTAGAGCAGAATAACCTTAGGAATTATTTTATCATTGTTTTTAAGAACAATATTATGTGATATTTTCCTAGGTCTCTGGACATTTTGTCTTTGGTTCTTGCACATTATGCAGTGTTGGTTTGGGTTCCCATTTGTGGAATGGACCTTAAGTCAAATCAGACATTGATTGGTTGTTCCCACAAGCTCTGTGTAGAAACTAATTTAATTTCAGCAATTTATAATTCTACAATCTCTCTCATATCTAGTGTGAATTAATAGCATACTCAAATTACTTAGGATTATGAGAATTAGCATTTTGGTGAGAATGATTTATTTAAGACATGTTATAAAAATTCCTTTCTAAATCCATACTGAAAAGTAAAAACAGTCCATTAAGACAAGAAAGCAACAAAGTAAAGGTTGCGAGAGAATGGAGAAAACAAGGATGATATTGATGATGATGATGATGATGATGACGACGACGACAACGACGACGACGATTGATGCTAAGAGAAGGAGGGAGAGGAGGAGGATGAAGAGAAGATGGAAGATAAAATGGAAAAGGGAGGAATAGAAGTAGAATTATAGAAGGAAAATGAGAAGAGTACTTGTAACCTTCCAACATATTATTTTTCATGTTTTAATGTTTGAATCTGGGGTCTGGAGAGATGGCTTAGTGACTAAGAGCACTGACTGCTCTTCCAGAGGTCCTGAGTTCAATTTCCAACAACCATATCATGGCTCATAGCCAGTTGTAATAGGATCTGATGCCCCTTCTGGTGTGTCTGAAGACAGCGACAGTGTACTCATAAAAATAAAGCTTTAAAAAATAAAGTTTGAATCTGCTATTTTTAATGTTAGAATATAGGCAAGTTTTTTTGAATAAACACTTTATTTTAACATGTTTTATATCTTTAAATAAGTCAGCAGGATGAAGACCTGGGTGAGCATTTTGTTAGTATTATAGTAAGAAAACACTGAGTTCTACGCCTTTTTGGAAATGTGGGTTATGGGTGGGTCAGTTAGCTTTGTCATTTCAACACAACCTACTAATCACCTGGGAAGTGATTCTCTTTGAAAGGTAGTATAAATGTTCTTGAGCTGTGGACCTAGATGTGAGGAGCAATACTTATTATATTAATTGATGTGAGAAGCCCAGCCATTGTGCGCAGCAAAGTTCCCTATGTAAGAGGTCCTGTGAGTATGAGTGGAAAAGTTACTTGTACAAGCAAGTGAGCAAGTCAGCATACATGGGTTCAATTTTAACTGCTGAATGTGGGCATGTGGGCATAGTATGACTGAAGTGGAAATTTCTGTTTTTTTTTTTTCTTGGAGACTCAGTTGTGTCATGTGCTTTTTTTTTTTTCCTTCTGGAAACTGTCTTATGAGAGGATATTTTGCTGAAGCACACATGTAGGAGAATGTTTTGTTGAAAACCACTTGTGGTATTTTTCTAGAAGCTCCCTAGTGGAGGAACATATGATGTTCTGCTGGAGCAGACACTTGAGAAGACCTGTGATGTTTGAAAAGTGTATAAGAATAGCCTAACAGACAGTGGATGACTTTCTGGCATTGGTTTTCCATTTTTGTTGATCTTCGTTTGTCATAACTTTGTAGAGAAAAACACACCAAAGGACTTCTGGTGATGTTTTGGCTACTTCTTACTGCTTCAGTGAACTCATGCCTTGTGGTTTCTTCTGGATCAAGCCACTGCTGCTATTCATGTATGGTGTTTTGCTAGTGGACTGAGTTGCAGACAGTCCAGTTGCAGACAGTGAAGGTTGGAATAGCCTCAAAGAAATATTTCCAATTGGGTCTACAACCCCTCTTTTCTATTATCTGTTTTTTCCCCCTACCTTTGGTCGACAGTGAGCTTGAAGGAAGGTTGAAGAGTTAAAGAGCCATAATCAATATTAGTTTTGAAAAATCTAATCCTACACAAGGCCAATTGCCTGAGTATCATTATTCCTAGAAGTATCCTCCATGATGAATTACAGCCTGGAAGTGTGGTCTAAAATAAACCCCTTTTTTCCTTAAACTAAGGCAATGTTATTTTTATCATCTGTCATTTTCCTAATACTTCATTATGCTCTGACATGTTTGAATAAGTATTTGAAATGATAAATATTTGGTGCTTAAATGACATTAATGTAGAAGAGTAATTATGAACATCCCCCAAAAATTATAAACAGATGTGGTGGCCCACACTTATAATCTGTAAATTAGGAAATTGAAGCAGGAAAATACCAAGTTGAAGGGCATTAAAAGCTACCCAATGAAGTTTAGGCAAGCCTGTTAAGGTAAGCATTAGCAACACCCAGACTTAAAGTAATATTAAGAAGTAGATGCAGGAGTAGGTCAATCATATAGTACTTGTCCAGGAAATGCAATGCCATGGGTTTACTCATAGCTTTGCATGCAAATACACACACACACACACACACACACACACACACACACACACACACACACATTCACATGGGTCTGGAAGTCAAGGGAGAAAAGGGGATAACTTTTGAAATGTAAATCCATGAAGTATCCAAGAAAAATAAAATTTAAAAAATAAAAGAAAAAGACCTGTAGGTGTAGGTCAGAGAGCAATGTCCAGTATAAACCACAATTGCTTCTCCATATTGCTGCTTGAGACTGGTACTGGTCTTTGGAACTTACAAATAAGAAAGAATGGCAGGTCATTGAGCTTATTTATTTATGTATTTATTTATTTTTGCCTTCTCAGTGCTAGTATTACATGTACAAGAATTTTTATAGAGAAACATGGCTGCTTTGTCAAGGGATTACATTCAAAGATATGATTCAGACAGAATTCAAACATGCACTGAGGAAAAAAGGTGGTAGTATGTTGTGTTGCATTGAGGATATGTATGTGTGATAGTTTACTGGGACAATTTTACAAGATGAGTTACAGAAAGAACAAGCTAGGCACAGATGAAGACAGAACAAGCCAGAGAATGAGAAGGAGCCAGATTAGAGTATATTGTCAAATTTAGTATGAGCCCAGGAGAGCATTTCAGTCAGAATCTGAGAGAAGACACATTGACTCGGTAATATTGGAAGATTGTGTGGAGGGTAGAATCTTTAATGTCTAGAGCAAAAGAAGTTCAAACAGAAGGAAATGCTCTGGGTTCAGCCCAAGCTTTATATTCCAACAACTTGGGTTTGGCTCTTATATCATCATTTCATCTGAGGATATGACTGTGGCACAGTTAGTGACCTGAGCGACTACACCCAGATTTATATCGGAGTCCTTGAGAGTCTGAATACCGGTCCTTACACTTGAGCAGCAAGAATTTTAGAAGCTGGAACATCTTCTCAACCCTGTTCATATTTTGAGACAAGGAAGGTCTTATTGTGCAGATCAACTGGTCTGAATTTACTATAGTCTAGGATGGCCTCAAACCTGGGAAGATTATACAACTACAGCTTCCCTGGACACTATGATAGGCTTAGATATCTCTAAAACAAACTTTCTTCTTTGTTTGTTTTCTTATAGCTCATGCTGGCCTCCCAACTTCTCAGCTCATCTACTTTTTTCTCACAAGTCTTAAAATTACAGGCATGTGTAACTGCATCATTTTTATTTAGTAGTGGAATTAACATAGCCTAGGAAATCTCTCAGAAGCAAAATTTAACAACAACAAAATAATCTAGAAAGGTCCTGGAGTTAAGAAGATTGATGCATTAAAACTGGTCCTGGATCAACATGGGCAGCACAATATTGACTAAGGTGATGGGACATGCCAGTGAAGGAGATGGAATTAAGGGTGAGAAAACTATAGATGGTTTAGAGGCTGTGGTGTAGCTCAGCAGCAGATTATATGGGTAACCTTCACAAGGCCATGGATTCAAATCCAACTACCAAAAGACTCATGGAAGACAGATACAGATTTTCTTTTCTTTGGTTGGTTTAGTATATAATAAGGAGAAAAACTAATGAGTATTTATATATAAGAAGTAAAAAAAAACATAGTTCACCACCATAGGAGGGAATTCAAATAGATAAAGAGTAGAAAGTGATAGTTGATAGTTACTTTTAAAGGTCTAAAAACAAAATAGTAGAATCCAGAAGAATATAACAAAGGATAACCTGCAACTAAATATGTGTCATAAAGTATATGAGTATCCATTGTGCATTTTAGGCAGGTTGTTATGTGGGTTTTGTTTTTAACTTCAGTTTTAAGATGTTTTCAAATCAATTGTGCTGCAGTGCAATCATTTATGCAGCAGAGGCTAATTAAACCTTATACTTGGTATGAGAAAAATCTGGAAACACAGTAGGAAGTAAATAGATGAAATTGACAATGATGTCTGAGGCATTTGGATTAACTTGCTTAAATTCCAACAAGTCAAGAAAAATAAAAGACAGAAAATGGAGCATATTTGGATGAGATAAATTTGCTCTTGTTGGATAGAGATGGGATTAGACTTATAAGGAGAGTCATCAAAAAATAATTCCACTATTTAAGTCTGAGAAAAAAGATGCCATATATTATTACAAAGTTATCTCTCACAAAAATAGAATAGTATCAATATTTTTTTGTTTCATTTATAGCTGCTAACTTCTCTCAGCAGGTTAGGGTGTAACCTGTTAAGTGTCGGTAATAAAATAACAACACTGGTAATGACTGGAATTTTTTAGGATGGCTTTATTTACAGCACGTGTCTGTTAATACTTGTTGGTATTTGCTATGAATCATCATGTTCATTTTTATTGTCAATTAATTCACCAAAAGATTTAAAGCACCAGTACTTAGTCTATATTTTGAAGAAACGCAATTTCTCTATGGCTTTAACATTTAGAAAGTTCCAGCAGTAATGGAAAAGGGAAAGAATATATTTTTAATCACTCGTTTGAATTCCATGCCCAGAAATGCTCCCACGTTGCTCTCATGAAGGGCTTTAATGACATTGATACATTTTGGAAGAGCTGTGTTTTCTTGAATTTCTCAATTCCTAGGATTGTGCAGGAAATTGTACATTTGTTGTTTGTTGCTTGAGTGGGAGTATGGCCCAGGGCCTGGTATGGGCTTGGTACTAGCCTATCAGTGCCAGGAGCTAGGAAATCTATAGAAGAATATTCATGGAAGCAAGGTGGATAGGAGAAATTTAAGTTCTTTTGTTGATGCATAGGAAACCCTTACATGACATGCTATACTAGGTAAACCAGGAATATTCATCTATAGATTAAGAGGTAAGAAAAATATGGTACATAATTATAAAGTAATAAAACTCAACTGTAATGGAACATGAAATCCTGAAAGGTATAGATAAGTGGACAGAAAAGGAGAAAATTATGTTGAGATCTCAGACCCAGAGAGTCAAAAGCCATGCATTCTTTCTAAGGTGGAAATTCTAGCCTTATTCCCATTTTGGGATTTACATTTGGACACAAATGGAAAGCAGACTAGAAAGGGATCTTACAAGTGAGTAAAGTAATGAGGATAGGGAATGGGGAGCAACATGAATGCAGTGAAGAAGTAGCATTGTGTAGGAATAGGAGAGAAAACAAGAAGGAAAGAAGAGACTCAAGCCAAGAGAGGAATGTGTGTAAAACAATTTTGAGGGTGTGGAGAAAGGGGAACCCTCCACCATAGCTGGGATTGCAAACTGGTACAACCACTCTGGAGATGTATCTGGTGCTTTCTCAGAAAATTGGAAGTAGCTATATCTGAAGACCCAGATACTGCTTCTGGGCATGTGCCACATGATGATCTACAATATCACATGGACCATACTCCATTGTGTTCATAGCAGCTTTAGTCACAATAGCCAGAAACTGGAAGCAAACCAGATGCTCCTCAACTAAAAAATGGACACATAAAATGTGGTTCATTTATACAATGGAATACTATACAGCTATGAAAAACAAGGACATCATGAATTTTGCAAACAAATAGATGGAACTATAAAATATACTGAATGGCATAACTTTCTTTTTTTTTTATTAGATATATTTCTTTACTTACTTTCCTACACTTCCCGGTTTCCTGTCCATAAGCCTCCATCCACTCCCTTCCCCTCCCCCATACAGCTATTTCCCCCAAACATCCCCCTTACTGCCCCCCATATTACCCTGCAACCTTGGCAGGACCAAGGGCTTCCCCTTCCACTGATTCCCCAACAAGGCTATTCTCTGCTACATATGCAGTTGGAGCCTTGGGTCAGTCCCTGTAAAATCTTTCAGTACTGTTTTATACCCTGGAAGCTCTGGTTGGTTGGCATTGTTGTTCTTATCGGGTTGCAATCTCCTTCAACTCTCTCAATCCTTCCTCTAATTCTCCTAAATGAGGTCCTGTTTTCAGTTCAGTGACTTCCTGCTAGCATTGATCTCTGTATTGGACATGCTCTGGATGTGTCTCTGAGGACATATCTCTATCTGGTCCCTTTCAGCATGCATTTTTTTTTCTTTTACCAGAATTAAAATCTACTTTTTTCACTTTTATTAAGTTGAGTATTTCTTATTTACATTTCAATTGTTATTCCCCTTCCCGGTTTCCGGGCCAACATCCTCCTAACCCCTCCCCCTCCCCTTCTGTATGGGTGTTCCCCTCCCCATCCTCTCCCCATTACCGCCCTCCCCTCAATAATCACGTTCACTGGGGGTTCAGTCTTAGCAGGACCAAGGGCTTCCCCTTCCACTGGTGCTCTTACTAGGCTATTCATTGCTACCTATGAGGTTGGAGCCCAGGGTTAGTCCATGTATAGTCTTTGGGTAGTGGCTTTGTACCTGGAAGCTCTGGTTGGTTGGCATTGTTGTTTTTATGGGGTCTCAAGCCCCTTCAAGCTCTTTCAGTCCTTTCTCTGATTCCTTCAATGGGGTCCCATTCTCAGTTCAGTGGTTTGCTGCTGGCATTCGCATGTGGGGCAGGCTCTGAATGGGTGTTCCTTCTGCCTCTGTTGTAAACTTTGCCTCCCTATTCCCTCCCAAGGGTATTCTTTTAAAGAAGGAGTGAAGCATTCGCATTTTGGTCATCCTTCTTGAATTTCATGTGTTCTGTGCATCTAGGGTAATTCGAGCATTTGGGCTTATCAAAGAGTGCATATCAGCATGCATTTTTTAGCTTCATCAAACTTATCTAGTTTGGGGGGCTGTATATATATGAGCCACATGTGGAAAAGGCTATGAATGGTTGTTCCTTGAATCACTGCTCTAAACTTTGCTTCCATATTCCCTACTATGGATATTTTTTCCTCTTTTAAGTAGGAGTTGGAACATTCACATTTTGTCATCCTTCTGGAGATTCCTGTGGTCTGTGGATTGCATCTTGAATAATTCGAGCTTTTTGGCTAATGTCCACTTATCATTGAGTACAAACCAAGTGTGATTTTTTGTGATTGAATTACCTCACTCACAATATTTTCTAGTTCATTCCATTTGCCTATGAATTTCATGAAGTTATTGTTTTTGATAGCTGAGTAGTACTCTATTGTGCAGATAGAACACATTTTTTGAATCCATTCATCTGTTGAAGGGCATCTGGGTTCTTTCCAGCCTTGCCTATTATAAATAAGGCTGCTTTGAACATAGTGGAGCATGAGTCTTTGTTATATGTTGGGGCGTCTTTTGGGTATATGCCCAAGAGAGGTATAGTTAGGTCCTCAGGTAGTGGAATGTCCAATTTTCTGAGGAACCTCCAGACTAATTTCCAGAGTGGTTGTACCAGTTTGCAATCCTACCAACAATGGAGGAGTGTTCCTCTTTCTCCACATCCTTGCCAGCATCTGCTGTCACCTGAGTTTTTTTTTTTTTTTTTTATCTTAACCATTCTGACTGGTGTGAGGTGGAATCTCAGGGTTGTTTTGATTTGCTTTTCCCTAATGACTGAGAATGTTGAACATTTCTTTAGCTGCATTTTGGACATTTGATAATCCTTTGCTGAGAATGTTTTGTTTAGCTCTGTATTCCATTTTTTAATGGTGTTATTTGGCTCTCTGGATCCAACTTCTTGTGTTGCTTTGTATATTTCAGATATTAGCCCTCTATCAGATGTAGGATTGATAAAGATCTTTTCCCAATCTGTTGGTTGTTGTTTTGTCCTAATGACAGTGACTTTTGTCTTATAGAAGCTTTGCAGTTCTATGAAGTCTTATTTGTCGATTCTTGATCTTAGAACATAAGCCATTTTTTTTTGTTCAGGAAAATTTCCCCAGTAAAATAGCATAACTTTCATGAAAGTCATGCATGGTATGTACTCTTTGATAAGCAGGTTTTAGCTAAAAGTGCAAAATATTTATTATATGCCTCACAGACCCTACAAAGTTAAAGAAGAGAGAAGGTCCAAGTGAGGATTCTTCAATCCCACTTTGTAGTGAGAACAAAATAATCACAGGAAGCAGAGGGAGGGAGGGTCCTGGATGAAAGGGTAGGGAAAATGGTGCTAGATCAGATGTTGGAGGAGAGAGGAGAGACACCCAGAAGTCCTGAATATATGCAGCTACTGGGAGTGGTGAGTGCAGGGAATGTCTAGAAAGTCCCAGACACCTGGGATGGCGGAAGCACCCAGGACTCAACCTGTGTGACCTAAGCCAAAATGTCCTAACATGTAGATATGAAACCTGAAGAGACCACTGCCAGTAGTTAAACAGGGTTCCCAGTAGAACGATGGTGACACCAACCTACTTTCAAAATATTTGACCCTAAATTTTTCCTTTCCAGATGAAATGCAGCAGAGACTGTGCAAATGACTGATTGTTTACCAGCTCAACTTGAGATCCATCCCATCTGCATACATAAAACCCTGACACTATTACTGATGCTATGTTGTGCTTGTAGACAGGAGCCTAGCATGGACGTCCTCTGAGATGTTCTACCAGCAGTTGACTAAGACAGATGCAGATACTCACAGCCAAACATTGGCCAGAATTCTGGGATACCTATGGAAGTGTTAGGGGAAGGATTGAAGGAACAGAAGCATATGGCATCCCAATAGGTAAACCAAAAGTGTCATCTAAACTGGACATCTGTTACCTCCAAAAACCTTAGCCATGAACCAAAGAGCATACACAGGCTAATCTTAAGCCCCAGGCACATATGTAGCAGAGGATTGCCTTTTCTGGACTCAGTGGGAGAGGATGTACCTAATCCTGTAGAAACATGATAGCCCAAGTAGGGGGATGCCTAGGGGTCACTCTCTCAGATGTGAAGGAGAGGGGAGATGAGTTGAAGAGCTTTGGGAAGGAAGTCCAGAGGGGTGACAATACTTGGGATGTAAATAAGTAAAATGATTAATAATAAAAATAATAATGATAATGATAATAGTAATAACTTTCTATCACAGAACCAAATTAGGAAAATACAAATCAGAGGATAGTGGAATACATATGGAAAGAAGGAAGAGAGAGGATAGTATGAGTTAAAAGAATATGCAATTGTCAAGTTGAACATGAGATGACTGAGAGTAGAGTGGAACGAAAAGACTAACCTTGACCCACCATAACTACATGGTATGCCCTTATTGTTGAAGCTATAGCAAACTTTGGCTGCAGGACACAGAGACATCTATCTCAAAGTCAGGAACTCAGGAACTTTCACCCTGTTTTTCCATTTTTATAGTACCAGAAAATACTGAAGAAGCCATGGGATACAAAAGACATCTATGATCTTACCTTGCAGTAAATGTTATGTGTCGCATACTAACCACCCAGGAAAGATGTGCCTATTTTTGCAATAGTGGCATTGCCTGCTATGAGAACACTAAGTACGTTCTGGCCAGATTTAAGACTTGCTTCAAAGGAGGGAATTTCAAACTTACTGCTATAAACCCGATTGAAAGTTTATAGATGAGAGGTCACTCACTCTAGGGTAAAATGTGCTATTGTATTTGCTTATTTTCCTGTTGTATTTTATTTGTTTGTTTTTTTAAATGATCATGCTGTCTAATTGCCTCAAAATAATTTGATTTATAATATAGACCTGCATTGTCCTCAACCTTGACTAGAAATGCTAATATTTGCAGTGGACAGCATTCAAGGAAAAGACAACAGATGATTTGAAGAAAAAAAATAACATTTAACCATATACAGGTATGAAATTCTCAGAAATAAAAAATTAAATATTAAAAACAGAAAAAAGTAAATAATAAATCTGAGTGGCCCTTTTAAAACTATGTTTTCTTAAACTGTATGGTATTGGAACAGAGACAGGCAGATAGATCAGTGGAATAGATTTGAAGATCCAGTAATGAACCCACACACCTATGGTCACTTGATCCTTGACAAAGGAGCCAAAGCCATTCAGTAGGGGAAAAAAAGACAGCATTTTCAAAAAATAGTGCTGGTTCAACTGGCAGTCAACATGTAGAAGAATGCAAATTGAGCCCTTCTTATTGCCTTGAATAAAGCTCAAGTCAAAAACCTCCACATAAAAACAGATACACTAAAACTAATAGAAGTGAAAGTGGGGAAGTGCCTCGAATACCTAGGCACAGGGGAAAATTTCCTGAATAGAGCACCAATGGCCTATGTTCTAAGATCAAGAATGGACAGATGGGACCTCATAAAATTGCAAAGCTTTTGTAAGGCAAAGGATACTGTCATTAGGACAAAATGGCAAACAACAGATTGGGAAAAACTCTTTACCAATCCTACATGAGATAGAGGGCTAATATGTAATATATACAAAGAACTCAAGAAGTTTGACTGCAGAGAATCAAACAACCCTATCAAAAATGGGCTACCGAGCTAAACAAAGATCTCAACTGTGGAATAATGAATGCCTGAGAAGCACCTGAAGTTCAACATCTTTAGTCATCAGGGAAATGCAAATCAAATCAACCCTGAGATTCCACCTCACACAAGTCAGAATAGCTAAGATCAAAAACTGAGGTAACAAGAGATGCTGGCAAAGATAATGGAGAAAGAGGAATACTCCTCCATGGTTGGTGGGATTGCAAACTGGTACAACCACTCTGGAAATCAATCTGGAGTTTCCTCAGAAAATTGGACATAGTATTACCTTATGACCCATCTATACCACTCCTGGGTATATACCCAAAAGATGCTCCAACATATAACAAGGGCACATGCTCTACTATGTTCATAGAAGCCTTATTTATAATAGCCTGAAGCTGGAAAGAACCTTGATGTACTTCAACAGAACAATGGATACAGGAAATGTGGTACATTTACATAATGGTGTACTACTCAGCTATTAAAAACAGTGACTTTATGAAATGCTTAAGCAAATGGATGGAACTAGAAAACATTATCCTGAGTGAGGTAACCCAATCACAAAAGAACTCATAAGATATGTACTCACTGCTAAGTGGATATTAGCCCCAAAGCTCAGATTACCCAAGATACCATTCACAGACCACATGAAGTACAAAAGGAAGAAACATAAAAGTGTAGATGGTTCAGTACATTTTAGAAGGGGAAAAATACACACAAGAGGAAATATGGAGACAAATTGTGGAGCAGAGACTGAAGGAAAGACCACCCAAAACCTACCACACATGGGGATCCATCCCACATGCAGTCACCAAAACCAGTCACTGTTGGGAATGCAAAGAGGTACATGCTCAAAGGAGCCTGATGTAGCTGTCTCCTGAGAGTTTCTGCCCAAGCATGACAAATCAGAGGTGAATGCTAGCAGCCAAACATTGAACTGAGAATGGGGTCATCAATGGAGTAGTTAGGGAAAAGTCTGAGGTAGGTGAAGGTGTTTGCAACCCCATAGGAAGAACAACAATATCAACCAAACAGACATCCCAGAGCTCCCAGAGACTAAACCATCAACCAAAGATTTCATTTGGAATGACTCATGGCTCCAGCCACATTGTAGCAGAGGATTTACCTTGTTGGGCATCAGAAAGAAGAGAAGCCCTTGGTCCTGTCTAGGCTCAATGCTCCAGTCTATGGCGGGGAGGTGGGAGGGAGTCATTGGATGGGTGGGAGACCTACCATGGAAGCATGAATTGAAGTGATGAGATGGGGGTGTTTCCACAAGAGAAACCAGGACAGGAGATAACATATGAAATGTAAATTAAAAAATCCAATAAAAGAAAAGGAAAAGAAAAAAAAATGGGATTGCAAAGCCCCCCAAAACAAAAACCAAACCAAATAAACAAATGTTTTCTTAATTCTCTTGCTTTATAAATAACATTAATAGAGCTATATTATAATACATTGTGAAATATCTGTACTATAAATATTATGTGTTCCTGTCAATAGCTTTTTCTTTAGACTTCTTGGACAGTTTATTGTGATTATTCAATAGATATACGAAAATGTTTTGTTTTTCCTTAGTGTATTACTTCTATTGAATTTTTATCCTTTGTTTTACTAATTTTCAAAGCATGATTCTACTCACACTTGCAATAAACGCGATTACCTTGTCAAAGGACACACATCCTGGGAAGATGACTCAGTTGACCCAGTGCTTCGATTTCCATAATGAAATTCCTATTAAATTTTAATAAATGTATATGATTTCATTTACAGGCACATATGTTTAGTCAAACAGATTCACAAAGGACATTGCATTACAGTAAGGTGATATTCCTTATATTATTGAGAATTTTCCAAAGCACAAGAAAAGCAAATGTTAGTTGTACATTGTAGGAAAACAAAGGAGGTAAGTCAAGGCTGATATACTTGTTAAATGGGATCGCTCATGCACCCTCTTTTCTACTTTTGTATGCCTAGATCTTACATAAGGTCCTAAACATTTTGATAGTCCTGTGTTTTCGAGCATATTTTTCCACATCATCCAAGTGCATGTACTTGACCTTGGTAAAGAACAGAAGAATGTTCTGTGAAAGCTGACTGTGCAAAGATCTTCAGTAGGCTTCATATTGCCTTCTCCATTCTTGTCTGATTGCAGTGTGTAGATATGAGTAAGCTAGTAGCTGAATCAATTTGTATTTTTCCCCTTTTTTCATCTTTAATACTTGCTTCAGGCAATGTCTCCACAATGTGATATACACACATTGCTTACCATTCAAGGAAAATTGAAATTCAAATCCAGAAATACTTTTTCTCTGAAATGAAATTGAAATAAAGTTTGAAAATAGCATTTTCCTTTTACTTTTGAGATTATAATATAATTAAATTATTTCCCCCTTTCTATTTTCTCTCTTGGGATCACCAAATTTTCCTATGTTCTATTATATCATATGCTCTCTATCCAATTCATTGCCTTTTTTGAAATTAATGTTGCTAACACACACACACACATACACACACACACAAACACAAACTGTTATGTCCATATAATGTCACTTGTATGTTTTTAGGGCTGGCAATTTGATACTGTATAAACAATAGGTTTGTGCTTCCCTGGGAAGAATATTATTTTTCACTTTTTTTCCTTTTTTTCTTTTTATTAAGACGTATTTCTTCACTTACGTTTCAAATGTTATTCCCTTTCCCGGTTTTCTGTCCATAAGCCCCAATTTCCTCCCCCTCCCCCATACAGGTATTCCCCCCATCCACCCTCGTTACTGTGCCCCCCATATTCCCCTGCACTGAGGGTCCAACCTTGGTAGGATCAAGGGCTTCCCCTTCCACTGGTGCCCCAACAAGGCTATTCTCTGCTACATATGCCATTGGAGCCCTGGGTCAGTTCATGTATAATCTTTCGGTAGTGGTTTAGTCCCTGGAAACTCTGGTTGGTTGGCATTGTTGTTCTTAAGGGGTTGCAAGCTCCTTCAGCTCATTCAATCCTTCCTCTAATTATTCCCCCTAAGGGGATCCTGTTCTCAGTTCAGTGGCTTGCTGCTAGCATTGTCCTGTGTATTGGACATGCTCTGGATGTATCTCTCAGGAGAGATCTATATCCGGTCCATTTCAGCATGCATTTTTTAGCTTCATCAGTCTTATCTACTTTTGGTGGCCATATATATATCCTTCTTATGGATATTTTTCCCCCTTGCCTGAGTTTTGTTTTTAGGGTTGAGGATTTTTCCAGTCCTCTTAAGTATATCTACTGTTGTTCTTAGTAGCTTATGTTTCGACACTCATGGTGGTGATACTTTGTGGGTATAGATTTTGATGCTACTAGGCGACATAGTCTCACAGAAAACTTCCTGATCCTCTGTCTCTTATAATCATTGTGCAGTTCCATTTTAATATAGTGTGCCTTCAATCATAATTCTGCTAAGAATTTTAGTATTGGGAACCAATGAGTATAACCACGGTATATATTTTTGAAACAAAGGATGGGGGTGGCAGCAAAGCTAATATCACTTTAGCACAAGCCTCTAAATAAATAGAAAACATGATTATTTTATTTTTCCCTTTCCTTAAATAATTGTTACTTTCTAAAGAAGATACAGCATACATTTTAATATTGAGAAAAAAATGAAAAACTATTAATGAGCTCTATGATCTCCTGATATTACAGAGTTAGTTTAGACATAATGCCTTGATGAAAAAGATAAGAACTTGCTGAGTTTATAGCTTAGCTGTGACTGACAGGGTGTTTCATAAGCAAGTGTAAATCTCAGAGTTTGTTCTCCAACACTGCAGTTTTACAAACATACAGGAAAGTCAGAAAGGCCACTAGATTACATGGTATAAATCATTGTTCATTTTTTTTCTCAGCATCTTCATCAGCCAGGCAAATTTCACATTTCTAAGGCATCAAACCTCTTAGTCTATGATGATTTTGTATATCATCTTTGTCCATCTTAAACGGTACTAAAGCTAGAGATTTATTGATTCTTGAACTATCATTCACCTTTTTTTCCCAAGATTACAAAAGTACTTATTGGTGGATGAAATCATGATTGGGATCTTACTTCTCCCTGTATCCCATGTTCAGAATTGAATAAAATCTGGCACTCTATGTGTGTAATGACTAAAGTTTGTGTTGTGGTCAAGATGATAAAACTAATGGTCCTTAAATATCAGAATATTTGAACCAGAGTCTTTAACAGACAAATCCAATTATTATTTAATTCATTATCTGCCATTCTGGATTTATAATATAGTTTATAATATAGTATTTTGAAAACTTCTAGAAAATATTTTCAGACTACATAATTAATGATCCTTGAATAGTTTCACAAACACACAAGTGTGCGCGTGTGCATGCACACACTCACACACACATACACACCAGATATGCACACACCAGATGTATACAAATAATTGTGGCTACAAGGTTTTCATGTATGAAATATCCAAGAAGGTTCTTGGGAAGAACTGCTGTCTTCTCCTAGAGCTTCCAGTGCTCTGAATGACTGAGCTAACTCTGTATACACTATTTATTTATTGTAAAGTACTAGGCATTTTAATCTCAACAAAATATTTTTAATTAACTATTTTGCTATTTTTATACTCCAGATTTTATTCCCCTCCTAATCCACCTTCCAACTGTTCCACATCCCATACCTCCCCCACCCCAAGTCTTTACAAGGATGTCCCCACCCCTTATACCCTACCAGACCTCTAAACATCCTGGGACATCCAGTCTCTTGAGGGTTAGGTACATCTTCTCTGAGTGAACCCAGACCCGGGGGTCCTCTGCTGTATATGTTTTGGAGGCCTCATCTTAGTTGGTATATGCTGCCTGGTCGGTGATCCAGTGTCTGAGACGTCTTGTGGGTCCAGGTTAACTGAGACTGCTGGTCCTCCTACAGGGTTGCCCTTTCCTTAGCTTCCTCTAGCTTTTCCCTAATTCAACCAGAGGGGTCAGCAGCTTCTGTTCATTGGTTGGGTGCACACATCTGCTTCTGACTCTTTCAGCTGCTTGTAGGGTCTTTTGGAAGGCAGTCAGGATAGACCCCTTTTTGTGAGGGCCCCAAAACCTCAATAATGGTAGCAGGCCTTGGGGTCTCCCCTTGAGCTGGATCTCAATTTGGGCAGGTCTCTGGACCTTCTTTTTCTCAGACTTTTTTCCATTTCCAGCCCCACATTTCTTTCAGACAGGAAAAATTATGGATCAGAGTTTTGACTGTGGGAGAACAACCCCATCACTCACTTCATGCCCTGTCTTTCTACTGGAAGTGGGTTCTCTAATTACCTCTTTCCACTCTACCGCATTTTATCTAGGGTCCCCCCTTTGAATCCTGAGGGTCTCTCCCTTCCCAGGTCTCTGTTACATTATAGAGCATCTTCCCAACCTCCTTTCTCCCCAGGTCACCTGTTTATATTGTTTCTGCTGGCCCTCAGGGCTTCAGTTCTTTTCCCCAACCCCCACCTTCTTTCCCTCCCCTGTCCCTCTCTTCTTCCCTCCTCCCTTGTGGTTGCTTTCTCCTCCTTCCCAAGTGGGACTAAGGCATCCTCGCTTCCGATCTTCAGCTTGTTGACCTTTTTAAGTTCTGTGGACTGTACCTTGGGTATTCTGTACTTTCTAATATTTTGGCTAATGTCCACTTATTAGTGAGAACATACCATGCATGTCTTTTGGGTATGAGTTGCCTCACTCAAAATAATATTTTCTAGTTCCATCCATTTGCCTGCAAGACTCAGGATGTCCTCATTTTTAATAGCTGAGTAGTATTCCATTGTGTAAATGAACCACATTTTCTGTATCCGTTCTTCTGTCTTGGGACATCTGGGTTGTTTCCAGCTTCTGGCTATCACAAATAAAGCCACTATGAACATAGTGGAACATGTGCCACTGGGGCATGGTAGGGCATCTTTTGGGTATATTCTTAAGAGTGATGTTACTGGGTCTTTAGGTAGGTTTATTTCCAATTTTCTGAGGAAACTCCAAATTGATTTGCAGAGTTGTTCTAGCACTTTACAATACCCACAGCAATGGAGGAGTGTTCCTTTCTCCACATCCTCCCCAACATGTGTTGTCACCTGAGGTTTTGATCTCAACCTTTCTGACTGTGTAAGGTGGAATTTCAGGGTTGTTTTAATTTGCGTTTCTCTTATCACTAAGGACCTTGAACATTTTTCAGGTGCTTCTCAGTCATTTGAGATTCCTCTGTTGTGAATTCTCAGTTTAGTTCTATACCCCATTTATTTTTATTTTATTTATTTATTTTTTTGGTGGTTATCTTCTTGAGTTCTTTATATATTTTGGGTATTAGCACTCTATCAAATGTGGTTTTAGTGAAGAGTTTCCCCATTCTGTAGGATGCCGAATTGTCTTATTAACTATGTTATGTCCTTTGCCTTACAGAAGCTTTCTGGTTTCATGAGGTCCCCTTTATCAATTCTTTTTTTTTTCTTTTCTTTTTTCGGAGCTGGGGACCGAACCCAGGGCCTTGCGCTCCCCTTTATCAATTCTTGATCTTAGAGCATAAGCCATTGGAGTTCTGTTTAGGAAATTTCCCCCTGTGCTAATGAATACAGGACTCTTTCCCACTTTTTCTTCTATTAGATTCAGTATATCTGGTTTTATGTTGAGGTCCTTGATTCGCTTTGACTTGAGTTTTGTGCATGTTAACAAATATGGGTTGATTTTCAATTTTCTACTTATAGACAGTCAGTTAGACCAGCACCATTTATTGAAGATGCTTTCTTTTATCCATTGTATATTTTTGGCTTCTTTTTCAATGATCAAGTGTGCATAACAAAAATATTTTTAATATATTTAATCCATTTTTAGAATAATACAGTCAAATTACCTCTTTGAAAAATGTATTTTGTTATTATGTAAGAATGTGCCAAGTGAGCACCTGTGAAAGACATGGCAGGCAATTTTTTTGTAACTGTGATTACATACCTGACATAATGCAGTCAAAAGAGGTTTTTGCTTGGATCACCTATAATAGTGGCCCACTGTAGAATTTTATATCTTGACTTGTGCTTTCTACCTTGCCTTTGACCATGAAGTTCCCACATAAAAGACACATAGCTTTTATATTTCCAATAGACCTTAAGTAGCACAAGCGTTGGGCAGATACCTTTTCTCTATGCATTAGAACCTACTTTCCTTTGATAACCCTCAGTTATTACTACTTACTATGTTTCATCTGGGCTGCTCTTAACTCCAATTGGCCAGAACTCAGAGTCATGTTTTCTTGACTCCTAACACACTGTGGCTTCTCCTTCCTTCTCCTGCATCTTCTTCTGATTCTCCTCTGACTAAAAGCCCTGGAAGTCTAAATCCCACCTATGTCTCTTCTTCCCAGCACTCGCCTGTTGGCATCTTAATTTACGAATCAGAAAGAGCTTGAGGTCAGGGTCACAGGTCTACATGCAGCTCAAGGTCTTGGAGGCCTGTGTTTTAGCATTACAATAGAACGTAAGAACAAACCTCAATATCCTGTTTTTTATTTGTGTTGTTTATGAGTGTTGACTCAGGGACTATACTATAAATTAAAACTTTTTTGCCTCATGACAATGAACTGGGGAGAAAAAGCAAACACATTCATGATTCTAATATCTGTGTCAAGACTTTATCCTTACTAGCATAATGCAATTTGAATAAATTCTATACCCTAAATGTCTATTATCACATAATAGCATTCTAAGTTTATGACAAAGTATTTGATAGGACCCTTTGAATGACATCAAAATCATAGTGGATGATTTATAGATACCTATTTTTAGCTCTCTTGAACAATGTAAACTTGTCTTTCAAAAATAAATACTTTAGAAAATACTTACAAAGTTCTATATAAGTTATTCATTAAAAATATTAGGAATTTTGTTGAAGGTATTGTTTATAATACCAGAGCGGCACCCATCTGTGAATCTTGTAAGATATGATCATTTGCTTTGCAGGACATGTCCACTTGTGTAGCAGTGGCAAGAACATCAGAAAAACAACCAACTACATTCTAATTGGATTTAAGCAATGTTGCATAATGTGAAATCCATATGTGACACTGTATTTAGCCAAGAACCTGTGTGAAGACAGATTAGAGAGTGTGTGAGAAATGCTACTATTTTCAGTATTTGAAATCAATATAATATAAAGCTAACTCTAAATGGTTTATCATACACATAGAGTAGTGTATCCTTCAGTGCTCACGAGAGCAGGTTCTGTGCATAGGGGATGATGATTACAACAGAGACCCATAAATGTCTAGGGTGCAGAATAGACAAAAGATACTTTAGAAATTTCAACTCTAAAGGGAACATATGTACTGTACCTCTTTATCCATAAACTTGGAGATGAGCATATAGAGGCAAAAAGGATGTAAAAGCCAGAGAGAATGGGAAATTGTCTCCTGGACATAAAAGGTAGCTACAGTTATAAGCTCAAACAGTTTGACAGCATGAACAAGTCTTGTGCAAACCCAAACAATAGCAATAGCAACATGAAATGGGGAGCTAGATGCTAAGTTTTACCTCTAGCTGAGTATCTTCTGGTCATTTTTTGTCATTTTGTAAAAAATGTCAATTTTCTCTAAAAATACAACTTCTAAAATACCAGACCATGATTCAATGAAAGGCCAAATATCCAAGAGTATTCGAATCTCAGATATTGTTCTTGATGAAAAAAACAAACAAATGAACAACCAAACAACAGCAACAATATCAACAACAACAACAACAACAACAGCAAAACAGAACACAAAGTTAGGTGGAAAGTAAAGGGGTGAAACTAGAAATCTCCAATTCACCAAATAAACTAACTGAAAGACAAAAGGCCTTTTAGTTATACCTTAGATGCAGAAATGCTTTTTTGACAAAAATTCTATATGACTTCATGAAATTGGTCTACAGAGATTAGGAATATGAGGCACATATCTCAGTACTGTAAAGATATTTATGAGAATTCCAAAAAAATACTAGCTCAAATGGAAATAAGCTCAAAGCCATTCCACTAAAATAAGGAATACAACAAAGATGTTCACTCTCTCCATCTTTAGTCAACACATTACTTGAAGTCTTTTCTAGAGCAGTAAGGCTCTGAAGGAGATCAAGATGATCCAAATGGGAAATGAAAAGGTCAAATTATTTTATTTATTTGCAGATGATGTTAGACAGAATCAAAAATTCCACTTTCAGCATGTAGGTGAATCCAAAATTAAGTCATGAAAATCATGGGCTTTCCTGTATACAAATGATAAATACACTGAGGAAAGGAATCAGGGAAACAACACCCTTTATAATAGCATCAAATAATATAAAATATCTCAAGGTAACTCGCTTTGTATGATAAAAGCTTTGACAGTATAGAAAGAAATTTTAGAATACTTCAGAGTATGAAAAAATATTCTACAGTCATTGATTGGCAGCATTAATATAGTAAATATGGTCATCCTACCATAAGCAATGTAAATACTCAATGAAGTTGACATCAAAATGACAATTCTTAATACACATTAAAATGACAATTTTGAGTATCAGTGAAACACAAAACACTACAGAGAGCTAATACAACCTTGAATAATAAAAGAACTAGTTGAAATTGTGTGATTCCTGAATTCAATTTATACCACAGAAAACTATATAAACAAATAAACACAATGTATTGGCCCTGAACAGACACACTGATAAATAAAGTCAAATGAAAGACTGAGACATATCTACAAGTGGATGAACCCCAAATTTTGATAAAGAAGCCATAAATACACAATGGAAAAAAGACAGAATTTTTTTCCAAATTGCACATGTAAAACTGGATGACTGTATGTAGAAGAGTCTATATCAATATTGCTTTCAAACATGTACAAAACATAACTTCAAATGGATTAAAACATTAAGATAAAACTGGATACACTGAACCTGATAGAATAAAAAATGGAGAATAGCCTTGAGTGTTTTGGTCATATGAAAAGACGTTTCAGTGGGACACTCTCAGTACAAACACAAATATCAACAATTAATAAGTGACACCTCATGAAACTGAGAATCTTTTGTATACCAAAGGACACAGTTCTTTGGACAAGGCACCAGCCTTCAGAACAAGAAAAGATTTTTGCGACCTAACATCTGACAGAAAGCTAATATACAAAATATTTAAATAACTCTGTAAACCAAATAAAACAAAACAAATAACCTAATTTTAAAATGGGGCATATATCTTAATAGAGAATTCTCAATTGATCATAATCAAATGTCTAAGAAAAATATAAACCCGTGTTCAATGTTCTTGCAATGAGGGAAATGCAAACCAAAACTACATTGAAATTTTAAACACCCATCTAAATTATTAAGATCAATTATAGGAATTACAGCTCATTGTTGTAATCCATTGATGGTCAGACTTCAAATAGGTACAGCCACTATGGAGATCAGTGTGTATTTATTCAGGAATATTAGAAATAATCTAGTTTTACATCCAACTCTACCATTCTTGGTCATATACGTGAAGGATATTCTATAATACCACAGACTCTTAATCAACCATCTTCATTGCTGCTCTATACATAATTGCCAGAAATTGGAAACAACCTAAATACCCCTTGACACATAAATCAGTAAAGAACATATGGTACATTTACACAACAGAATGTTCCTCAGCCATGAAAGAATGAAATTTACAGGTAAATGGAAAGAAGTATGAATAATAATAATAATAATAATAATAATAATAATAATAATAATACATAAATACATACATAAGTAAAAATAACTCTTTCTGTGAAGTATCACAGACCCAAAAGGACAAATATGGTATTAATTTGCTCATATGTGGATGTTAGGTGTTTAATCAATGATAACCAAGCCATGTCCTTAGATGCACAGAGGATAGTCATAGAATAAATAACTGGGGAATAAAAAACAGATTGGTATCCTCAGAAGTGGGAAATTAAGTAAATAGCTATAGAAATTAAATAAATAGCTATGGATCTGACTGAGGCATTGCAATAGGAGGGTCAAGCAAGGAGGAGGTTAAAAATGGGGATAAAGATGAGAATATGAAAAAATATAGATAAAATTAGGTCCATTAGAGGAGTAGAGTATGGGAACATAATACAGTAGAAACTTTATATATATATATATATATAAACTATGTTGCTAACTAATAGAGTGAATAGAGTTCCAATTGACAATCACTTTTCAACCAAACAAATTACTGGGAGTGGGTATTATGTAATTGAATTGTTGGCTAAAGGGGTCCCATGAGAATTGCTAAACAACCTGGGTTGTTACAAAAACAATAGATTGTTTTCTCACAAACTGACAGCAAGGACTTGGTGACACAATCAGAGGAAATTCTTCTGCAGAAGATTAGAAAAATTACAAAGAACCACAACCCGACATTAGGCAGAGAGTGAGAGATATCAGAAAATTCAGCCGTAAATGTTCTATCTTCATCATATGCCTCTTGTAAGAACTCAGGGAACCCTGTAATAGCGGACATGGGAAGTTTCAAGACTCAGAGTGAATGAAGGCTACAGAGGAAACAAAATCCTAATCAAAAGAGTTTAGTAAACATGAATGCACAGTGAGAGAGGAAGCTTGCACAGGGTCTGCATGAGTCTATGCCAAATGAGATCCTGGAATTCAAAGGAGAGCTAGACACATGCCTCCATCTATTATCCAGAAGCAGTCTCCCAATTATATCTTCTAGCAAATTAAAATCTTGTTTCCTTCTGGAAAGTCTTTCTAGGGGAACAAACTACTCATGTAATTAGCAAGCTAGAAATAGATGACCAACAAAAGAAAAATTTGATGACATTTGGAGGTTTCATGTCTCATACTGTTTTGGGTCTTTATTATTTTAATTTTATTATATTCAGTTTTATTTACACACACACACACACACACACACACACCTTCTATTGGTAATACTACTTGGAATAAGCAAAGGGCATCAGAATGGAATAAGGAAAAAGGACGAGTTTGGCAGAGTACAGAAACTATGCTTTCTTAACACAGCAATCTTAAAATTAGGTGACAACTATTTCTTTGGAATGTAGTTTGTAATTGACGATTATTTTGTCAATGTTGGAAGGCCAGTTAAAGAAATAACCCATAGTATTAATAGTAGAGTTAGCAAAAGATGCCGCAATGTATTTGGATGGACATGTCAGAGCTCTGGAATCAAGGTGACAAAAAGCAATAACACTGTACTTAAAAATGTTCGTGGATGGAAAACGATGTGCACATTTTAATACTGGATATGAATTTGTAATATTGGACATTTGGTAATAGTGGTCAATAATAAGGGCACAAGTGTTATGGGTACAGGTAGTATCAGAATAGATAATGTAGAAACATTGATAAGAGGAACTGAAAGTAAAACAGAGACTGTGGAACACTAAATAAAATTAATCAACATGAAAGATAAATGAGGGATAAGATATCTAAGAAAAACGTACATTTATTTGTGAAATTATAAAGAAAACCTAATGAAGGCAATTATTTAAAAACATAGCTCTATTAATATGTAAGAGTTGACCTTAGTAAGGAAAATAGTTTTAGAAAGACAAATTTAAAGAAAAATTTTCCATTTTATATCCATGACTAAAAAGTTGAATCCTCCCATCTGTCTCTTCTGAAACTTCATCGGTGTCTGTTTGACTGCTCAACTGTTGTTTTCTCTCTAGCAATGTAATCAAGTAGCTGAAGTCATGTAGTAAAATTGTGAGTAATATTTCTTATTTTTACGACAGCTTACAGTATGGTAAAACACTTGCCTGCAGCATAGTTTCCTGTATATTGCTTTGGATATTCATTGCATTGACACAGTCTTCTTACCAATGACTGAAGTTTGAATATTCTTATTTTTACACTTAGTTTCATAGAAAAAAAACAGATGAGAAATTGTTGGCCATGTAGGAAGAAGAAATATAGTGCATGTAGGGGTTTGAATAAGAATGGTCCCTCTCTGTTCATGTATTTGAATATTTAATCTACAGTTAGTGGCACTTAGGGAAAAAATTAAGAAGTATAAGGTTGGAAAATGTTGGTCATTGGAGTCAGTATTGAGGTTTCCAATCCCACCTCCACCTGCCTTGTATCTGTGGATCCTAGAGGGATCTCTCTGCTGCTTGCTTGTAGTTTTAGATGTAAGCATTCAGTTTTTCCAGTACTCATGCCTTTATTAAATAGTTGGTAAATAGTTCAAATCCCTAGAACCATAAGTCTAATTAAAGATTTTCTCTTATAAATTGCCTTGGAAACAATGTAGTATCATGACAATAGATAAGAAACTAACACACCACACTATGAAGATATTACATACCCTAGGAAAACAAAATTTGTTTAAAATGCATTTTCTGAGTTTAATGACAACTTTGGTATTTCATACTCAAGTATTTTTAAAGTACAATTTTTAATGAAATTTAATCTAAGACTTAGTTTTAAGTAAGAACATAAAGTTACAATAGAATGATATCCTCAGTTCATTTGCATTCAAATAATCAATGTATTTATTTTACTAAAATTGGAGTAGCCAAATAACAGGTTATTATATATTTAAGAATTATAAAATGGAGCTAAAGTATGAGACTATAAAACAATTTGGCAGACTCTTACAGATTTAAATACTTGATCTTGATTAAATTTTAGTTCTATTGATCTTGATTTCTATAGTCCTGGAAGATTTTCAGCACTTTATGTCATTGTCCACATTTTCTACTATTATAGGCATAATAAAGGCAAAGTAGTAGTTTTCTCTATATCTTTTTTTTTATTAACTTGAGTATTTCTTATATACATTACGAGTGTTATTCCCCTTCCCGGTTTCCGGGCAAACATCCCCCTCTCCCCTCCCTTCTTTATGGGTGTTCCCCTCCCCATCCTCCCCCACTTGCTGCCCTCCCCCCAACAATCTAGTTCACTGGGGGTTCAGTCTTAGCAGGACCCAGGGCTTCCCCTTCCACTGGTGCTCTTACTAGGATATTCATTGCTACCTATGAGGTTCTATATCTTAAGATGATAATTTTTTGACATTCCTTCTGGCCTACTTTCCCACCTGAGCCAGATCAGCTACCTGGGCAATACCTGCTGAAATGCTGCAGCCTGCACGTTTCCCAGGAGGTCTGTAGTGACCAAGGACACAGGTGTGAATTAAACCCAAATACCCATGACAGCTGGGACACCCACAGAGCCCAGCTGAGTAGACTCCCCTTCCCTCATCCCCACAACCCTGCCATCTATCCCCCTAACATTTCCCTACTCAGGCCACACCAGTAGCCTGAGATCTGCCCAAACACTACAGCCTGCAAGTCCCCCAGGAGGTCCACAGTAACCAACAGTAAAGGAGGCCTACCCTAATTAGAGACAACACTGCCTGCCTCTGAGGAGACTAGGCCTAACTCAGGTCACATAGCTCTAATAGCCTCCAAGAAGACCGGATCCAATCACAGGCACCCAGGTTGTTTAATACCTGATGGTCAGAGGAAAGAGGAAAATTATAAGCAACAAAATCCAATGCAATTTGGAACCATCAGAGAGAACCCAGTTCTCCTAACACAGCAAGCCCTGGATATTCTAACATTCATAATTACCTAAAATATCATCTCATGAAAAAGATAGAGGTCTTTAAGGATGGTACAAAGAACTCTCTTAAAGAAATACAAGAAAAACCAAGCAGGTAGAATACCTTAAAGAAGAAGCAAATAAATTCCTTAAATATATACAGAAAAATACAATGAAGCAAGTGATGTAACTAAACAAAATGGTCCAAAAACTACAAAGGGAAATTGAATCAATAAAGAAAACACACAGGCAGGTAACCCTGGAGATGGACAGCTTAGGAAAGAAATTAGGAACTACAGATGCAAACGTCACCAAAAGAATACAAGAGATAGAAGATCAAATCTAAGGAGTAGAAGATACCACAGAAAATACTAGCATGTCAGTCAAAGAAAATACCAATATAAAAAGCTCTTAACCAAATATGTCCAAGAAATTCAGGACAGAATGAGACAATTAAACCTAAGAATTATAGGAATAGATGAGAGTGAACAATTCTAGCTCAAAGTGCTACAAAAACATCTTCAACAAAATCATAGAGAATAACTTCTCTAAGGAAGAGATGACCATAAATGTACAAGAAGCCTACCAAACACCAAGTAGATTTACTAGAAAAAAAGTTCTCCAGCAATAAAAATAACAGGAACTAACAATCATCTCTCTTTAATATCTCTTAAAAACAATGGACTCAGTTTACCATTAAAGGGATACAGGCTAATAGACTGGAAAAGTAAACAGGATCCAACATTATGCTGCATATAAGAAACAAAGTGACAAAGACAGGCATTAACTCAGAGTATAAGGCTTGAAAAGTGTTTTCAAAACAAATGGCCCCAAGAAACAAACTGGAGTTTTCATTCTATTATCCAATAAAATAGGCTTTTAACCCAAAATTATTAAACAAGATGGAATAATACTTCATATTCATCAAAGAAAAAACCCACCAAGAGGAAGTGTCAATGCTGAACATCTATGTCACAAATATTCGTAGAAGAAAGTTTACTCAAGGTCAAAACACACATTGAACCTCACACAATAATATTGGGATACTTCAACACCTCACTCTTATGAATGGACAGGTCACTGAAAGAGAAACTAAACAGAGACACAGTGAAACTCACAGAAGGTATGAGGTAAATGGGTTTAACAGATATCTACAGGACATATCACCCCAAAACAAAAGAATATACCTTCTCGGCAACTCATGGAACCTTGTCCAAAATTGACCATATACTCAGACAGAAAGCCATCCTCAACAGATATGAGAAGTTTGCAATAATCCTATTCATTCTATTAGGTAATTGTGGACTAAGGCTACACTCCAATAACAACAAAAACAACAGAAAACCACACACTGATGGAAACTGAACAACTCTCTCCTCAATGATAACTTGATTCAGGACAAAATAAGGAAAGAAATCAATAAATAGAAATCAATATAGGATTCAATGAAAGTGAAGCGACATTATACTCAAACTTATTGGATACAATGAAAACAGTGTTAAGAGAAAAATTCATAGCTCTAAGTGCCTTCATAAGAAAATTGGAGAGATCCCATATAGCAATAAACAGAACATGTGAAAGCTCCAGAACAGAGAAGCAAACACAATCAAGAGGAGTAGATAGCAGAAAATAGCCAAACTCAGGGCTGAAATCAACTACTAAGAAACAAAGAGAATGGAACAAAGAATCAACAAAACTGAAAACTGAGTCTTTGAGAAAATCATCAAGATAGATATACCCTTAGCCAAACTAACTAAAGGGCTCAGAGACAGTATGCAAATTACCAAAATCAGAATTGAAAAAGGAGATAGAACAAGAGAACCTGAGGAATTTCAAAAAAACATCAGAACTTACTACAAAAATCTATATTCTATAAACCTGGATAATCTAGATTCAATGGAAAAATTTTCTAGACAGATAACACATACCAAAATTAAGTCAAGAGCCTGTATACTATCTAAAGAGTTCTTAACCCCTAATGAAGTAGAAACAGCCGTTTAAAGTCTACCAACCAAAATAACCTGAGGGGCAGATGGTTTTAGTGCCGAATTCTACCAGACATTCAAAGAAGAGCTAGTACCAATACTCCTCAAACTATTCCACAAAATATTAACAGAACAAATACTGCCTTACTCATTCTATAAAGTCACAGTGACTCTGATACCTAAACCACACAAAGACTCAGGAAAGAGAATTTTAAAAACTATCTCTCTTATAAATATCAAGGCAAAAATGCTCAATAAAAGTCTGCCAAACCAAATACAAGAACACATCAGGGGCATCATTCAACATGATCAAGTTGCCTTTTTCCCAAGGAAGCAGAGATGGTTCAATACAGGAAAATCTGTCAATGTAATACACTATATAAACAGACTCAAGGGAAAACACACATAATCATTTCATTAGATGCTAAGAAAACATTCAAGAAAATATAGTGCCCCTTTATCTTCAAAGTCCTGGAGAGATCAGGAATTCATGGCACATACCTAAGCATAATAACAGCAATATATAGCAAAACAATAGTCAATACCAAATTAAATAGAGAGAAACTAGAAACAATCCCACTAAAATCTGGGACAAAACAGGGTTACCCACTCTCCCTATATGTTCAAAATAGTACTCAAAGTTTAAGCCAGAACAATTAGAAATCAAAAGGAGATCAAAGGGACACAAATTGGAAAGGAAGAAGTCAAAGTATTACTAACTGCCGATGATATGATAGTACATAATCGACCCCCAAAATTCCACCAAAGAACTCCTACATCTATTAAACAACTTAGAAGGATATAAAATTAACTCAAACAAATAAGTAGCCTTTATTTATACAAATAATAAACAAGCTGAGAAAGAAATTAGGGAAACAACACCATCCATAGTAGCTACAAATAGTATAAAATATCTTGGTGTAACTCCTAACAAGTAAATAAAAGATCTGTATGACAAGAACTTCAAATCTCTAAAGAAAGAAATCAGAGAAAACTTCAGAAGATAGAAACGTCTCCTATAATCATGGATTGGTGAAAATGACTATATTACGAAAAGCAATGTACAGATACAATGCAATCACCATTAAAATTCCAACACAATTATTCACATTCATGAAAAGAACAATTCTCAACTTCATATGGAACAAAAACAAATATCCCAGGATGTCCAAAATAATTTTCAATAATTAAAATCTTCCGGGGAATCAGCATTCCTGACCTCAAGCTATACTACAAAGCAATAGTTATAAAAACTGTATGGTATTGGTACAGAGACACACAGGCTGATAAATGGAATGGAATCAATGACACAGAAGTAAACCCAAATGTCTATGGACATCTTTGACAAAGAAGCCAAAACCAAATAGTTGGAAAACAGAAATAATCTTCAATATGTGGTACTGGTCTAACTGATGGTCTGCATGTAGGAGAATGAAAATAGATACATATTCATCACCTTGCACAAAGATCAATTTCTAATGGGTTAAGAAACTCAATATAAAGCTAGATACATTCAATCTAATAGTAGAGAAAGTGGGATAGAAACTAAAACTCTTTGGCACAGGAGAAAATTTCTTGAACAAAACACCAATCCTTCAGACTCTAGAATAAACAATTGATAAATGGGACTTCATGAAACTGAAAATCTTCTGTAGGTTTTAAGAAACTGTCCATAGGACATATCACAATCTACAGATTGGGAAAAAAAACTTCACTAACCCTACATCCTATTGGGGACTAATATCCAAAATATATAAAGAACTCAATAAGTTAACCTCCAAAAACCCTAGCCCTATTAAAAATGGTGTGCAGAGCTAAACAGAATTCACAACAAGAATCTTGAATGGCTGAGAAGCACTTAAATAAATGTTCAAAGTTCTTAGACATCAGAGAAATGCAAATCAAAACGATGCTGAGACTGCAAATCAAAACGATGCTGAGATTCCAACTCCCACCTGTTACAATGGCTAATATCAAAAACTCAGGTAACATCAGATGCTTGCGAGGATATAGAGAAAGAGGAACATGCCTGCCTTGCTGGTAGGACTGTAAACTGGTACAACTACTCTTAAAATCGATTTGGTGGTTCCTCAGAAAATTGGAAATAGACCTACCTAAAGACACAGCTATAACCATAAGACACACCATCATACCATAAGGCCACTTCCTGTGCCACATTCATAGAAGCCTTATTTGTAATAGCCAGAAGCTGGAAACTACTCAGATGTCCATCAACCAAAGAATGCATACGGGAAATGTGGTTCATTTATACAATGAAATGCTATTTAGCTTTTAAAATCAAGGACATTATGAGTTTTGCAGGCAAATGGAACTAGAAAATATCTTCCTGAGTGAGGTAACTCATACCCAAAAATACATGTATGATATGTACTCACTGATAAGTGCATATTAGCAAGACAGTACAGATTATCTAGGTTACATCCTACAGACTGTAAGAGGTGTAACATGCAGAAGTGGCCAAGGGATTAGACTTCAATTCCACCTAGAAGGGGGAAAGAAATAATCACACAAGGCAGCAGAAGGGAAGGAACTGTGTGGGAGAGGGGACGGGAAGTGGAGAGAGAGAACAGGATCAGATGTGTGGGGAGGGAAAAGGAGAGAAGCCCAGAGAATAAAGAGAATGAATGGAGATTAGAGCCTCAAGGAGTGTTATGTGGGATCCCTCTAGAAAGCACCAGAGACTGGATGGAAGCAGAGAGATGTTAAGGACTCATTGAAGGTAACCTTAGACAAAATGCCCAACATTGGAGAAAGGGAACTTGGTGAGTTCATATCCAGTAGATAGACAGGTCTCAAGTGTAGAAAACAGTGCTATTAACCCACAGTCAAAATTTACTACCGAGATTTGTTCCTGTCTAAAAGAACTGCAGGGACAAATGTGGAAAGGAGACTGAGGGAAAGGTGGTTGAATGACTGGCCGAACTTGGGATCCAT